>NW_027468576.1:7582500-7697500 GCF_046254945.1 Alosa pseudoharengus | reverse complement strand
TTATTTGTATATGTCATTGAATTTTATTGAGCCTTATTTTCCTGGATGTGCTTAGAATATGCAAATAAATTGATTGAAATCCAGCTTTTGAAATCAGTCACAAATATATAGCATGAGGTTGTATGGTTGGACCAACAACTTCTATGTAGCATTAGTATGTGCATGTAGTATGATAGATAGATAGATAGATAGATAGATAGATAGATAGATAGATAGATAGATAGATAGATAGGATGGATGGATGGATGGGTGGGTGGGTGAGGGGGCAGCCGTGGCCTACTGGTTAGCGCTTCGGATTTGAAACTGGAGGGTAGGGCTGCACGATATTAGGAAAACATGCGATATGCGATAACATTATTGAGTACTGCGATAACGATATAACTTGCGATATTTAAATATTTAATGTTTTTCTCCATTCTACTTGCTGCTAACATAGACTGAAGGGTGGGGGTGGGGGGGGGGTAAATGTATAATTACAGAAATAAATGTATAATTTTCTACATAAACAATATAAAATATACTGCTCAAAAATTAAGGGGACACTTCAATCATACACTGGATTGGTGCTGACACTGTTTGATTCTGAGCAGAAGAAAAACTTTTAAGGCGAGTGTTTTATTTTGCAAGAACTGTCAGACATTCTGTGAATGTAGTTTGAGAATGGAGAGAAGGGTGGAAGGTTTCAAAAAATTGGTTTGAACAATTGTGGAAAACTGTAAGTGTTCCTTTAATTTTTTGAGCAGTATATTATGTAGCCTAGGTGGACAGCTAAGATACCCACTGACTAGGCTATCGAAGTTGTGTGGAAGATGTGCTCCAAGAAAATCCTCGTAAAAGACGGATAGACAGCCAATCTGAATACTTGCGCACCAACCAGCGGAATATTCCACATTACCAGCCTTCGCTGGGCCTAGCAAAAAAGCTACTGTGCTTAAGCTATATCGCGGCGGTCACTCATCTAAAATCTTAAGTATCCCAGTCTGTAACCTCATACGCTGCGCATCCCACGTTATTAGGCTACCGGCATGCCGACTACGAGGGCAGCGGAAAGTGAAAGTAAGTGGCTGCGATCACACAGTCCAGGCTAACAAAGTAGGCTAAACAACTTTTACAAATAACGAATCCTGATTACCTCTCTGCTGCTGTCTGGGGCTTTTGCTAAATGCAAATTATGAAATACAAGCCTTACAGTGAAAGACAGATAGGCTATCTTCTGATCCTATAACAACAACGAAAGAAATTGTTTATTTGAACACGGTGGTGAAGGACGCATTTGGCGCTGTGTTTGTAATAAGTCGGCCTTCATAAAACCAAAATATTTCCCTATAACAGACGTGTTTTTCCTTTTAGTCACCAATTCCTCTTCGCCTACCTCGCTTGACTCACTATCTTCAGCCATCATGACTTAGCTCCTGCCTCAACACCTAAAACACCACACACCTAAACTGGTGGGGGACGGGCTTCTAGGGCTGCATGACAGCATCGGTTTGGTAAAATATGTTGACATTCAGAATGTGAATGGGTCATTCCACGAAAACGTGCCATTTTGCTATTCATACACCATAGACTGTATGGAATGCGTGCGGCACAGAAAATGTATCAAAATTTATCGAAAATTAAGTAATCTTTGCGGTATGTCCATCGCAAGCGTTGATATCGCGATAACGATAGATTTTAGATATATCGTGCAGCCCTACTGGAGGGTTGCCGGTTCGAACCCCGACCAGTAGGCATGGCTGAATAGCAAGCCTTGAGCAAGGCACCTAACCCCTCACTGCTCCCCGAGCGCTGTTGTTGTTGCAGGCAGCTCACTGCGTCGGGATTAGTGTGTGCTTCACCTCACTGTGTGTTCACTGTGTGCTGAGTGTGTTTCACTAATTCACGGATTGGGATAAATGCAGACCAAATTTCCTTCACAGGATCAAAAGAGTATATATACTTATACTTAGTTAGATAGATAGATAGATAGATAGATAGATAAATAGATAGATAGATAGATAGATACGTAGATAGATAGATTGATTGTTTGCACTTTATTAATCCCCAAGGGGGAAATTCTTTTGCTAGTATGTGCCAGTGGTAACCTTCAGTGAGAACTCAGTGAGTGTCTTGAAGTAGTGTTCTGGATATTATACTTCACACACCTGCCACACCTTCAAACATACCTGCAGTTTATCTGAGAATGTCCTTTATTCTGTTACATGTTCTGATCCTAAAAGATGTGGCCACCCACAGTATAGTATAGTAGAAGAATGAGCATGAATGTGACTGTGTTTGTGATGGCCTGTATCTGTTTATAACTAATGCAGAGCAGATTATTTAAGGTGTTATGCCTGCCCTCTGTAAATGTGCTTATTATTGCTTTCACAAATGAAATCAATTTTACTTAATCCTCCAGTTTTTTTCCCCAGAAGGCAACATATTGTCCTTGTCAAAGCTTTATTTTCCAGAAGGGAACAGGTTGTCCTTGTCAAAGCTAATTCCTTTGCCCAGGTTTACCTTGTCTCATTGTCTCTCCTCCTGTGTCCTGCAGTACAGCAGATACAGTATTTTATTACGGCTCTCACAAATATCCAGATGTTGCCACTGCTGTGTTGACTGGGCCTCATTTTATGGCACAGAGTATACTAGTAATCTAAAATCACAGAGGATGACGCCTCACACCAACATGAAGCAAAATTATTCAGACATTCGGTTTAACCGTCCATGAGCCAATAGATGGTACACACTTTTATAATGATGGAGTGACACTTCTAGCTTTGGAACACGGTGCCTGAAACTTACATTAATCGCATTACCCAGGGGCAGGAACAGGCATATTGTTCCCCCATGCAACGTCGTCATAATGGTATCGCAACAGTACAGTCATCTCTGTGTGAGGCATACATGTAGCAAGCTCTTTAAATGGCCACTGAGCAGACAAAACTCTGCCGAGCTCCCCGCCCCCCCCAAACCATCTCCAATGGTGTGGAAGTAGAGGGGGCACTTTGGCCGGGCAAACACGGTGTAATTATGTGGAAAGGATGGATAGAGCATGGATGACAGGTACACTGCATCTGGGGGGAGGGGGGACGCATAGCAAGATGATGAACTAAACACAGCGTCTTAACAAGGTCACAACCATCCATCAGCTGAAGGGAAGCATATGCAAGGAGAGAAATGGAAAGGTCTGTGTGTGTGTGTGTGTGTGTGTGTGTGTGTGTGTGTGTGTGTGTGTGTGTGTGTGTGTGTGTGTGTGTGTGTGTGTGGATGTGTGTGTGTCTGTGTTTGTGTGTGCGTGCATGTGTGTGTGTCTAGAGAAAGAAGAGGGGATTGAGGGAAAAAGAGAGAGAATATGTTTGAAAAAGTGTGTACAGTGTGTGTGTGTGTGTGTGTGTGTGTGTGAAAGAGAGAGAGAGAGAGAAGTCAAAGTAGGAGAGAGAAGAAAAAGGGCAGAGAGAGAGACAGTGAACAGAGAGAGAGAGAAAGAGAGAGAGAGAGTGAACAGAGCAAACAGACCATTGAGAGGGAAAATACAGTGCATGAGGGGGTACGGTTGTTGATGGTTTGTTAGTTATTTTCTTTACAGAGACATTTAGGCGATTGCCAGGAGTCCCAAAGGATAAAGCAACTGTACCCTTAATAGGCAAGATAAATGGCAGGTGGAATCGTGTTTTGGAGGTGATGGAAGTGAGTGATTTAAGGGAAATAGGAAAAAGATTTAATTTGTTTCCTTTCAGTGCATGAAGATGCTGAGATGCAGGCCCTTGTTGACTTTTCATTAGCAGCAGACACAAGACAGACCAATCCCCCAGGCTGACAGATTCTCTGTCTGACATAGCAGGCCACATGCTAAACAGCTGTGCTGAACACACCCTCTGGAGGATACCGCCCGCTTTCAAAAGCCTATCACATCCTGGCACAAAAGGCAGCATCCCACACAACATGCTAGGAAACTGCCACTTCAAATGATTTGACTGTGTGCAAGAGAAGACATACAGATGTTGAATCCATTTTGAACATGTATGTTGGGCAAAGCCGGACAGTAACGGAGTACATTTACTTGAGTACAGTACTTAGGGCAGCCGTGGCCTACTGGTTAGCACTCTGGACTTGTAACTGGAGGGTTGCCGGTTTGAGCCCCGACCAGTGGCCCACGGCTGAAGTGCCCTTGAGCAAGGCACCTAACCCCTCACTGCTCCCCGAGCGCCGCTGTTGTTGCAGGCAGCTCACTGCGCCGGGATTAGTGTGTGCTTCACCTCACTGTGTGCTGTGTGTGTTTCACTAATTCACGGATTGGGTTAAATGCAGAGACCAAATTTCCCTCACGGGATCAAAAGAGTATATATACTTATACTATACGAGTACAATTTTGAGGGATCTGTACTTTACTCGAGTATCATTTTTGGGGAGTACTCATGACTTTACTCAAGTACATTTGAGAGGCAAATATTGTACTCTTTACTCCACTACATTTCTATCCATAACCGTGAGTACCCGTTACTACTTCTAAAAAAAAAAGGAAAAAAGAAAAATCTCGGAAACCCTCAATTTGTTGTTTCCCTCTCAAACGTGATTGGATTGTGCAGGCACCACTGATTGGGACAGCCTATCAGCAATCACCTTCAGCTTTCCGCGAAAGGCAACTCCATGGTCAGATTTAGATAAGAGATGAAACCATGGACGAAACAATGGATGAAGACGCAGCAGGTCCATCCCGGGAATGTGTCAACCCGTGGCCCTACCTCGCCAGACTATTTCAATTTTCTGAACAAGTTAATGATAGTGTTCGCTTCAAGTGTTTCAATTACAAAATAGTATTTTGTATTTGAAATATGTATTTTAAATACATGTATTAGAAATACTGCCCATCCCTGGCAACATGGTAAAAAGATGAAAATTACTTGATTTTACTTTCAATTCCTTTTACATTCTCCAAGGTATTAACATTAACATTTTTCATAACTCCATGTAGGACGTTTCTGTACATAAATGTAAGCACTGTGGCAGTAGTAATGCAATATTTAGAAAATGTACTCTTGATACTCAAGTACTTTTAAAAACAAGTACTTCAGTATTTTTACTTAAGTAGACATCTGACTGTTGTACTTTTACTTGTAGTTGAATAAAATTTAGCAAAGGGTATCTGTACTTTTACTCAAGTAATAAAGCTGTGTACTCTGTCCGCCTCTGATGTTGGGCTATCTGATATAGAAATATGGTTAAGACCTTCCAGGGCACCAGTAGTCTGGCTTTCACCAGACCAAACATTGGTCTGGGGAGTCCGCTATGTATTTTCTACTGCACAAGAGTCGTGATCAACGGGCATAGTTCAAATGACTGTACGCAATTGGATAGTCATTCACCAATCTGACCGACAAACCGGGTGACGTTTGTAGAGCGACGCGAAAACTCCAGACTCTCCCGCTATCGTCATCGTTTTAAACCTGCCAATAGCACGCCAGGTGGATAAGCCAGCTTGTGATTGGTCCCGGCAAAATTGTAACGGGAGCAGCAGAAAAAGATGCACAGGTTTCCAGCCTGAGCTGCAGGGTGAGAAAGAAATCGCCGGCAGACCAGGCTGGGTTCACCCAGCCTCGGGCATCAGCTATTAACCTCCATATTTCTGGAGCAGTGATGTGTCAGGATTTTACTTTTTATGCTGTTTTTCATAAAGTCTGGCTAGTGGCCAGTGCTCCTGATACACCGTGACCTGTCATCTGTTCATGTTTGCTGCTTTGTCAGAACATTGAACATTTGTGCAAAAACATAATATTTCAAATTTTTTATGTTACTTGGGCCGCTTAACCATAGAAAAGAATAAAGCACATAATCTTTGATGCCTTCCAGAGACTTCTCATATCAACTGTTTTCTTTCTTCTTCACCTTTTGGAGTAAATGCTCATCTGTCTTTGTGATGGTGTGTTGTTTGATGTGGAACAGATCTGTTGGCTGTTTGTAAGATCTCGCCCTGAGGTTGAGCGCCTTGTGTTTGAGATGCTCTTTATCTCCCAAACACACACACACACACACTTGCTGCCTTTATCCCAGATCCGTTTGTTTTGTTCCATTTTACCTCCCGAGCGCAACCTTGTAATGGAGTTTGTTAAAATCACTTTGCACTCAGCTTGATCTTATTTACGATCACACGCACCATCAGCCGGGCTATTGGACGAGAATCAACTTTGAGAAAGATGGGATGCTGACCCAGAGATTCTTGTGCAGATGTGAGAGTGCTTCCGAAAAGCCCAAGCCTCTCTCCTCCCTCCACACTCACTGTGGAACAGCTACTGAGTCCAGGAGTGGCCGGGGGGGATGTGGGGGAGACAAAACTTTAAAAATAAACACAGCAGCCATGGCAACTTCCCCCCCCCCCCCCTCCCCGTTCGCTCCTTCCCCAGAAGGTTTCACCTCCTCCGTGCTCGTTTGTTCATCTGTCTCATCCTGCACACATGCCTGGCTAAGCATTCGCCGTGCAATACTGGTGTGCCCCAAACTGTGAAAGTAACCTTTTCCCTGGCATTCAACACATCAGACCGAATTAGAGCATGGGATGGTGGGACTGTTTGGGAGCCGGCTCCTTGGGCCAGATCTGTGCCGCAGCATCCGCCTTCCAAGCCGAGAGCTTGAGGAGCCTTCTGAGTCGACGCCTTTGGATTTAAAATGACAAACTTGCTGCAGGGCTTTCCTTGCTTGCATGAATGTGTGTGAGTGGGTGGATGGGTTAATGTTTGTGTGTGTGTGTGTGTGTGTGTGTGTGTGTGTGTGTGTGTGTGTGTGTGTGTGTGTGTGTGTCTGTGTGTGTGTGGGTGTCTGTGTGTGGAGGTCGTTTGTATGTGTGTGGAGGTCATTGGGTGTTGGTTGAGTTTGTGTGTGTGCGTGTATGTGTGTGTGTTTCTTTCAACTTCAGAAAACCTACGTTTTATGTCATGGCCTGGAGCAGATGCTCTGATTTTACATCAGTGTCAGTTTTTCTTGACTCACTTCAAACAGCTATGCCTTTATCACACATAGAGGCAGCAAAAGGTGCTCCATCCCTGTCTTTAGCATCATTTGTGCCTGCTCTTTACCTTGTTGCACTGCAGCAAACAGGTTCTGCCTTTTGACATTTTGATTTTGCTTGTGAGTTCTGATTTTGCACTTGAATACTGATTTGTACTCATCTGTCCAGAAACCTAAAACTGCATATGTAACAGCTATTAACCTGGACTAAAACCATACAGCACTGAGCTTTTTTAAAAATCAGTGGATTACAGGTAAATATTTTATTTTGGAAATGCAAATTGTTTTTGTATTTAGTCATGGGAATGATTTAATGATACAATAGTATTATTTGTCACTGTCTTTGGTAGCAAATCTTTGCTTTTGTAGTGTTCTTTTTATTCTATTAGTGTGGGCAAGTACAGGGCATGTTTTGGGCTGCATGAGGCTTATAGGAAAACTTGCTGGTGTCTGCATTTTCCTTGACACCATATCTCTGCCTTAATACGGTGTGACGGCTCAGGAAAGGGCTGCCCAGCTCTGCAGCAAACTCTCCCTCACCAGCTGGTCACTGCAGCCCCCACTAACAACCCCTGTTCCCTTGTTTGGACCTCAGAATTGATTACCAGTCGAGACATGTGCCCGAATGTGCTAACACCTGTCACCCCTTATATATTAGCCATTTCTCCTGGCCATTTCCTAGCCCTGCTCTCTCTCTCTCTCTCTCTCTCTCTTTCACGCTCTCTCTCTGTCTCCCTCTCCCTCTTTTTTGGCACTTATGCAAATGCCACTCGGCCCTCTGAAGACGTTACTCGGTTTAGCCGAGCGCTGCGCTGCGCAGGCGGCCTGCTCAGGTGTCTCTCTCTGTCTTGCCCAAGGTGCTGCTGTAGTACCCTGTGCAAGACTAATCTAATTAGTGGCGTGAAGTTGCTGCAGCTGGATCGGGGAGATAGGCCCAGGCCCGATGTCTGGACATCAGATGGGCCTGTCCACCACCCCGGAACAGGATCCAATTGACAGTTGAGTCAGGCCCAGCCCAGCTACCTACGGTCCACCATCTGGCTTTACCAGATGGGAGTGACCTGCCTCTGGACGTTTTTAAGAGCAGGTATCCAGGTGCTGTGGCGTTATGTTGAACGTAATGCAGCTCACTGAGTTGGCTTTATATAAGTTGGTAAAAACCAGTGAGGATTGTTTATAGGGCTGCACAGCATGCATACCAGTAAATCCGTTTTATGTTGTCCTGTTGGTGGTAATATTCAGAATATGTTTAAAGGAAACCTTCAGTTACAAAGCCTATCTGTGCATGTTACATGGTAGTGTGTCAGAAGGCAATTTATCCTTAGACTTTTGTAATGTATGCTTAACATTCAAATCAATTAATGAACATCTGGGGAATCAGAGAAATGAGTTTCAAGTTTCAAGGTCTGAGGCAATTCAGTCTGCAATTGAGAGCTGACTATTTAATCGAAGAACAATCAAAAGCAGGGCAATTTTTTAAAGATGGTGCTCATCAATGACTCATTAACTCAATGAGGCCTTATTTATTATAATTTTGAAATGGAAGACTTAATGTTAAGTTTGACCTTTTCAGAGCTTATGTATCTTTTGTCAACATAGCTCACATCATTTTAAGTATATGCCTCATAGCACACACAGAATGCACATGCCATGTTTCCCAGTGCAAAGATGCATCACTTGAACACATGACCGCCTAAAAGGAGAAAATTATATTTTTTCCCCGTATGTGTGTGTTTCATGTCCTCAGTACATGATAAGGTCGAGCATATCTTGAAGGTTTGCCATGCAAAATGTATTCCTTTTACTGTTAAATTGAATTTCACATCTAAAAATATATTTTTTTCATTTTCCTCAAAATAGGTCTGTGTTCGGAGACGGAAATGGTGTTCCAGTGGGAAAATGAACACAGGGGAAATTGAATGAGACATTAACCTCAACCTTAGAGGATGTTAAAGAGAAATAACAAGGAAAATTGTCTCGGCACTGTCTTCAACAAGCACAATCGTCGACACCATTCAGAACGGCTTCCCTCATGACAGTTTTCGAGTGTATGTTTTTTTTACATATATGAATGTATGTATCACATCACATTCTAAAAATTCCCAATGCCCAACATCAGTCAGTTGGTTGCTGCTCCATGTTGGAAAAACCTCACTCTGGCAGAACTTGCCAAGAGCACAGGCTTATGTTACTCATCATGAAACAACCTTGAGAATATTAAACTAAAAATGAGGGAATGTCTACATGCAGTATCTGTAACGCACAACTTTTCTTTGGAGCTTGACACCATGATATTCCATTCCAGTTGAAGGGCATTTGGCTACCAGACTAAAAGGGCCATATCTGTCTCCCCCATGCTTTATTCTGCAGAGCACGGGTGCACATTCTGTTGCCTGAAAAGTTCATTACTGATCTATGCTGCATGGTACATAAAAATATTTGTTCTTCCTGGTGTGGCATGAGCCCATCCAATCGAGCTTCTCGTCAGAGCCAAGTCAGGCAAATGCAGCATCTGCTGTGCAGAGCGGGGCGAGTGCCCAAGCCCAGACTCTTCATCAGTCTCCTGGCTTTTAACCTGAGCATCTGGACTGGAGCAGGAGGCTACGCGCTGGGTACTAATCTGCCTCGCACGCTTGCCTTTTATATGCCGTCACCCAAGGGAGCACCATCTCAACTGAGATGCCCACTATATGGGTTGTGGTTTGTGAGCAAATGGATGCTGAGGTTGCCTGCTTTATCTCGGGGTATCTCACTTTATATGGCAAACACATGTTTTTACTGCGTTTACAGCCACACACTTGCGTTCCATATTGCTGTCACGCCAGCTTATGAAATCAGCCCTGCCATAAAATTGGTGGTGATTAGATTCCACGTCTTGAGCACGAGCTGAACTCCTGTCTCATTTTACTGTTACAGTGATGGGCCCCATACATGGGGGGAAGAGGGCTGTGAGACACACACAGATACACCTTGACTGATTTGTGAGGAAAGGGACCCCCTTGGAAACTCGTCGTATTTGGAACAGGCACACTTCAGCCAGATGGGCTCTCTCCAGGGGGTGCTCAGTAGGACCCCCACTTCCCTGCAGGCGATGAAATGAGCACAACACTGCTAGTTTTCATTGATCCCGGGATCTCCTGCCCCCCCCCCCCAGAACACTGCTCGAGGGCTGTTCTGCACGTAAACCAATCCTTAGCTTCCCGGGGAATGATAAGATAGCTGGGGCCATGAAAGAGAGTGGAGGCACCTGAAAGCAATCATTAACGCCTCCATTATCTCCTCCCACTCTCTCTGTGGTAAAGGGCCATTACCCAGGGTTTACAGCCTCGTCGCAACCAGCTGCCAGCTTACCAGTGCAGCAGTGGACCTCGACAGAGTCCAGGAATAATCCATATTTCTGCCTCAGTGCTGTATTTGCATGACACATTGTGTTAAAACAAACACTTGACATTATGCACAGAAAATAAAGGGATATTGTCCAGGGCTCAGTATTCTGAATGGAAGTACATTTCCCCATTTTTTCCCCCATTTATCTCAACAACTCTATCAAGCCCCTTGCCAAGTCATGCATTTTTTTTTATTAATCATAAATAAAGGTTATGCCTCTGCAATTCACCTTCCTTTGCTGCTGTTTCATCAGTGATATCCATTGGCTTGTAAACTGTTTAGCAGTGAAGGGAATTGTCTTACCCATAAATGTGGCTTTTTTTCACATCACAAAATTCTGAACCTATTCATTAACAATTTATTTTGGGTGTGGAAGACTTATTCATCCCGTTAGTTGTATCCTCTGCTTGACAAAAACTTTCTGATATTTCCCAATATAGTTGTCTGGATCTGTTCTTTTATTGTGTTGTTGCAGTTGCACATTTGAAGTGGAGCCACTCACTCAGTTGCAATTATGTTTTCATTTTAGTTTAGACAGTTTGGTTTTATTTTGTTTTTACCTAGAAATGACCATTGGCTACACATGTATCTGTGCATAAATGCAAGAAGCACCATGGTGGTGTGGAAACAAACGAGCGATCACTGAATACAAAACAGTCAGGAGGATATTTACTTTAACCTTTGGAGAGGGTGAAGTAAATTATGTAAGCTTGAATTAAATTTTACTTGAGAACCTTTTTATGTTTAGGATGCTCTCTCTCTCTCCCTCTCCCCCTCCCTCTATCCCTTCCTCTATCTTCTCCTCTCCCTTGATTATGGAATCTTATTTCACTTGAACTCACAATATTAACTTTCCCTTTGAAGTCCCTGGTTGATTACATTAGTGTTAGCTGCATGAGACAGCAGCTGATCCCACTCCCTCCCTTACTGATGAGCCATACTTTTAGTGTCTCTGATTATTCCCTGCTGCTGTTAACACTGCTTGAATATTCATGTGCGTGTTGCCAACAATAGACCATTAGTTCTGTTTGCTGTGATATGACGCTGCACTAAACAGCTAAAAACCCTCTCGATGCATGCTTGTCCTGTGCCTCACGGCCCGGGTGTGTTTGGGAGAGGGTGATCTATAGCTTCATGCTGATTACCCCGTTCAAAGCATCATTTTCTAGCTTACATAAACAGTGTGTGTCCCACTTGCTCTGACAGAGAGACCGTGATTCCTCTCACGTGCTCCCACTGGCGTGCAGGCAGGCAGGCAGGAACGCTTCCTTCCCAGGGCACAGAGGCCCCCTTCTGGTTGTGAGCTTCATCCTCATCTGCCTCCAGCGTGTGTGTGTGTGTGTGTGTGTGCGTGTGCGTGTGTGTGTGTGTGCATGCTTGCATGCGTGTGTGTGCCATTTGATTTTCTTTCCCCAAAACTTGATGGGTGGTGTTAGGAAGGGATGAAACAGACACAGCAGGAGAAGCATCAGCATGATGTCTGACACACACACACACACAAACACAAACACACTCTAAATCTGAATCAAACACAGGTGAAGACATGTGCACACATGATCACAGACAGGGATTTGAACACACACACACACACACATACACACACAGAGACAGAGAGAGAGAGAGATATTGCATTAACATCTGTCTGTAATGGGCACGCGCACACACACACACACACACGCACACATGCACACATGCACACACACTTCTCTGCTGCAGGTGCTCTCTTGCTCATGTGTGTAACAGCTTCCTTCTGCTGTAGCCATCTTAATCACCACCTCTACCACTACCAGTACTCAATCTGTGTCTGTCCAAAGCTTGCATCTGGTCAGCATGGTGCGCCATCTGTAAGTGCAGGACATTGTGTGTGTTACATTAACTGTAGTTCCTTATTATGAACGCCGCGCATGTCCAAATTTCCGTCAAGGATTCCCGGGACACTGAAAGACCGGGGTAGACGAAACTTGGTGGGCATGTAACCCCATATGAATAGCATGGAACCATCGTTTTTCGTTTTGATCTGTAGCCCCCCCGCTGGACTGCACCCCCCGAAAGGAGGGTAGGGCAGACACAGTTTTCTGTGAATATCTCGAGAACCGTAAGGTTTAGGAATACCATTTTTTTTTGTATGTTGATCTCAAGGGGCCATTACAACCCATTCCATAACCACTCATTTCATGTATAGCGCCACCTAGTTAAACACAAAAAAGTAAAAATGAGGTGTTGTAATCGCAGGTATCTGTGACCTAACATAGTCAAAACTGCACAAAATTGGAAGTGTAGGATCATTATGACACCCTCTGAATGCACGCCAAGTTTCGTGGAATTCCGTTCATGGGGGGCCACACAATAAATTAATTTATGTTTCTATACACCAACTGGCCTGTAGGTGGCCGGAGACAGTTTTCTGTGAATATCTCGAGAACCGTAGGGCCTAGGAGGTCCACCTTTTTTTTGTATGTTGGTCTTAAGGGGGCATGTCAACCCATCCCATTACCACTTATTTCATGTATAGCGCCACCTAGTTAAAAATTAAAAAGCAAAAAATTAGGTGTTTTCATCACAATATCTCTGGCTGACATGGTCAAAACTGCACGAAATTGAAAGTGTAGGATCATTATGACACCCTCCGAATGCATGCCAAGTTTTGTGAACTTTCGTTCATGGGGGGCCTTACAATAAAATAATTTCTGTGTACATTTAGTGACCGTACACCAACAAGGATTCCCGGGACACTTAAAGACCGGGGTACACGAAACTTGGTGGGCATGTAACCCCACATGGATAGCATGGAACCATCGTTTTTCGTTTTGATCTGTAGCCCCCCCGCAGTACTGGACCCCCCGACAGGAGGGTAGGGCAGACACAGTTTTCTGTGAATATCTTGAGAACCGTAGGGCCTAGGATGACCAATTTTTTCCGTATGTTTGCCTCCAGGGGTCATGTTAACCCATTCCATGTGCACACATGTGCATAAACAGATACACACGCACACACATACATTCACAGTAATCATACGTATGACACATACTCACACAGTAGACATACTGTATGTACGCATGCATGCACATGCACAAACACACATACGCAGGCAAACACACAAGCACGCACGCACACACACACACACACCCACACACATAAAGATAAACGTGTACACGCACACATGCACACAATTCAAGAATTTCTCAGAATTATGAACAGGCAAGATGGGGGTGGGGTTGTATAAAATTAATTTTACATGTGAAATCTATGAACTAATCATGTTTTGGTACTTGTTGTCTAGCAGATACCAGTGAGAATTGAGTGTGGTAATGCAATTTAGTGAGACAGTTAGAATCATATAGGCCTTTCAGCGTGATTTATTTTTGTGGAAAAAATGTGCTGGACTGGGCGGCGGTCATATTTTGTACCGCTCTGCGGTACATCTAGTTACTACTTTATTCAGTCCATTCCAATCCTGAAGCAATGTTTCCTTATTGTCGCTCTATGTTATGAAGAATACATACTAAAAACAATACAGTGGAAAATGCTAGGATTAACACTAGGATGTAAAACAGTGATTGTCATCTCCAAAATAGTTGGCAAATGTCAGCATGGAGGTATATTTTGTAGGGATGTTGCAGAAGAGGATTGCATTACCTCCCCTTGCTTTGTTTCCCACTGCCACTGGAAGATCTAAAATCTACTCATGGACTCATTGCTGTGCTGAAGTTCATTTGATGGAAATCAACTTGAGTTCAACTAACTGCAAACCAGTTTAGCCTGTGATGCTACAGTAGCCCCTCACATAAGGCATGGCTAGTGTGTGTCTGACTGTCTTTCTCTCAAGAAAGAGAGAGAAAGCAAGCAACTCATCCAATCAAAGTGTAAACTCTTATTCCCAGATGCCTACAAACAGCCATTTTCTCTGTATAACATGTAAAATGTGCCTAATTAGGTATTCTCCAGTATGTACGAAAACTGCCCATGAAAGCGCACGTCTGTTTTGCGGTGAAATATTTCTGCCTTGTAAACGCAGGTTTTAATCCAAATTGCGGTTAAAAGTTTAGCCTGACGAGCCAGACCCACATTTAAATGTAGGGTCTGGGCACTCACCGTTCGCAGTGCTCAGTCCGAGGGGCGGGATAATCGGTTTTCTTTCAGATTCCCTCTGCACGCAATAGGACAGCGCTGAGTCCCATGCGTTTTCCCACCAGCGGAGCTAGTTGGCTAGTTCAAACTTTTGCCATCTTAAAACAAGCTTAACTCGTGTCACACTGTTGGCCAACAGCAACATCCATCTTCTTTGTTTTCAAGTAGCAGGGAATTCAAGCCAAACCGTTGCAACTCTGCCATCAATCATTATGTTAAGCTCGCCTAACGACTCTCTACACAATTTGATTGGCCTGATAGAAGTTTAATTTTTCGAGCTCACAAGCCAACGGAGAGTTGCTAGACTAGCCCTTGCAGCAAATTTAATTTGCTGCCACTAGGGTGCGTCTAGATTTCTAGGCTAGTTAAAAGTGTCAGTAAGAGAAACGTTCAAAGACAACAGAACCGCTATTCATAGCACCAATTTTGCTTCTTTGTACTATGTCAAAAGTAACCTTAACTTTCGGTGGTCTTTTTAATGTTTTACTTTCACTTTCACAACATCAACTTACTAGATGTGACTATTATATCTGTCACAGCCTATGTGCACAAGTACTTTGAGTAGAACTACTGCTCTTCAGTCTTTATTATCTCCTTGCTTGTTGACATCTTATCATATTATTTCTAGGGCTGTGAAACGATTACATTTTTTAATCGTGATTAATTGCTGAATTTCTATAGTTAATCACAATTAATCACATATTTTATCACATGATTAAAATTATATTATTTTGCATTTCTGAACTTTCCATGAGTCCATATTAACAATATAAAGCAATTATTACCAGTGTATCTTGACTGGGATTCAAATGAAAGCAAAGCAAGTTACTTTATTAACTTAACTTTAAGACGTAGGTCTATTTGATTATTTCAAAAGATGTGCACCAGACCTGAGGCAACACAATGTATTCTTCAGAAATATAGCTGATATAAACTGAAATAAATGCTACAGCAGAAGTGCATGCACAAAATGTACACACATTATAAAGGGCATAATAAACAGAAAATACTCCATATACTGTAGCCTATATGCATTATCTCTGAGCTCAGTTGAGTATAAGGAACTTATACTTCATATTGAGAAATATGCAGTGTCCAAAATGTAGCCTAGGCACATTTCAATGATGTGCATAACAAATAGAAATAGCCTAGTCATAGGCCTATCTCTATGTTCAGTTTACGTGTAACAGTGTGAGTGTAAACAATGTTTAGATTAAAACTTAAACTAAAAAGTGCTTCGGTGATATTTTAATTCCATGTTGACTAAGCCGACACCAGTGCCAACATGAGTGCACTGCTATTTTGTATGTCACTTGCCACACGCATCAGCGCTGAAGTTTTAACTGGCAAACACTGGATAAACAATGGATTTTAGTGGAGCGTCGCCGACCAAATAGAACTGAATCGTGATTTACACGTCGGCAAAGTACGATGCTGGTGTGCAGTCTTGTACTGAGAAAAATGGAATGTAATGGAATGTCGAAAGCAGATTGCACCACACTCATGTCGACAGATTGCACCACACTCATGTCCACAGCACTTAAAAGCACCATTCAGCCGACCAGGCATTCAGCGGTGGTGTTTATTATTTCCATGCCTTCAGGTGGAAGACTAATCTTTGCTAGGACGTGTCTGTGTTTGAGGACAAGAAACGGTGCGTGATAAATGCGTTAGCCTACTACCGTTTGGCCAGATTGCAAGCCCAAACAAGTGTGTGCAGCGTGCCCCTTGTTTTGTTTCCGGTCTAGCTAGAGCCGGTGTGGTGTTGTAGTTTTTCTAACGTTACTAGTTGTTGCAACAGCATGTGAAAAAAACTACAAAGTTTGCTAGGCCAAAACGAACGTTAATCTCGCGATAAAAAAATTGACACCGTTAAAATGGGTTTGCGTTAACGCCATTAATAACACGTTTAACTGACAGCACTAATTATTCCATGATTGCTGAACGTTTGATTCCTTTTAATGTTGTCATCAGTTAACTTCACTCAAATGCCCTTGTGATTGAAGTATGCGTTCAGTTGCGATTTGCAAATTGCAAGCGGAGGCGGCAGAGAAAGGCGCCGATTACCCAATGAGCTACAGGTATGATAAATAGCGCGTAAACTAAAGATCCACTGTGTTCGCTTTCTGTGGTTTGGCCATGGCGCTGATAAGGCTACGTTCACAAATGTACGTATCTGTGTCTGACTTCTAATGGGTTCTATGTAATATCTCCATTTTTATTTTCTGAAAAGCATTTTGTTCATCGATATCTAGATCTAGGTCTATTTCAGTCTCTAATGGATAGGGATGCACTCAGATAACCCATTCAGACTCCGGCCTTTGATACCAAGTTAAATGGACACCCTGCATGAGAGGGTTGTGCACAGAACAGACAAAAGGCTTCTCTGGACCAATTTGAGTGAATGACACAAGGAGTAAGTTACAGAAACCTACCCCAACTCCTTCTCCCATTTTATAATGCTGCAAATCGTGACACTGTGTGCCAACCGATGTGAGATGGGTCACTACAAAGGAGCCTTTACAGAGTACACCATGGCTCATTTTGTTCAAAAAAAACATCAAGGATCAAGGTTTGTGGTTTACTAGAGATCAAATAGTAACCCTCCAGTGCCTCAGTGGGTCTAATGTCTCTACTCTCTTGGTGATGCGGTCTTTGTCATGTCCCTTCACATGGCCACTGTGGGGGGGGGGCGGGGGGGGGCAGCCTCAGCCTCAGCAGCTTGTTACACTTGTCTGTTGTACATGCTTAGATGCAAAAATGATGTGAGTTTGGCTCCTTATTCTTTCTTCTTTTCTTCGGTGTCTTGTCTCTTTTTCTCCTCTCCATTCTTTCTCTCCACTGTCTGTACGCCTGCATGTCTGTCTATGTGTTTCTCAGCTATTTATCTGTGTAATGTGTCTGTGATTGTGAGCATTGAGCTAGGGTACCTGGAGATGTGCGCTTGTTTCTGTGATTACTTTCTGCAGTGTATGCGTATGGGTGTCAATATGTATATTTGTTTGAATCTGTTTGCACGCACGCCTTCTGTTCTTAGTGGTTTGGTGTTATTCTACAGGGATAGAGGAACACTCTGTGCGACATCACTAGGGCTATGAGGTGGGCTCGATGTGGAGGGATGTAAGTGGTGGAGGAAGAAAGGGACCTTAGCTCTCGGCATAGCCAGTGACTCATCAACGAGGTGACTCATGCACCTCAGTAATGTTCTGGTTTGTCTTTAGGAAGGGAGAACCAGGCTCCATCTTTAGTTGTTTTTATTTTAGTGCTGCTTTTTGTCACTTGATAGTGTGTGTGTGTGTGTGTGTGTGTGCGTGTTTGTGTGTTGGGGGGGGGGTTAATTCCTGTCTCCCCTTTGGTGTCTAAAGCAATTTAGTTTCAGTGCTAACAGGGGAAACTATCTTTGAGTCTGTCCATCAATTGGAAAGCAGTGAGGTCATTTGCGAGTTGGGAGGTTTGAGTGTTGCTCATGCTGGCTGCTTTCTGATTGTTATGGGCCTCAGAAGGTTTTAGTGATATCGTAATTAGTCAAATGCAAACAGCCTGTGGAAATGTACCTTATTCATAAATTGTTGGATGGGAAGCCTCTTAAATGGTGCCAATTGTAGCACAAATGACAATTGTCTTTCTGTTTCAGATGTAAAACTGAGATAAAAGAAAAATAATATGGAGATTATATTTACATTTTAATCTTTTAACATGCCTTTGACACTAAGTACAGTTGAGTTACAGATACATTAACTCCAATACAAGTCCTCTCAGGTCCAATCGTGTTGCTTTAAGGGGAGCATAATACTCACAGTAGAGTCTAACTGCATTATTTTCTCTTTTTTTCTTTCCACTTGTAGACAAGTTTCCTCTCTGAGGCCTTCTTCCCCTCAGACCCATCCACTGACAAGGCCTCAGATCCCTCCTTCAGACTCCACGAGGCTGTGGCTAAGGTACAGTAAGCCTGCTGTATGTTTGTATGGTGCTGCCTTGCTTTAGCAGATAGAAAACGGTTGCTGTGTAAATATTGTAGTGAACAAATGTATGTGGCCAATCAAAAAGAGAGGCCTAGTGAGTGGCACATCAGTGACAGGAGATTGTGGAGAATGTGGTCAACGTGGTGCTATTTGCTCTGAGCTTTGAGGCCTGTCATAGTCCTTCTGCTGCATACATTGATATACATTGTGTGTGCGTCTTACGCAAAGGCGCCGTGTGTCATATTGACACAAAGGAGATCTTAGATTAGGATAGTTGGCTGTGGAATTGTGTGAAGCTGAGCGTGTCTCATTCATCACTGGAAATGTGCACGTGTTTGGATTAGATGTGTCAAGACGATGTTTGGTTTAGCTTTCAGTTCACTGTTACAAGCAATTTATGAGGGGCTTTCTATTTGTCTACAATCACTTATTCCTATAAAGGTATATAAAGACTATAAAGGTACATTAAAGGAGTTTGATGTGAGTTATGACCACCTGAACATCTGACTTGGTACTAGTCCAGCAATCAAAGTTAATCAAGCCCACAGAATTACAGAAAAGAAGTCTAGCCGTTAGCTGCTAGTTGTTGTCTTGGACTCAAAGTTTTCCATCACACATCTGCCTCTTCTTCTCCTCTCTCTCTTTATACACACACACACACACACACACACACACACACAAAAACAAACACACACAATCACTGTCTTCTGCTCTCTCAAGCAGACGCGTGCATCCACCCCAAACAGACAGCTCTGTCTCTCCGTCTCTGCCCCTCGTTTCCTCTCTCTCGCTCTCTCCCTCCGCCTCTCTCCCTCTCTCCAACTCCCGGCTCAGTCCTTAGGCTGTCAGGACTCTTGCTGAGTTGCTGGCGGAATGCTTATGCGGCTCGTCGCTCTCCCACCCAACACCCCCACCCCACCCCACCCCACCCCGCCCGGTCTGCGTCTCCGGCCCCTCCACCCTCCCCGGCTGCGCGTCTGCACTCTGCGGCAGGGGGAGGCACTGTCCGCAGCCACCGCGTGCCACTTCATTAAAAGCCAGCAGTCACTCCTCCCGTCTCCGGCAGACACTGATTGCTCGGTGGAGGACTCCAAACTGACAGCTCATTTTTCAGCCTACCTGCTCTTTGTCTCTTTGGGAAGGGCAGGTTGCATGTTTTGGGGCAGGAACAAGGAAGGACCCCCCCTCCCCATGCCCCCGATAATACCCCCGTCCCCCATCATGCACACACACACAAACACAAACACACACACACACACACACAGACACACACACAAACACACACACACACACACACACACACACACACAAAGATGGTAATAAAATAGAAAAAGAGTGAAAACATAAGTGCTCATAAATATTTTTTCCCTTCTTCTTGCCGCAGCTGATGAAGGCCTCTGTAAGTACGCGGCAGAAAGAAATATGAATGTCGTTACAGCTTCTCATCTCTGCCAAGGAGATAATGTTCAGTGCCACAAATTATTTGAGCTGAGTGGAAGCGGCCTGGCAGTGCGACAAAGAAACACAGAACAATGGCATATCCTTTTAAAAAAAAAAGATAAAGAAAATGAGTACGATGTTGCCATGGTTTTCTTTCTTTAGCCATTTACATATTCAAACGGAGCCTCGCAAGCTCGGTTAACTGTGCTGGGAATCGGTCAGAGTGTGCCAAAGTTTGAGGAGAAACAGCCACAGGGTTGATTTAGAATTCACAGAAGAGAATTGGAAGTGTCAAAATATCACATTTCTCAACACAATGGGCAGAGGGGAGAAAAACTTTACTGAATAACAAAGAGAGAAAAAAAGTCTCAAATCTTTTTTTTCCTGGATGCCATCTGTCTCTCTCTCCCTTTCTCTCTCTCCTTTCTCTCTATCATTCTCTGTCTTTGCCTCTCTCACTCTCTCTCTCACACACACATACACATAGACAAATACACACATACATTCAAACACTGCCCAACTCACAAAGGCACAGAATAACAACTATAAACACTGACAGATCACCAGACAGACAGACAGACAAACTCAAGTGAGAGAGAGAAAGAATGAGAGGGGGTCAACTAGGCAGACGTACACAGAAAACCAATGCAAAACTCTTCGGCTCTTCCTCACCTCTCCTTCTCCCCTTCCCCTAAACACATGCGCATACTTGTGTTCATGCACACATATCCGTATATACATGCGCATATGGGGATGTACCAGAAATAATTCTGCCAAGCAGTAGTGTCTTATCAAGGGATCCATCCTGATCTCCTGGGACTCCTCACACTGAGAAACATCTGGAGGAGGTGGAGAACAAGAGAAAACCCAGTAGAAAACTCACTCTGCAATTGTTTGAAACCATACATCCACATTGTGTGCTGTGAAGAATGGCTCCATGCTTCACCTAATAAAAAAATCTCTCTAGCTGCTTAGATTTTTGCGGAAAATTCAATGAAAGAAACACCGAACCACTGAATAATTTCTTACCTCAGGCTGATGGGAACATGTAAAGCGTGCTCACAGCCATATTACAATGCTGTTACAGGTTGGGATGCACAGGCAAGAATTTTATTCTTATTCTTTCTGTAAAATGTTCCAACTGTTAAAAGCCAGACGACTTAAACCACGACATGAAGACATAATTAAATCTGTGTGTGTGTACAGTGAAGTACTGAGGAAATAAAGTTGGTGAAAACAATTTAAAACATCACCCAGGAGTCACAAGCCGTATTACAACTAAGCGTGTGCATGCAGGTGACGCCCAAGTTCCTAACTGTACTTTGTGTAAAAGTGTATTTACATGCAGAATCCCAAACAGTGTGTTTGCTGTTGTCTCCTCCAGCCACCACCCCAGGCTGTGACACCTCTCCAGATGAGGCTTCGCCCATGGAAAACACTTAAAATTGTAAGGGTGACATTAGCACTGATGGTCAGGAATGTGGAATAGTGGAAATGTGCAACTCAGTGTACAGGTATGGAGCTGACCCTGGGGAATGGGCCCAATAGAGGCTGATGGGGAATTAATTGATTCAGCTGCCAAGAAATTGGCTGTGTGTACCCTGTGATGCGCCAGCGTTCCCCAGGAACAATGAAATTCCCTGGGAAGCCTGGGACCAGCGCGGTCCGTCATGAAAGGCTCAGGCTCTCCTATTCGCCACGAGTCCCCCGGGGACGGCAGCCATGCTCTGCTCTTTCTTTGTGTTTGCCGAGAGGGCCGGGGGATTTTTCACCTCGCTCCGGGTCCCTGTGCTCATTTTTCACCTGGGTTTTGGCTTCAGCAGGGGGAAAAGGTGACAGGCCGGCTCTCTGTGTTGCTAATTTTTAAAGTATGAGGCCAGTTGGCTTTCCTTGAGTTGGCATGGCGGGCTGGCATTGATCATATGGGGCCCCCAAACTCACACACACTCAATCACCTGCACCCACCAAGTCCCCTTGCAGCATACATTATAGAAATACACACACATACCAAGGGAGTGGTACACATGACCAATGCTATGGTTCTGCACAGGCTCAGGGGAACATTCTAGAACTCTTGTGAAAATTCCCAGTTGTTTTATGTGCTTGTTCGCCAATTAACATCCTGGATGTTGCAGGAAAACAATAGCATTCCCTTATCACCTTGTTATTTGTTTTAGTCCATATTTGTATAGTAATGTTTGTAAACCATATGTAGTTTGTCTGAGCTGAGCTGAGTTCCACTACACCGCACAGTCATGTGATTGCTTTTTTTGGGTATGATGGATTCGATCAGCTCAGCATCTGATAGGATTTTTTATTATTTCAAATATTAAGCAGCAGTAATATCAGACAGTTTCAGAGTGATCTATTTTCAGTTATTTAAATTTCATGCTGCTCTCTTATTGTTTTAATCTGTTCTTTGGATGTCCCAGTATGCCAAAGATATTGGCAAGTTCTGTAGAAATCCATCACTGCTGAGATCTTATTTCTCAAATGAAAGTCTTAGTGACAGTTGAGACTATCAGAAAATAGATCACTGCATGTGAACGCAGAGTGAAAGAGACTAGATGCCATGAATCCTTACTATCAAATCGGATTAGATTGATGGCGATAGAGGGTGACTGTGAGGCAGGGAAGAGTACTGGACCATGCAGCATCCCAGAGGTCCGTCACTGCCATCCAAATGTCCCATGAGGACAGCTCCCAACATTATCTCACATTCTGGATCCAACTCCCTCTCACGTTCTGTGCTCTGCCTGTGTTTAGCACATACATATGTACCTGGGAGAAGATGAAGTTGAACCCGAAATGCATTGTGTGCAGCACACACACTGATAAGAGGAGCAGAGGAGAGGGAACAGACTCATCAGCCCCAGTGGTGTACATCCTGTGAGGCAGGGGGAAATAATGGGGGAGCATCTGAGATGGAACAGCCCTGATACAATGATGGACCGAGTGGCCATGTGTTAAGAACCCATTAACCCGCTGAGGAAGCAGAGAGAGGAAGCCAAACGAGAGAGATGGATTTGGGCTGGAGAGGGATGGATAAGCGGAGTGGGGGTGATGGGAAGGGGTGGGTTGGGGGGTTGGGGTGATGGGAAGGGGTGGGTTGGGGGGTTGGGGTGATGGGAAGGGGTGGGTTGGGGGGTTGGGGTTGTGAGGGACAGGGGAGGAACAATAAAGCCGAGGGAGAGAGGGAGGAGAAGAGTGTCATGGTGTGGAGAGGAGTGTCATGGTGTGGAGAGGAGGAGGAAAGAATGAAGAGCGGGAGGAGGAGGTGGAGGATTCAGGGGGAGTTGGATCACATGGAGATGGAGTCGCCTCTGAGGAGGAGGTTTTGAAACGAACCTGCCACACATCCCAGGCTTCACCCACCCCACTCTTTCTGCCCACCTGGTGGGGACAACTGAATGCACACCACAGGCAAGAACATTCCCTTCATTATGCTAGAAGGGAATTGATGAAAAAAAAAATGTTTAGTTGTGAGGCAGGGCAGTTTTGGGGACAGGACTGATAGGTAGGGGTGTTGAAATCCCAGAGTAGGCCTGGGCATACAGGATGACAGGTGAGAAGCAGATATTGACGAAGCAAGTTTTGGGACTGCTGAAACTGACAGGACATCACTGAATCACTGAGATCCTGTGCTGTGCTGGGTAGCACTTGGCAAACTTTGGAAAGTGTCCCATAGGGCACATTACACTTTATTGGTGGTAGACAATGTAATCCTAGAATGCAGTGAAGACATTTGTTCTTGTCTCTTGCTGTTTGGTCTGTGTGATATTGCCATTTCAACAGCTTTGACAAATGTGAAGAGTGACCCTGAAAGACGCAGAGTTCCAGTCTGCAGATGGTACTTGCCTGAATATGAATGAAAGTGTAGTGAATATGACCATGAATATGAACTTGACTGAAGAGTGGCTTGAGCTTTACCAACCTCAGTCACACACTCTAGATGTATTAAGTATATATAGCTAAATCCTGAAGGCTTTATGCATTCCTTGAGACATCAAGAGGTCCTCATTGTGTGCCTCTGGTAAATCCATTGTTTACCACAAAGTTAATTACAGAAAAACTGTGGAACAGATGAAAATAGGTGTTTCATTTGAACAATGAATGAGATTCACATGAGTGCCTTGCTTGGTCAAACTCAATATGCGGCAAAAAACATCCATTTGGTTAACTTTCATTAACTGAGAAAGTGATGTAATTTCTCAATAAAATATTGAAGCAGTTCATATGCCATTGTGGCGGAGATGGAGGGACATGCCACATGAAGGCCTTTGAAATCAAGTTAATTGAACAGACTCACTCAAGGTCCAGCTATGTTTGAAACAGAAGGATGGAATAATGACATGAAAATTGGAATTAGCTGTTCGTGTAATGTTCAGAACCACACTGCATTGTTCAGCACACAGTAGAACAGCTGCAGCTCAACTCTTTCCCTCCTGCTACACCTCTGACTGGAATTCTCCAGGGGAAAAGAAGTGGGGGTGGTGGTGCACTGTTGGGCGAGCTCTGCTCTGTGAAGACCCAGAGGACCCACTTTGGTGCAGCTCACGTCCAAGCTAGGACAGGGGTGATGCAATCAAAGAGGACACGATGGCATTGATTTGCCACCTTTAGGCAGTGGGATGGTGCGTCTGTGACGTTTTCCCTGCTCATCACGGCTTAGCATCTGCACACAGATGTGTTTCTTCACCACTGAGAGATGACTGAGTGTGTGTGTTTGTGTGTGGGGGATGGGGGGGGGGGGTGACAGTGAGCAATGGAAGTGTATTCAACAGAAGTGATAGAACATCAAGCTTGTCCAATCAGAGGTGCACGACATGTTCCAACTCTTTATGCAGTACAAGTAGAGGCAGTGACAGCGGCAGCCTATCAGATATTTGATTATTTAATGGCAAAGGCTGAACATCGTGTCCAGAAATGTTTGATCATCTGTGCAGAAGCTGTGCATGTCTGGTCTTCTTTTGAAATGATTGTATTGAGGGTAGAGGCTACAATTAAAGAAGGAGAAATGAATAAAAGTGGAGGGGGTGATGGCAGTGGTAGGCATGATAGTGTCTCTGTAGATGGTAGTGTAATACAATACAGAATACCTAGTCGGATTTTCAGGATCAAGGGAATATGACCCTTTTCTTCATATCCACACATGTGACCTCACCTCATTTGACCCTTTTCTTCATATGCACACATGTGACCTCACCTCATTTGTCTAGGCACCCCTCTGTCTGTCTCTTTAATCCGTACCTATCTCCCATGCATACCGAGTCCAGTTGGGGCCCAACTGACTTGTTCAGTGAAGGATGAACTTCTCCACACCATCTCTCTTTGTCTCTTTTTTCCCCTTTAATATAAACTGACGATTAATATGTGTCAGAGTTGTTCTGTCAGACTTCCTTTGCTAATTGTCATTTTATTGGTTTCTTTGATGGGTCTGTGGAGTGTAACTCTCCAAGATGTTCATTAGACTGCAAAGAGAATCACAAAAGCTTCACTTGTGAATTTCACACTTGACTGTGCTCTGCTTTTCCTCATAACTAGAAGTTAAAGAAATTAGTGACCTGGAATGAATCTGTAAAATGCTCAGCTATGTTGCCCAGACTGCTCCTGTTAATACATACTGTAGCATTTGTGAACAATAATTTGTGGCAAGTTGTTTCCGTTTTTATTTAGCTTTGAACTTTATAAACAAAAGGTTTGAAAGGTTTATAGTTTTTTCATGTTTGAGTCTTAACATGTTTTGAATAATTGTGCACTGAAAATGCTTTTTTTAAATGCAGATGTATTACATGACATCTCATTAATTTAAATGAGTTGTTTTCCCCTGAGTCTTTTATATGTGCTGCTTACACAAGTTTCAGAAGCTTGCATCTGCATACCCCCTCGCTCGAAAAAGTGGCCATAGTGCCAAGCTGGAGACTGGACGAACAGCCGACCCAAATAAAACACAGTGTCTTCTCCCAGCTCTCTCCTGTTGGCTCGTTTGTCCCCTTCACGAGGCACAAACTGTCAGATTTCCTGCAGCCTCATTATCTCTTTAAACCAGCACGACTCCTGACTGCTGATCTCTCTCCCCACGAGCAGGCACCCACTAACCTCTCCCGCTCTTCTCGCCGCCTTTTCCTCGGAATAGTGCCATGGAAGTTTATTGTGCCTTAATATACAACATGACGAGGTGTCAGGAAGTAATTTTCCCTGACACACAGGGATTTAACTCTCAGGTCCAACGGCACATCTCTGAGATGTGTTCCCGTATCACCTGAGCAACACAACTGGCGTCTGGGTGTATGAAAGCTGACACGGACGCCGGTTGATGTGCATTGTAATGGGGTTGAGTGTAATTTGTCCGGAGATCCACGCCGGTCCAGCCGTCTCCCTGCACCGTCCCCAGCGCAGCGAGGATGCACAGCTCATCCATCACTCGCCTGTGATTAAAAATTCTCGTTGCACTTTTGAGGCTTGTCTCCTTGGCGGCCTGAAAAATTGAAAACTTAAAAATTGAGACAGGATGACATGTGGGAACTCACCCAGCACTTTTGAGAACACCCCCCAACCACTGCCCCCCTCCCCCATCTCTTTTTTTTTTTGGAGCTGTCTTTTGTCTTTTGACTGCTCATATTCTATTTCGCTATCCTCTGTCATCTTAAAAGAATAATGGGGGAATTTGATGATTTTATATACTGCTAAATGGAAGTGTCACATTTTAGATTCAAGATAATATTTCAATTCATTGAGGACACTTATACAGCTGCTCACTTATAACAAAGCAGTGGCATGTACTGTCAAGGCAGGCTGACTTATCACAGGTTGACCCAGTCCCAGTCCAGGTGATGGAGACAGCATTTCACAAATTAGTTTCAGGTATTTCTGATGCTAAAATAATTTTGCTCTTAGGTGGTCCAGTATTTTGCAGCATTACCTGGAAATGCATCTTGCACATTGTGTGTTTCTTATTATTTATGTGTGTTTCTTGTTATTTATGCTGCTATTTATATCCACACTCCATAGAATTAAGTACATTTTCGTCATGCTGACCTAACATAATTCTGGTGTTACTACCATACCATCTGAGCTTCAAGATCACAGATTAATCTGCAAAATATATAAAATATGTTTTGTTCATTTGGAAGTCTTTATTCTCAGTGTAGCTGCTATAATGTAAGTCAGGACCTGAGCCTGACCTATATATTTAATGTAGTAAGATTTAATATTCAAGATTTAATCGTTGCCCGCTGAGGAAATCAACAGTCTTTCAGAGATCAAATGTTATCAGTCTGTCAGTCTAATCAATCTATTTATCGATCCATCCATCATTCTACAAACTATAATGGTGCTGCATGAAATGCTATCATTAGCAGAAGCTAGAGCTATGAAACACCTCACCCTGATACAGCTTGAGGTGTTCTACTGTTGTCAGAATACTGAGCATATTACCTATGACAGGCGAGCCCTGCTCACCATCTCATTGCTGTTTACCACAATACGCTATATTAAGAACACCTGAGCTGACCCTAGTTTCCTGCATTTTCAAAGAGAATGTGATTTCTAAACAACTCAGGTTTTATTTGCGAGAAGAGCCTGCCTTAGATGCATAAGCTCTTCTGTTTGTTTATCACTTGAAGGATTTTTTGACATATGAATAATTTGTGTGTATGGGAAATCAGGGTCTTTCATGGAATCACATGTCTTTTCCATTTCCTCCTGTGTGAAGCCATGTTCTTTTTTTGTTTTGTTTTTACTTTTCTTCTCTTGTATTAGTCACTTAGTAATGGACCCTGCAGTGTTTTTTCTTTTTCTTTTCAGAAGTCCCACTAAAGCCAATTAGGAGAGTCTGATATGCATCTATAATTAGGCAAATAGCACTTAAAATGAAATTGTTAGGAGTGCGCGTGGACATAAATTGTAGTAGTGGGTTCTGTCTCACTCAGTTTTCTATGGTTGAAAGTATTTCTCCAGACCGGAATTCTATGATGTTTTCCAGCTGCAGGGCAGCTGATGTCTCCAGAAACTCATCACTGATTAATGAACTTAGCCCACCACGAAAAATCCCTGAAACTACTGTATATCAAATCATAGTGTGGTATAGGATACAGTGGGCCAGATGTATTAACGCTTTTTTAGTGCAGTCGTCTACACATATTTCCGCCCCTTCCGCCGCCAAAAGTTGACATACACCGTGCCAGTCATGTGGTATGTGCTTTGGTTAAAAATGCGTCAGCCAAATGTAATGTAATATATTGTGAATACACCGTGCCAATCATGTGGTATATTGTGAATACATCGTGCCAATCATGTGGTATATTGTGAATACATCGTGCCAATCATGTGGTATGTTGTGAATACATCGTGCCAATCATGTGGTATGTTGTGACTACTTCGTGCCAATCATGTGGTATATTGTGAATACATCGTGCCAATCATGTGGTATATTGTGAATACATCGTGCCAATCATGTGGTATATTGTGAATACATCGTGCCAATCATGTGTTGTGATCTCGCAGCTGTAGCGAGGTTGGTGTGTCGTAATTCGTGAAGCCTTGCGCACATACATACACATACTGCCCTGAAATAGATGCTCGATAAGTGCCCAAAAAGCGTTACAATATGGCAGCTGAGTGGAGGGACTTGCCTAAAAGGACTTTGGTAATAACAAGCATTTTTTGGTGTGTTGGTCCATTAATTTGTCAGGTAGGAATTGTATTTGTGTATACAGTATACAGTATAATGTTTAAGAAAATCTGCCCTTGCTGACACCCTAAGGTGGACATTTTTCAATATTATTTGGAGCTTTACTCACTGTGCCGTACATTCTTCTTTCAAGTCTAATCCTATTGCCGGTACCAACACCTATAAAGATCCCAGTGTTTAATGCATAGGGTTCCGCTATGTGTTTTTTATAAAGACACATTGCCTCATGTAAAGCACAACATCAAAAAAGTACAAATACAATCGCTTAAATACCAGGCATTATATACCTACAGTACAATTAACAGCTGGAATTTCTGTAGGTTGTGAATGAACCAGGCTATTTAAAAGTGATAATAATAATAAAATTAGCTCTCATGATGTTCCTACAGGACCTGCTGCCACTGCATACTAACATCTAACGCACAGTTAATGCACCTTAACTCACGCTCACACTTAAATAATCTCCAGTGGTTAATTATGTCCACCCTTCAAACCACCCTTTCCTCCTCTTATGTTCTGTACTTACCAGGGCAGGTAATAGGGAACGCAGGTGAGTAAGAATGCCACCTCTACACTTGGCTAGGCGCTAAGTCGGGAGGTGAGGAGTGGATTGCTTCATCCATCACAGTTGTGCACCATAGGCTTCTCCAGGGGGAGTCTAGCCCATTGTACTAACCTTTAGCCAGAAAAAAAGAGGAAAAATAGGAAGGAGAGGCAATCAGGCAGGCATGATTGGCAGCAGTCGGCAAGGGGGCCATTTTATTGTGTTTTTAGGAAATTACATATGGGGTTGGGGCCTGTTGTTCCCTAGGGACCTGTCAACAATGTTTATTAAATAGCTCTGTCATCTCTCTCTCTCTCTCTCTCACACACACTTTCCTTCTTTCTCTGTTTATGCACTTACATAACGGTCTTCTCATCAAAAATGACAGTCTCGGTGGCGAAGAGGCACATGCTCAGGCATATCTCAGACACCAATGTGCCTTCCTGTAGTGCTTTTAAATGCTTCATGCTTATTACTATCGTCAATTGATATAGCAGCACTGCGCCGTCTGTCTTTTCCACACACAAAATGCCCAAGTGCATCGCTCTCTCTTTCTCACTCTCTCTCTATCTCTCTTTCTCTATCTCTCTCACTCCTCACTCTCTCTCTCCTCCCCTCCTCACTTTCCATACTTCACTGTTCTTCATACAGTAGATTTCCCTTTGGGTTTATGTGCATTAGCCGTGCTACGTGTTTTGGGCACAGCGCTTACTGACAGTGACTCTTACAGGCATGAATGATGCCCTTCATCTGTTAACGACACACTTTGAGTTTGCAGCTAGACCATATGGTTTTTGGAGCCACAAAGTGCATTTGATCCCTTTTAATACCAGCCCTCTTTCTGAAGTAAGTGAAGGGGAAAAGGAGCTGGATTACTGTGCTGGCATTCCACCAGCCCCTGTGTTCTCGGTCTTTTAAGACTGTCCTTCACAGGTTTTAGCAGATGCTTCGATTCTGTCTATTCCCACAATTTTTTTTTCTTTTATTTTTTTTTACTTCCTTTTCACTTCCAAGCCAGCATTTTTCTCTAGCCATCAAGATCTTTCCGCCTTTCAGTGCCTTATTTGATGTAGCCTAATGCAACTCCAGCCTTTTCCACTTTTACTTTAAAAACATCCAACACAAAGGACACCCCACACTAATTAGGGCTGCCTTTGAATTTCTCAGTCGAAAACAGAATATTGGTGTAATAATATACAGCTATCAACCCCTTTCAGTTCGCACACTGATAATAAGTGGGGTCGGTCATGAAATAAAAATTCAACTGCGATGATTATGACCCGTTGGAGTTCTCAATCACTAGAAGTGACTTCTTTAATGTGATTTATAGTTCTAGCTGCCATTGTAAAGACATGCACAATGAATGCAGCCTTCATTTAAGAGAAATGTCCCTTTCATGGACTATGTTTGGAAACCATATTAGATGCCCAAAACCAGTTCATGATTCTGGCTAAATTTTGTTGATATTTCAGCTCAACAGCCAATCAAATGGCACCCCTCCCTCCCCTGCTCCTGAAGCTTTGTGTTAATTGGCTTGGCCACTTCTTGGCTTAGTCCGAGCCACTGTGTTTGTTTTCCATTTACAGAGCCAGGACAGAGTTTTTTAGTGGACACACCGAATGGACTGTACTGAGAAGAGGTGTGGGTGTGTATGTATGTACTGTATGTATGTATGTATGTATGTATGTATGTACTGTATGTATTCTTGTGTGTATGTACTGCACTGCACAAATAGGTATAAAAAAAATCATCTTTTGGCAATTGATCTTGAAAAGCAATGAGGAAAAATCTACCACTGAAGGGGGGCAATTTTAGTTCATTATTTTTTATGATTGATGTTTTTATGATTTTTATACCTCTTTTTACTCAACTGTACCGGAGGTGCCAGTTAATGTGAAGGGCACTGTATGTATAGATTTGTTTTCTATGTATAGACATGTTTTCTACACCTTACACAAGTAACTCAAGTACAAAACATTGTAGCTCATCATATGTCTATATGGTTTTGTACATTTGTGGTTCCATGTTGGTGGAATGAGTTGCCCAGTGCTCTCTGTTCCTGTGGTAGTTTTGGGTCGTTTAAGAGGGGTCTAAATACATTCCTGTTCAACATGCACTTAGTTCTTTAAGCGCTTCTTATGCGTTATGGTTTGTATAATATTGTTTTATTTCCATTAGGCTGTTGATTAATTTGACATTATCGTTTATTATTGATATTCTCCTTAATGTAATCTTACCATGTCATTGTTTTTTTTATTTGTTTTTTATTGATTGAATGGACATTATTGTTTATTATTGCTTTTTCCCTCATTTTCATTGCTTATTTTATTAGGCTATTTATTGAATCAACATTGTTGTTTATTATTGCTATTTTCCTTATTATAGTTTGACCAACATTCTAATTTGTTCCCTGTTAAATTTGTATGTTGTTTTTGTATTTGTGTGTCGCTTTGGACAAAGGTGTCTGCAAAATCCCATAACCATAACCATACATACGTCTATAGTAACTCAGTCACCATGTGTACAGTCATCTCTAACTGACCATAGCTCCACAGAACATTAGAGGGTGCAACAGCAATGCCTGGAACATTTGAATGATTTCAAATTATGTAGTGATCGCAAGATTATAAATTGCACTGAGGAGATTGTACATAACTCATTACTTTCTCTTAGGCGTTTTGTTCGCCATTCTGTGCAGTTACCTCCTTTTTTCTAGATAACTGGTCTACCTCCTCATCTGTAATTGTTGTATTGTAGTGTACAATCACAATAGCTGTACCATTTGAATCGTTTAAGTGCAGACTTGGTGGATGTTCAGTCAAAAGCTGAGCTGTAGTCATGGCAGGCACCACGAATGACTTGTCCAAAAATGCCACCTACACTGTCTGTCCTCAGCCTTACTCTTTTATATGATGATTTGTATTCATTAATTAGTTCATTTGTGTGTTTGGTTTCTGTAATTGTTTGGACTGTGAGTGATCATGCCATTTCAGGTGTAGCCAGGCTTGTAATTCACTTTAAACCACATATGTTTGATCCTAAGCACCCGCTTCAGTGAACAATGTGTTAATACATCTGATCAGTGAGTTTGGGAGCATAACACATGGATAGGCCCGCAGATGAAACACCTGCACTGTCAGAAAATGTGCACATTTAATAGGTATTTAATAAGATGGCAAAACGTGTGTTTTGTGATCAAAAATTCAGTGAGCTTGTGGTTTTGAATAAAACTTTGAAGTGTGTGTGGGGGGGGGGGGCTTAATTAGTCCCTGCAGTCAGCAGATGCTTGTCATCAAATCATATCACTTTGCACGTTCCTCTATAGTGAAACTAGTGCTGTTTTTTGTCTCTCTCTTTTTTTGCTTACAATGCCTAAATCTTTTTTTTAAAAACTGATGTTGTCATTTAGTTACCCGGTGTGTTCTGCATGCGGTAAGCTGTTCAGTTTTGCAGAATATATACAATAGACTTATCAGGCCTGCGAGGGGATTGGTGTGCCAGCCCCTATCCACAGTGCACAGTACTTTTGATTTCATCAGCAGTAATGCAACAATAGTGTCGCTCTGCAGAACCACGCCCGAGAGCGTGAGACTTCAGTTGAGCTGGGCTTTTCAAGTCTGCCCTTTTTCTGAGAATTCAAAAGGAAAAAGATTAAAGGCGCCCTTTAATCATATAAACACATTTCCTTTTAAAGTCAGAGCAGGTCAAACGACAGCCATTTCAGCAGCCCTGCTAATTTCTCTTCACTCCGATGTAGGTCACTCACACACTAAACAAGCCTTTAAATCAGAAAGCTTCTGTCCGGATGAACAGAGATGGCAAATATTGTGTTACTCCCTGTCTCTCTCAAACATGAGCATTGTGTGTGTGTGTGTGTGTGTGTGTGTGTGTGTGTGTGTGTGTGTGTGTGTGTGTGTGTGTTCTCATTGCCATCTGGCTTCATAATGAATGGAACCAGAAGGCTGGGAGATGTGGTATCAATCTTCTAGACATATTGTTCACATAAAGACAGGCGACAATGGTCACCAAAGCGATAACTAATTAACCACTCCAATGTAAGATCATGCATCCGCTCTGGTATCCTGTATATTCACCCAGGGGATTTAACAAGACTTGTTTTTCCCAAAGAACCAAAAAGAATTTGATAACAATCACTTGTTCCTTTTTATTTTATTTTAGTAAGTTGTTCTGGTTGCGTAGAATCTAGTCATTCCAGCTTACTTTCAACTACAAGAAGTAACTGGAAGGCATCTGTATGGAAGGTTGTTTGAAAGTAAGAACGTATCTATTTTTGTCATGTTTTCATTGTCAACGACTATGGCAACGTTTGTCAATTTGAGTGACATGAATATACCCTGTGTGTGTGTCTTGTGTATTTCATTTAATTTCCTGTACAATGTTTACAGATTTTCTATAATAAGAATAGGAAGGTTTTTTCTCACAACACACAGCCTTTAGATCCCACTTTGGAACCAATTTGTTTTTGGTTTAATTCCTGTTAGATCTCTGGGTATTTGTAGTTCGTAGCATTGTGCTTCTATGAGTGACAGATGAGCCATAGATTAATCAGAGCTGTCTCATTCACTAATGATACCCACAAAGGTAAAGTTTGAGGTCATGCCATTTATATGATTTATTAATACATTTTTTTGCAGATGAATGATCTTGTGAATATAATATTGTAAAAGCTGAACACTGTCCTGTAGGACCCTGAAGGTCAGTTAAATGGCTAAATTATAATAACTCCTGTATGCTCAAGTAAATCTCTTCAACATTTACATTGAAATAACCTTGCAGTAAGTGTTCATATTTTAAAATATCCACTTTTATCATATCCCATGTACTTTTGAGCTGAACTGAGAAATACAGTTTAACCAATTGCCTCTCAGTATCATTTCATCTTCAAATCCTGACCCTATCACAGATTTTCATGATCATCGCTGTGTTGACTTGATCCAGCTCAGAGGTGGTGTTAGCGGTGACCTCTGAAATGGAATAATGCAACAAGCAAATCGCCTCAGCATGCCCTAGCAAGACTCAGACTCAGCCAGATTCTGTCTCTCTCTATCTCTTCATCATCCCTCCCTCCCTAACTCTCTCTCTCTTCTTCTCCCTCTCTTTCCCTCTCTCCCTCTCTATCCGTCTTTCACTCCCCCTTTCTTTCTCTCTCTCACTCACTCACTCTCTCTCTCCCACTCTCTATCTCTCCCTCCCTCCCTCTCTCTCTCTGTCTCTCTCTCTCTCTTTCTCTATTTCTGTAGAGATTTAGTATTTGCCACATCACTAGTCCATCAGCTCAGCTAAGCTTTTCCAAGGGGGCCCTCTGCTGTTGATGCTCTATCAGGTCCTCTAGCCATTTCTCCTCTCTCCTCCTCTCTTCCCTGCTTGGTCCTCTAGTCTAATGTACACAAATATATTCTCCTGCAAACCCCCCCCAGGTGCTTTGCTGTGTCCTGGAAAGGAAAGCAGGCAAGATTTAAAACCTGTGTGCTCAGAATGACACTTTCTCAGGGGTCGGTAAGAAATCTCACTCTGCACTGCGGGGGAGAGCATTCAGGCCACGGGATTGTGGAGGACGGAGAGAAATGATATCCTTGGTACAAGCCAACACAATTTTAAGGATGTATTGGCCAGGCATCGAATGTGATGGGGGTGAATTAATTGTGTAGCATATGGGAGACAGTACTGGCATATGTTATGCTATGATAAAAGAAGCGACATAAAGGCCAAATCCTTTTTGGAGCTCTACATGTTGTGCCATCTTATAAAAGTCTAGGTAGTAAACAATGTAAATTCATTTTCCTTCATCCCTGTTGTTCTTGTAACTCTTCTCTTCCAATTATCAAATGTAATTTTGCATTCATCAAATAAATGCAATCAACACAGTTGCTAGGCAATCTTGTTAATATTTTAACCAAATATTTAGCTAGGTCATATCAATATCTAAAACAAATATTTAGTGTTATTAGCTTAACTTATAATGGAAATGAGCTGCTAATTTGTTCAAAATAGCAAACATACCTCTGTAATTATTGCAATGGAAACAATGGAAATGGAAAAAATATGCAATGGCATATTTTTTTTTTCTTTTCACATGTTTATACTCTAATTATGGAACAATGGCGAATCGGCGTCTGCGCCTTATTAAGATATTAAACTTGCCAGTTTTTTGTCTGTAGACTTGTTGAAAAAAAACCTCGGCTCTCAATACAAATTTCTATTAGAATCAAGCCCTTGAGTGCGCATCTGCTTTTTTCTACCATACTCTAATTATATAACAGTGACATATGAATGGCATTGAGATGGTTTGTGTTTGTGTCACTTGTACAAGGCAGTATAAAGGCCAGTATAAATGAGCTGGCCTCTCCTCCATATTTCCCATTTTGTGGTTTTCCCCTCTCCCATCACATGACGCTTTCTCCAGCACCTCCACTCTGCAGAGCAGCCCAAGAAATAAGACCATAAATAAGAAATCAGTGGCCTTCTCTGTCTGGGTGCATTACTCGCACATGATGTATGCTTTCTGCAGTATTATTACTCACTCTGCTCAAATCAATGCTCTAATCTTTCCCCTCTGTGATTGATAGCCCACCAGACCCAGCGTACACTGTAAGGCTATTTAATAAATAGCAGAAAAGCTCCATAAAAATTCTCAACTGGACTGTTAAAACATCGAAGCCTCCGCGGATGACACAGTGGCTGAAGGGTCATTCGGGAAAGATCACCCGGAGGCAGTGTATCCTTAAACGGAAAAGTAAAGTTAAATAATGGCCTCACCTTGGATTCAGCTTGAACATGTCCAGCTTACTGTAAAGCATAATTTGACAAATGCTAAGGCCAATGAATTTTAGCAGAGCATAGTTTGCAAACCCCCCACATGCTCACACACAGAGATGCACTCCCGCCACCGTGATAACTACTTCCTGCTCTACCTCCAGCCTCTTGCCTCCACCCAGGGGTTAGATTAGGAGATGGTTATGGACGTCAGAGCTGCCATTTGGGTCTTGCGTTGAGATGGATTGGATTCCTCTGAAGCCAGACTAAGGCGAGGGTGTCTGGATCATCGCCCATGGGTCAGCCCAGCATGAACCTTGACGGGCTCTGTGGCGAGTGCTTCTCACCGCCTGGTGAGCGATAAGCCTCCTGTTTAGGGGCTGGAATCTGTCAGATATACGATTACGGTAAAGTTGGAGTTGTCAGAGTTAGCCACTGAACAGCCAATCTCTGATCCGAGGTTAATACATAATTCCCGAGGCAGGGGGCTAATTCCAAATACGCACGGGAATAATAATAATACAAAAAACTATCAACCTGTGAGGTTCTGGTGAAATTTAAGCCAGTGTGATCATTGTTTTCTGCTATCTTGTTCCCTTGGTCTATCTCTCTATGAGTCCTATCTGTATCTCTATGAGCCTTAGAATCCACACTGAGAGGGATTAGTTTAGCTTAGCCTATCAAATAACCTCTTATGGGAATATATTATGCAGTCACAAATTAATGATTGCTCCACAGCCTCCAATGATAAGTGTCATTCTTATTAAGTGCCGAAACAGTATCAGAATCTCCACTGAGCAGGGGTGGCTGTCATTTTGCTGTTATTTCCATTTAAGGCTTTAGGTCACTCACCAGATGTATTTTTGTGTTTTCTTTCTCTGGCAACCTTTAGCCTCTGTGGTTCGTCTGATGACAACTTAATCTGATCTCTGTGTATCTGCTGAAGGTCCTAGACTCAAATGTGGCACACCAGGGTTTGAGGAGGCAATCAATAAGCTGCCGCTCATACAGCAGGCAGATATGACGGCCTGAAAGAGATGAGACGTGTGAAATCCGCTCCATCAGGAGGAGAGATACCCCAGAGCCATGTGTGATGCCTGACTGTCTGAGGGCTGACAACACAGGGCTCTTGTAATGTGGTTCAGTAGATGGACAAATAAAGAGGTGTTCGCTGGCTGCCCAAATTGAGCTGTTGGGTACTACAAGACTCTGATCAGGGCCTAAGATAGGGAGAAATCAATGAGGGGGACACATACAAAGGACAACAAGATGGAGCATAACCCACAGCTGGGAGTTTGCAGCCAGCGACACGACCAGCCTTTTGAGAGGCGAGATAATTGTGGACCATCAGTCTGTAACTGTGTTAGGTTTGGATGAAGGACCATTTAGGCCAGTTGAATTGGACACTCTGAACCCTTAAACCAATAGTTGTAGTTGGGCAAGGTGACCATACCTTTCTGTCTTGAGATTTTTCTTTTTCTATCTGGGATGTATCTGACACTGCATTTTTCATCCCCTCCAATAAATACACGGCCTGGACAAATTGCGGGTGTAATTCACAGCTGTTCTCTTTTATTGATTTAGATGACAGCAGAGGCCATACTGCGTCTGAGCACCGACCCGGTCCTCCCCTTCTACCCTCTAGACATTGCCCTAGATGTACAAAACAAACTCAAAGGTAAGATCACTGTCCTGTTATGGACACTTTTTTGCTTGTAAACAGGGTGCAGCATGCCTATTTGTATAAAAGCTTTGTTTATGTAGAATGAATGTCAAAGTTTTGCCTATACCAGTGGCAGGTTCTGTAGGTAATATGGACAAGCCTCAAGGTCATCAACAATCAGGTGTGTGTGGTGGAGGGAATATAGCCCTTGGACTTAAAAAGCATAGACTAGACATATTTGTTCCGGGCTGTGCTTGGCTTATAATGTGCTTGGCTGAACTAAAATCTCCACAATTACCATAAAACTTTAATGGGTACGGGTGAAAGATGCCATGCTTGGAGACATGCAGCACAATAGCAGGCAGTACACACAGGAGCAGGTGGTTTGTAAGCCGTCCACCCTCCTCTCTTTCCTCCACTTTTGTTTTCACTACACACCCTCACAGATGATTTCAGGTGTTTTATTGCAGAGGTTTTCCACTGTGTATTATTCATCTTTGCGCATCAGCTGCCAGCACCAGATGATGTAGTAGTAATGTTGCTTTTGCCACGACTGCAGTCACTATAGGTTATAATAGTATGAGCTGGTCATAGGGGAGGATTAGAGCACTCAATACACTGTACAATTAGGCATTAATACATCACTGACGAGGCAGACAGAGGTTGACTAAATGCTCTGCACATCCCAGTGTGCGTGTGAGTGTCTCTGAGTGTGTGAGCGCGTGCCTGTGTGTGTGTGTGTGTGTGTGTGTGTGTGTGTGTGGGTGTGTGTGTGTGTGTGGGTCTATGCAGTGAAATAACTCACTTCTGCAGTCCAGCCAGGGGACTGACAGCCCCTCCTCCTCCCCATAAGAATGATTTAGTGGTAGATCATCTGTTTAGGTGGATGTATCGATCCCCCTCCGCTTCCCACTCCCTGCTCTTCACCCCACCCCACCCCACCCCCGCCTCCACACCTACCCCACCCCACCCCACACCCACCCCCGCCCCCACACCCGCCCCCTCATCCTAGCACTCGAGGCCCCTGGCAACGCGACCTTGATTTCTGCATTTGTAAAATTCAAATCAGTGGCACCGGCATTTTCTCCCTTTGCCGCCACTGAAAGCGAGGGGGGATTATCAGCTTTGGACTCGATTGCCTTTCAATCCCAGCCGCCTTCAAAAAGGGCACCTCAGATAAAGGGGGACCAGAAAAAAAAGAAAAGAAAAGAGAAAAAAACGATAGAGCCAGGAAGAGAGAACGTTTGTCCTGTGACTTCACTAGGAAAAAAATCCCTGAGGGCCATAAAATAGCTTTCCCTGAGTTTCATTTCTAAATGCTTGGCTCCATTTTTTTGTGACTTTGAACTGGGTCTGAGCTTCAGAAACAAGGAATTTATTAGGAAAGGCCTTCAGGTTAGCTTTACTGTCAATTTTCATTCAGTGCAGATAGTGGCTTAACTAACAGTCAAACACTTACACACACAGTCACACATTTCTAAAAGACAACACAACGCATGCATACACATGTGCACACACACACACACACACAGAGAGAGAGAGAGAGAGAGAGAGACACATACAAACACAGTTCCCTTTTAATCATCATTTTTATTTTACTCTCTTCAATCCCTTTAATTTTCTTTTCACTCAGTGGTAATTTGTTTACAGCACCTGAGGGCTCTAATGTTTCCACTGTATAACTGCACAGCAGAGGACATTAAACATGTTAGGATGAGCATGTTTTCGCAAAAGGTGCAACAAGAGACATTGTGCAAAAGGTGCAATGTGGGTCACTGTTGGTTTCATAGTATCACTATAAAAATGCAAACACCATTATATCTTGATATGATATAATATTGTATATTTGTATACTGCAGATCACTTTGTGATAACTGTGGCTCTGAAAATAAAAACAACTACAATAGCACCTCTAACAATGGGGGGTGGGGCTTAGCGACAGGTCAGTTGCAGCAAAAGCCATTGTTACGAAGTGGGATGTGTAAAGCCGTTAGTGGTTACTTGTAACAGATATGACCTTGTCATGTCACTGGGTCGTGGTGGGGCCTGTAGTCGTATTCTGTGGCCCATGCTAATGTCCTCCGACCATCTGAGCGTCATGACTAAGAATGAGAAATGACCTCGGGTTCCTCGCTGGAGATATACTGAACTAATGCACTGAGATGGCAGGAGGACCACAAGCAGGTTGAATTAAATATAGCGTGCTTTTATCTCTGCAGTTATAAATAAAGCCAAAGATGGAAGCTTTGTAAATAAATAATTCTGGGCAGCTGGGGCTTGATCTGGCGTCTCTTGATGTCACCCATCACTGTTTTTGGGGCATAGAGAAGTAAATGGATTTCCACAGACACCACGTGCAGATGCACTATTCATGAGAAATGAAATGGATTGTCTGAGATCAAACAAGCCAGGCTAATTGAATCTTTCAAGATCCTTTGTTCGCTTTGGTCTCTCTTTCTCCTTTTTTTGCTCACTGTATAAAAGCAACGCCTTTGGATGCTCCCTGTCTTTCTGAACATCACATCTGTGATGATCTTGATGCTCTAGGAATGCCCCCATAATAAAAGATTGCACAGGTCAATGAATTGGTGTGGGTGTGCCTTATCTGCATCTCGCCCTGAGATTCTGATATGTTTGTGGGCTCTTTTCATTTCCCATTCAGGCTCTCCTCCCCAACTGAGGACCTTGGTGTAACATTGCATCATACCGTGCGCTTTGTCATCTGAAAGTGACAGGGGCTTGTGTGATCTCCTAACTGACTCCCTTCATTTGTTAAAATGGAAGTCTCAGCTGGGTCTATGCCAACACGACTATCCCCACATTTCCGTCTGCGTCAGAATCTCTGATAGGTTACAGCAAGCCTCCCACATGTTTCATAACTGCACTGCTCCCATGGAGACGGGGGAGGCAAAAGGAGAGGAGGGGAGAGACTGAAGTTTGTGTAGGGCAGCAGCTTCTTTGCTATATTTATCCTGTCTTTCTCTCTCTCGCTCTCCTTGCTCAAAGTGAGTTGTCACAGCGAGAGCAAACTCTCCTGTGACTAGTCCTGTTCCTTGCTGGGCCTCTGACTTTTTTTCTGTAGTTGCTGTTACTCACTCACTCACTCACTCACTCTTTTCCTTCCTTTCTTTCTTTCTTTCTTTCTCTCTCTCTCTCTCACACAAACACACACACACACAGACACACACACACTACATGCACACATGCACATGCCGATAGATCAGAGGCAGCAGTATGAAGCGTGTGTAAGTGTGCTGAGCACAGCTGTAGTCAAGGTTAATTATACACAGATATTAAAGAGCTTTAAGTGTGCCACATCTTTGAAGGGTACTCTGAAGCTATTAATGTGAAATCTCATATACCCTCAGCAGAACTGATTTTCTTCTGCCTAATGACTATTGCTTTTTTATGCACACATAAAAATACATTTGAAATGCATAAATGTAGCAAACCAAGATCCAAAAAGTAAAGCAGCGCTTAAGCGCCCACTCTGTCATTAGCTAAATCAGCTTGTTGCTTCTCCATTAGATTCCCTCGGTGCACTTGTGCCGCAGAGTCCATCGTGTCCGACTTATCGACAAAGTTCAGTTACAAGAGAGTATTTAGTCAGCATTGGAGCACAGAGGCATAAGAGAGAGCTGCGGCGAGGTGTGCGGACCGTGCCCCATCCATCATCTCCATTGGCTGCTGTGGTCTTGCTGTACCTCTGTCCTTGGCCTTGTCCCAAAATGTCACACACACTTGGTGCTGGGCTCGCCTCCTCAGCACTGCTTTTGCCACAACGTACATTAGCACTCCATCTGTCATGACTGCACTGGAGTCGCTGTGAGAGTCGCTCTGAAACTCAGTCACACCATGACATGCCAGAGAGCAGTTAGGCAAACCTGGGTGGCTGAGCAATGCCTAGAGTCAGACAAACGCAATCAGTCTTGATTTTGAACGCACCTCCTGTGTGCTATTGTTTAGTCATGTGTCTAGAAATGTGTAATGGTGCTAGATGTTTATCTCATTATCTGATCGAAAGCCAGGGTTGAATGAGCATTTCCGCACAGAGCCGAATTAGTATTCATCAGCTGCCCTGGGCTCACCTGGCCTTCTTTCTTTTTTGCATAGTGATATGTCTTTGATTCCAGTGCCATTCATGAATTGCTTTCAAGCAGATATCCTACTGTGGTCTCAACATGAAATTTGAAAGAGTGAGATATTGCCCTCATAATTGAAATGTACCTCTAGTTGTATTTTGATTGGAAAATGTGTCTGTATTTGAGAGGCCAAATGAGATATGATGTAATGAAATGCCAATCTCTCAAATGCTTCTGGGCTCTCAGGTAGTACACTTTATAACTTCTGCAATGACATTATTTGTTGCCTTAGTAGGTAGCTCTATACCACAGTAGAATGCAGGATTGCAGGATTTAAATGTCCTGATTTTCTAGTGACATTCTGGTGTTCACTATTATTCATGACGCATTTAGAAATTACAGCTCTGCTTGAAAGCATTGTAGCATTTTATGTGAAAAGGTTCTTCAGCACGTTCATTGAAACAAATTGTAAGTGCAAGTCTTCACAGATAAAGCTAATTTACTGTTGCTTACTACACTGTAGGAATAGGAATATAGGAACTATAGGAATGCAATTATACCCATGGAAAGTGCTCTTTGTATAGTGTGTATGAGATAATGCCTTAATTTAAGAATGATGTGGTAGGGGGTAACATAAGGTTATGGGGGAACCTCCTATTTTGATGTGGTTAATATGTACATAAGGTGACAGGCACTATACTATTTTTTTATCAACACTTGCATGGTGTGTACTTAGTTCACATTTTTCTATTTTACCACACACTCTTGTCCTTAATAGCTTGTCGGTGAGCTTCATAATGCAGTGCTCAATGGATTGGTTCCATGTCGCAGTTTAATGTGCGAACTCATGCAAGGGATTTGTGTTTTAATTTGATCACAGGCCTCTACTCAGGGGAACTATGAAAAGACAACAACAGGAATATGTTAAAAAGAAGCCAAATACTTCATTGAATTAAAGTTCTTAGCTGAATAAAAGACTGAACATTGTGCCTCTTCTCTCTCTACTCCTCTGAAAGCATAATAATAATCTGACTCAGGGTGCATTTGAAATTGTTTTCATTGTGCATCCAAGATTTTATCAATTTTAATTTTTGGAAAGTAATGCAACAGGTTATTTCTTGAACAGACTGATATGGTTTCTCTCCATCTAGGGTTGTGTTTTTACTGCAAGTGTCTCTGATTTTATTTTGTCCTTGAAGCAGATGTAGAATTTCAATAATTGTTTACTTGAGCAATGTGAATGTGTTGACTGAAAGGTCAGCGGGTTAGTAATCCACAAGCCCTATTTACTTCCAGCCGCCTACGCCACCCGCTTTATTTCCCATTCAGATGACCCTCTGCAGACAGCCGAGCTGCTGACAGCCGCCGCCGTCTTGAGAGACAACTCCACCTTCCTCCAGTCCGAGAGCATGCGGCCGGCCAACGACCCCAAGGAGAGGGACCCCTCCCACGTGCGCATGCTGAACGACGTCCTGCAGGGCCTGGAGAAAAGCTTCCTCATCCCCGCCCCCCCAGCTGGCTTGTGCAGGTAAACACATATCACCATCACCACCACCACCCCTACAACCTCCATCCCATCACTCAAATTGTAGATGAGAGCCTCCCTTTTGAGCCTCCATCCGCACAAGCTGAGCCCCATCTCTGCTAAAATTTGACCCTCAATAATTCATGGGTTTAGACCTCTCTTGGAGGACTGCTTCAGTTCTCCTGCAATCCATTATGTATTATATATTAAGGCAAAGAGTTATCAGATAACAAAGGGAATGGAGAAGGTGATGGAGACAAGTGGGTAGACACTGTTTGATGTTCCTAGACGGAGAAAAAGAAATCAATTATTGAGAGGGCCAGGCGTGGAGTAAAACAGACTGAAAACTTTCACCACAGAAAGGAGGCGACTATGTAAAACATATGTCTTACAAACGAGTTGACATGCTGCCAAGGCACTACAAAAATGTCACCACGACAGCTGCTGCTGTGGCGTGCCATAGAATCGAGTTTAACTGTGTTTGAACGGCAGCGCGTTACAGAATCTGCCTTTTGATTTAGTGGCCATATCCATTCTCATTGCAGTCAGAGACAATCTGAATTGCTTAGGGAGAACACAAAACACCAGAGTGCCACTCTCTCATGAGCTTTTAATACCATTCAGTCCATTCCTGGAGACAGACAGCCCAAATTGATGTTTGCTTGCATTACACTTGCTGACATTACTCTCAATTGTCCATGCATGCTCGTATCTGTCTGTACCATGAAACATAATGTGTCTTTTGAGATCAATTTACCCAGTTTTTTTATGCTGCTAAAAGGCTACAGCAAATTCTGAAGCAGAGTCGGAAATGTTGAAGTTCTTGTAAGGAAATGAATGATGACATTACTTCCCCGTAGTGTATTGTGGGTGACTATTCCAGGCAGCCGAGATAGACATGCCAATTTGCATTTCTGTCAAATGCACTCTCTTCAGACAAGCAGGCTGACAGGGGGCTGAAGGAGAGAAAGGCTGGTTTTGAATATTTCATTTTGTGGAACTTTTTGGTTTTACTTTTTGTTTTACTTCTTAGCCTTCAGCCATATGTGCTGACTTCGCCTCAAGACATTTTGTAATATTGTTGTTTTTGAACATTACAGCATAAATATGAAACATACATCTTGGCAATATGGATGTTTTATATTGAGCTACTCCCAATTGTAGATCAGCACATATTCAGGTGAAAATAAGCTGAATGTTTAATTTGAAATGTTCTATTGCTCTTTGATAAGGATGGTGCTGTGTCATACGACAGCTATATTATAATTAGGGCTGGAGGACTTCTGTTGCATATTTACATAAATTTCGCTTGTGTCTGGAAGACTTGAAAGTAGACTAAGTTCTTAATAGTCGGTTGTCATCATCTGCTGTCCTCTGCCGTGATGTTGCAAACTTATGTATTGGGTGCTTGTCTGATTCGCAGCATGTTAAGTATTTCAGATAATTTAAGGCCCACATTTTAATCATTTTGTCAGTGTTACAAGAAGAACTCATTTAAACTGACTGCAGCAAAGAGGCCAACATGGAGATAAGCGTGTGCAATATTGTACTCCAGAGAAGTTGAACTTAGAACATCACTGAAGCATGACACTAAATGGGAATTTCAACACAGATTTTATGAAGTAATATCAATATACCTCTCAGACCCATCTCAGCATATGACATTACAGTTAACTACTTAATCATAATAATGATAAAGATCAACACAAACCGTGACTATCTTCTGTTCAAAGTGCCTTTCCAATTACAGTCTACCTGGCACTGTATACCAGATTCCAGCGGGGTGTCATTCATTGTTTAAGAGTTTTCACTGAGCACCATTGTGATTCTTTCCACAATTATCTTTATCTAGCCACTTTCCCTGTGAATTAATTGCCTCTTAGAGACACAAAGTCAGAATTATGCTGTACAGTCATCCTTAACTAACATTCCAGCTTAATTGCCTTCCACATTCACTCAAAAGCATGCAATATATACAACTATGTTCTAGTTTCTACCCTTATAATAGTTTTGATGATGTTTCCTTTTTATCAATTGTCATTTTAGGCAGATACTTTTGTGCTTAAAGAAAGAAAAAGATAAACTTGAATAGAAGCTGAAAAATTTAAGTTATTCTGACATATTTGTCCAGCTATGCCTACGCTTTAGGCTTTAGGGCACTAATGTCACGGACACTGGACTACCTTGATGAACAGTTTATTTTTATTTTATTTTTTTTTTAAATGTATGTCTTTAATGACAGGACAGTGGAGAGTGACAGGAAGTGAATGGGAGAGAGAGCAGGGGTGGGATCCGGAAAGGACCACAGGGCGGGAATCGAACCCGGGTCGGCGGCGTACGGTGCAGGTGCCCCAGCCAGTTGCGCCACAGCTGGGGCATGATGAACAGTTTAAATAGTTTGGATTGTCCATTAGATGTCAAATGTGATTTTAAGGCCAGATGTCTTGTGTTGGCAGACCGAAATGAGGTGCAAGTGGGGTTACTTGCTTGATTTCTTAACCTCAGCTATTCTGGTCTGCTAGGCCTGAGGTACTTAATTCATTGATATTTATTTTTACTTAGGACGTTGTCATTGCATTCCACGGATGCCTTCAGTAATTTTCTCTCATTAGAAGGAGGAGCTGCCATTGCAGAGGCGACATGATTGTAATCAGATGGTAATCAACATTTTCTGGAGTGGCTTGATTAAATTAGCAGAAGGTGAATGGGAAAAGATTAAGTGCCGGGGCCTTGTAAAGCACAATATCTATTTATCTCCCTGTGTTCAATTGTTGAGCCACTAGGGAATTAGTCTCATCTCGCTGACCCCCACGTTCCTCCAGTCGTCTGGGTAAGTTTTTCACCTTGCTCCGAGCAGTTTGGACTCATCATGCTAAGACAACGAACCCATTGGGAGATGGAAGGTGGAGGGCTTACACCGACATGATTTTATTCTAGCCACACAAACTGTGTGAAATGTTTGGTCTAGTTCTAGCTGTGTCCAGTACATATCAAGTTACTATAATGAGTACACGCACTAAGGAAACCTTGGTTGATTAAGACGTCTGTGAGTCATTTTCCCTTAGAGGAAATAGGGGAATAAGGGAGGGTAGTGATGAAGTGATAGAAGAGAGAGAATGAGGGAGGGAAGGAGGTGAGAGGTAGAGAGAGTGGAGGTGGGGGATTGTAGGCTGTCGTGGAGACAGCTGTGAGGTATTTGACCTGACGAGGTCTCACAGAGACAGATGGCACTCAAACATACCCTGTACAGTCTGCTGTGGCAGCTAAAACAAATGTCTTTATGCTGTCAACAACTGACAGATGATGCCTGACTGACACAGGGGATGACTGTGTTTTTAAAGGCTAAATCCAATTTGGAGTGTTGAAGTGGAGAGCTCTCACTTGGTTAAAGACGCGGGGTTACTGAGCTCTTTTGATCAATAGCCAGGGGATTTCATGGAGATTGTGTGTTTAGGGACTTTCAGACTGTACATTAGGGACCAAAGACCAAAAACAAATGTGTCATAATACATGATCATGTTTTTACATGATACATGCGTCATAATACATGATCATGTGTTTACATGATACATGCGTCACAATACATGATCTGTATTTACATGATACATGCGTCATAATACATGATCATGTGTGTTTACATGATACATGCGTCATAATACATGATCCTGGCATTAACATTTAATGGTAATATTTAATGGACTTAAGCCATCCTTACACCAAAAGACTTTGACAAGATTTGGGAAAGATTCTTGAAAGATTGTAATCTTTTGAGTAAAGAATGGTTGCCATTAGTTAAAAGACTCCAATCTATCAAGAATCTTTCAATCTTTCTTTTCAAGGATGCTAAGATGTGGCTACAAATTCTATATTTTCAGTTTAGTAATATATATATATATATTTTTTAATATAATGACACTTACTATGCATTTTAACAGAGATTTGAATGTTGAATGTGATTCAGGAAAGATCAAATGTTCGACACAATATTGCTTTCTCTTTTCCATTTCTTGTTTAATCAATGTTGTGATACGATATCCTGAATTGCTTGTACCCAACCAAGTTGGAGCTGTGGATTTTCCATCAGATCTTTTCAGACCATCATCATCTCAGAAGAGAAAATTGTACCTGTACAATTCAAAGATTAGCCTATTGATTCAAAATTAGAAATCCACAATGGAAATGCATTAATACCCCTTTCAGCAACTGGCAGTTAACTCTATGGGCTGTATTTTCGGTCACCAGCGCATGGCGTAAAGTTCGTTATTCACCGGCGCGAAGTTGAATTCGTTATTTTGCACCTTTATTTTTTAAACATTGCGCCCAGGGGTGTGGCAATTAACAACCTAGGGAGGGACCTGGCGCATTGTCTAAAAATCGCTATCATACACCACCTAAACCTGGTCAGAAGTCAATGGCGAGTTGTTCATATGCTATTTTAAGAGCGCATGTCAACAGTCATATTGGCAGGTGCACGCACCATCCTTCTATCATTCATGAACGCACACCAGCGCACGTCCATGCAAAGCATTACAAATTGCACGATTACAATGGTAAACATAATTAGAATAAAGATATTACGAAATACTGTACATCTCATGATGAGTAGTTATTCACCATCATTTGCAAATTGGTAATGACGGTTAAAAGTGATTAGGGGAGAGGCGAGAGACAAGTATGGAGCACAGCTGAAGACGCACTGTCACGAGATATAAGCAACTCCTCTGCAGGATAAATGTTGTTTTATTTAGTCATTTGAGCAACATTAGGGTAAGTGTTGCTTTTTCCAGCCTATGTTTTCTATGGTAACCCATTGTCAGTCAATAGTGAAAGTAACTGCATATAACTGTCTTGTCGTTGACTGACTCCTTGGTGAAGTTAGTTTCACTTTGCCAATGAGTTCAAATAATAGACGAGTGCAAATGCGTGAAGGCTATGCTAGGTTTTAGTAAAGCATGGTTTAAGAATGACTATTCCATACGGTCTTGCAAGCAGCCTCCTTCAAATGCGCCGTTGAATGCCAAAATACCGATGCATTTATTTGACATATCGCGCGTTGCGCCGTTAAAGGGAATGACAGATGTCATTCTCATTGGTTTAAAATGATGTTACGCCCCAAACACACCCATATGACTGATTAAAAGACCTAGGAACACCTTGTTACGCCATGCGCTCCACTTTTGAGAACGAAACCCCTCCCAATGTGAACTGGACATCCTACTAAATTTGAATAGACTTTTGACGAGTGACGATGCACTTTAGAATGTCATGATAGGGCCCTATGGCTTTAATTTACCCAATTGAGGTGTCTGGCGACACTGATTGAAGTTCTTTCACGGGAACGATACTGGGCCTGTTGTGTAAGCCATGGACTCATGAACATAAACTCAAGGTCAAGGCGATGCTCTAAACCCAAGTCAGCTTGTTTACAGATAAAGAATTGGCTCATTTGTTCTACTTGTCCAAGCCAGTTAAAACGACAAAAAAAACTAAAAATCAATGAATGACCTTAGAGCGTGAAGAATAAAAGCTTCTTACATTCACCTGCATTACTGTAAGTGTAGACAGCTTCAAACCTCAATCCTTTCAAGGAGCCTGAGCTTAGACTGTGTGCATGACACCTGGATCCTCTGCAATATTGACAACTTTCCTCTCTCATGTCCTGTTCCCACAGGAACCTTCTGTATGGGCTGAGCACACAGTCCTCCCGTTTCTCCATACTGAAGGATGCCCAGGAAGTGGAAAGGCCTGTAAACCAGACTCTATCTCTTGTTTTCAATGCCATCAGGTCAGCTCAGAAGCTTGTCCAGAGTGGGCTTGAACTCTTTGAGAATGACCCAGACAGTTCCCACTGACACCGAGCATTTTGGAGAGATTGTCGGCATAGTCCCACTCTCAGCAGGCATAGTGGAGGCGCACCACCCGAGGAAAAACCCGAACAGCAACCAACTTTAATATGATTGTTTTGCACTGATTATCTTGATAACCAAAACTGTCAAGGGCTTGGAAGAGTAGTACTATTTTAAGCAATATGAATCTTATTGTTTGTGACAGTGTCCATACAAGGCTTTTGGTTCATTTTTCAAGGTCTGTACCAAATGTCTTTAGGGAAATTAGCGTATTTGCCGTCTACCCCAATTAGCCTATAGGTCCCTTTTAGCTATAGTGTAATCCACTTCCAAGCTAGGCTAACAGTGTCAGACTGAGTTATTGCACACACATATATAATAGGAGAGAAAGGTATGTGTCCTTAACTCTGGGTAGATGGAAAATAAGCTTATTTCCAAAAAAAGTTGGCGTGTTCCTAAGATTGATAGCAATGAAGACAGGAAGCTTAACCGATATTAAATGGAAACAACACAGCAACCAAAAAGGTTAGTAGATATATAGTACAGATACAAAACTAGCATACTGGAAAACATGAAATCATTATTTATTATTTTTTGAGGAAATGTATGTCTTAGTATACAAACCTTATATAAAAAACATTGGGGCAATCAAATTACCTTATAATACAAATTCATGCAGTCCAGTTCAGTTGAAAGAAATCCATTTAATAGTTTACATTTCCTATGGTTAGGGTTAGGGTGATTAACGTGTGAGTAACTAGTGCAATGCACTAGTATATCCAATAATGTGTTAATGCAGCTGGTCACATTCAGTGCTTGCTGAGAGCAGAGAAGTCTGAGGCCCTTGGTGTGCCTTATATCCATGACTTTGTGTTACTGATGAGATAAACGATGAGTAATGTGAAGAAACAGTCACACAACAGGAAGTTAGGCTTGTATTTATGACCACCAGCAGACAAAATACAAAACACAAATGTTCTTACAGGAAAAAAACTGCTCCCTTGGTCTGTTCTGGTAGCACCTCTCTGGATATACTGAATTTATATTTAGGTTGAGCTATTATTTGGATAAAACAAAATGCATAATTTGTTGTACTGTATCTTGCAATGCTAAGAGGTTGAGACTACCATGTATATACTGTATACTGGTAGTTGATTTTCAAAAGCACAGAGGCTGCAATGCTTACATTTACTTAAATACTCGTGCAGCTATAATGTCAGAGTTTGACACCAGATGTGTGTGTTTGTGAACAATAAGGGGACAAAGAAACTTTGAGTTCAAAAACTGTGAGTTGCATACACATAATGCACATGTGTCAATATTTCCCACATTCATCATGCATCCTTTGAAGGCTTAATCATAGTGTACCTGTATCAATAACCGTATGCAGTTATGAATATTCACTAATTGACATTGTACTTTTGTATCATATGAAGGCTACAGTTATTTTGCTTTAACTGTGATAGGTACTATGCCTGCAATGTTGGTGCACTTTAAATTGGATTGCTTTTGAGAGAGAATTTCAGGTGTTGTGATTTGTAAATGAACATGTTAAATTACTTGACGTTAAAAATTAAACTAAAACAGGCCAATTTTGGGACACTTGAATCAGGGAATTAAATTTAACCAAGCTTTACGTTCTTAATGTGCCTTTCGGTTAAGAAGCATCCGTGCAGTAAAAATAATGTCAAAATTGTCAATATCAAAACAAGGAAACAAGAAACAGTTTCACATCCAAATGTTTCACATCCAAATGTTTTATCCAAATGTTTCATTCAAACAGTTTCACATCCTTTCTTCAGATTTCAACTTTGAATGTGTATGGGTGAACAAAAGGACATCCAAGATTAATGACAAATGTAAAACTTGTTTACTCATAAGCTTCCTTCCTAGCATTTGACATGAAATGGTTCCAATCATACAGTATGTGTACCGTCTACGTAGCTACACTCTGACAGAACTGTCCTCTTTCACTGTTCCTCATTGACTAACAACAGAAATTACTTCTGAGCTGCTTTTAACTAAAATCACTGATTTCCACTGTGATCTGTTGTAGTTTGCTACAGTATGTTCCCTTTCTGGGAGCAAAGTGTAATTATTTATGAGTAATACACTTAAATGAGAAAGAGCATGTTACTTTTTAAACTTTTTAAATCCTTTGGATTCTTTTTTGTCACAATGAAATGTAGAAATCCCACATCTACTGTACTGAGTAAATGAGTTAAATGAATGTATGCCAATATGCGTATGTGGGTGAAAATACCATGACTTCTTGAATGATTTGAATGATGTTGGATATCAAATATTCTATCAGGTGTGTGGCTCATGCTTTACACTTTCCATAAAAGTTTACCATAATTGGGGTTTCTTTTTTTGTAAAATAAACATCATGACGGTAGAAAATGAGTGCAGAATAGAAGCAGTAATGTGTACAAAATATGATGTAGATTTGCACTAAAACCTTATCAAACTTGTCATTATTTTCATATCAGGACAATATCTGCATGTTTAATGTCTCTTACACTTACACGTACTGTAAGTAATGAAGATCTAAACCCAACCCTTAAAGGTTTTACCTTTAGGTCTGACATCTGAGCTGTCTTTACATGCTCACTCGTGTAAGGACGACTTTGTCAAAAGACTACAGCAGATAGACAGGGTCAGGGAGTGTGTCAACTCTATTTAATGACATTATATTTAAACAAGTTTCAACAACTATTCTAATTATGTTTGTTGTTCATTATGTTATGATGTTATCATGGTAAGAGGATGCTTTTATTTTGATTTATTTATTTTAGAACTCCGTGGTGTCTGGCATCACCACAGGAGAGAAAAATAATGGGCTGGTTTGTCTCCCTCTCCCTCCCTCCTTTCATCCCTAACTATGATGAGACTCTTGTTACATATCCACTCACTGTTGTGAGTATTAAAATGGCTATTATTCTACAGTGGCCATTGGTAAACTCTCTATCACTATGGTTTTGTACGAAATAATGATCTGTTAAGGAGATGTGAAGTCACAGTCACTGAGCTGTTTGGTTTTCCTAAGATGTGATGTGAAGTTTCATATGTGATGTCTACATTCAGGGCTGAAAAGATTAATTGTCAGGGGGAGAGGAAGGAGGTGGATTTCGTACAAGAGAGTAATGAAATTCATACAGAGCAAAATGTTAGGCATGTACAAATGCAACTCCTATCACAATTGTCTCTCAATTACGTGTCTCTGCACAAACTACTGGTTACATTTTGTCTTTATGTTTCTTATGCATGAATTTGTCCCAGCTGGTTTGGCTTGCTGAATGAATTTGTCTCCTGAAGCAATAAACTGATTTCTACATAAACTTTTCAAGATATTTCACACTGTGATACTTCTGCTTCTGCTTTACTGATGTTTACTGAAGTCCTGCATACACAGCATACACAAAAACAATTTAAACAATTCAAATCTATTTGACAAGCTGTGGGATAATGCCAGTAAGGCCATTAAAGATTACTTCAACATCAAAGTAAGCACATCAACTAAACGGAGGGTATACAAAGTATACAAATCCAGTTTTAAGAGGCCATTTGGTAAATGATATATGAGGATGCACTGTATGAGTAAATGAACTCCACAGAGAATGGGGATGTTTATGTTGGAAACCTTTTGGGTTGTTTTTAACTCACTCAATTATGCAACCTGTGATTAATCTTCTTGTTAAGATTTGAAGTGGAATTTTGTTAGTCCCTTCATCATCCATTTGCCTCTGACTTTCTATGGTCTGCCTAGTTTGTGGTAAAAGTAATAGTTCATTTATTTCCCAGCCATTCCTGATTAAAAGAAATAGGCCTAATGCTCATAGACTTACATTAAGACATACACTGTACAGGTGCTCTGCCCTGTGTAAGACTGTAGCACGTACTGTAGTCATGGGTTTCATCAGGTCCCTTTACACAGGTGTATTAATCAACACCATGCAGTCTGCTTTCATAATCAAGGTGCATGATTGTATACACCTGTGGAAAGGGACCTGATGAAACCCATGAATTGATGGGCTGTAACAATTCTTATTGTCTTCAGTCCAAACATAAACAAATTAGGCTCTTTGTGTGGCTACATGTGAGCATTAAATTCGGTGATACATTTCCTACTGTGGATTTATTTTAATTTCTGTTGTCTTTTCTGAAATCTTTTTTTCAGAGATTCAGCAAGTCTTCCATTCATGCAGATATAAACCCCCTAAAACTCATAAAGTTTTCATAACAATACCCCTGGGAAGAAATTAGATTAGAATTTTAACTGTAACTTGTAAAGATGTGTTTTATTAACTAATATACTCACTCTGTGGGTCCAATAAAATGGTTTTAAAAGAATCATCTTTATGGTTTGCTGCTATTCCTACCATTTACAATATTGAAGAAATTAGCTTGAAATGACTATTAAATCTATGTTCATGAGGGACATATTAAAAAGTATATAATATAGGCTGTAATGTATTCAGTACTTGGCATATTCGTCCTCTTGCTGTGGCATATAGGTTTTTTTTAGCCCAATACTGTTTGCTCAGGGGAAGGTTACATCGATTTTGTAGGCAACTAGGTTCCACTCTTTGGAAACAAGTCGACCATTTGCGCATGCGCAGTACTAGCCTCTGGATGTGGAGGATGCTCTCACCTCAGGTGTAGGCTACCGTCCGACTGACAGAGAAAAACAATGATGGCGACTGCTGCCGAGGAAATCAGCCAGAGCTGTCCTATATCTGACAATGACATGACGTCTGTTTCTTTCAAAATTGCCAGAAAGAATCAGGACAGACCCTGGAAGTTGAGGTTTATTTATCTACAATGCTGTGAGTATCAGAGATTGTGCAGCGCACCGCAGCCTCCAAAGTGTCTTGATCGAGTGTGAATGCTCTCCCCTTTTCCAGGAAGGACAGACAATGCACATTAGGAAAGAGATTTCACCTATCACAATTTCATCCTGTTCGTAGTTTCCAGCCAGTCATTTGCGTGGGTCTAAAGATATATAAGCTATGTGATTCATATGAACTGACTGATGACGTCATTCCGTAGAGCCCTGCCCCGGCAACTCTCCACCAACTGCAGTCCAACGATTCCTTTTTAGGCACTGTGTGCACCAAATGCATGCAATGAAAATAGCCTATCTGAATGTATATGTGTGCGATGACGTTTATGGTCGTTATTAGTTGGTCTACAATGTTGTAGCCTATTAAAAATGTTAAGTGCTAAGAATTCTAGTAGATTAGCTTACTTCAGTTGTTCAGTTTACTTAGGCTATAGGCTACTTGTTAAATAACTATTAATAATGAACAGAAGGTATCAAACTTTCGACTCTAAGGAAATATGTCACAAGATGTTGAGAATTTAAATCAGTTTTATAGAAGCAATGATTGGGAAGATAAAGGAAATGGCACAGTTTCCTGCACCTACACTCTGTGCCTTCTATAAGTGGCAAGACAAAGTGCATGCAATGCATAAGGCCTGTCTGCATATTACCATCTAGAAATGACCATGCTGTAACACATGCACTGAAACACTACCATGTTGCTAGCACGGTATTGTTTAATCAGTTGTTTATCTTAGTACGACATTGCATTTACAATGTTGATTAAATGAAATGAGCAAATTTAGCCAATGTCTGCTGTTTTCAGGACTGCCAGTCTTAGCAGGTTGTAGTCTGGTCTGGTGGTGCTCTCCACTGAAGTATTGGAGTTTCTATTGACCACATATCAGTGGAGCATCAAGAGAGCATACAGCACATGGCTTAGTATTGTCTTTGGGTATTAACACTTCAGAATTTGTTTTTTGTTAATATTAACTGTATAGTTTATTACTATGAGGACAACACTGTCAGAGTGTTAATGTTTTTGAGACCTCTTCATACATTTACAAACTAGTTTGTTTCACAGGGTGCAGTTGAATCTTTGTCTTTATTAACCAATCTGAGTAGCCTAATATAATTACATTTAATTCTGTCACAGACAAAAAGTGTGAAATCTTACTTGAGATACTAAAGATTTAAAGGTGAATAATTGGACTATGCTGTAGAGTAGAGTGTTTTATTTTTGAGTTAGTCCTTTCAGTTTGTGTGAATAGGCTACATCAATGTTAATAAATTCTCATTGGACCAGGAATAATGTTTTGGTGCAGAGTAATGTGTTATAGGACAACAGCTCCTAATCCTTGCACTGGCACTTTTGTTTCGTTATCACACTATAAAGCTGGTTGGACTAGTTTTTTGTGGCAGTATGAGCTATCTTAGTTATATACTGTAGGCCTACTGATGTACCTTTGGTGTGTAAGCACTGCTAAACATTTTGATAGTGCATCTGTGTTGTGATTTACTTACATAATAAGCACATCATGTCTGAAAATGCCATCAACAATTCATTAATCATCATGGCTCCATGAATTATGGAAAAACTGCTCTCCAATGCAAAAGTTATGTAGAATCTAAATTAAAAGGCTTTGTCAAGATGACACTCTTGTGAGCTGGAAATTTGCCAGTGGAAGTGATACCAATGTCATTAAAGCACCATTATGGAGACTTAGCAACTTTGTCTCACATTGTAATCAATCTTCTTGTCGTAGTCCGCAGGTGTTATTTTGAAGTCTCAAAGTAATATCTTAACAGCTTTTGACTATGTGTACATCTCAAATTTAATCTAATTTGACTTTGAGTACTCGCCTAGAAAATGTTTCTGGATGTTGTTCCTTTTGTTGAAGTGATCACAGTGAAGTTAGATTGTACAAGTCTGTTATTCCTTATGAGAGTACAGCAGAAATGATGCAGGCAGGACTTGGACTGTGCAGTGTTAATCTATAATATTGTAGTGTAGCAGGGGGAGATTTATGCAGTAGGGGTGTTAAAAGTCATGCCAATATTCATGTGAAGAATGTTTCTAGTGTTCATATTGACAGTCTTCATAGATAGATATGCAGGCAAATTGTAATGTCTCTGAGTATGTACGACTTTTTGCTATTGATTTTCACCTATCTTTATAACAGACTACACAGAGTTATGCAGTAAGTTGCTATGGGGCTGTGATACACTTTGCCACAATTGAGCATGTATTGATTTCAGGAGTCATTTCTATCTTAGTGCATCATAATGTATGCAGTGCTGTTAATACGGTCTACCAGCAATAAAGAGAGACGAGTCATTTACTGCATATCATTGGAAATGAAACACAGGCCACATTGCCAGCTATTGTAATTGTATCTCTAAAGGATTCAGTAATGAAACTGCCTGTTGAAATGCTGGCTTTATCTACAGCAGTTGCTATTTGTGTGTGCCATGCCAGATAGACTCTTAATAGTGTAAAGCTGTATGTGTGGTGGAGTGAGTTAGATGTCACGTCTCATTGATAAAATGAATCATTCATTTATTCTATTATTTTTCACTGCAGCATTAGCATTTTGACTCCCGGTTGCCTGTCCATGCATCCATAACTAATCCCAGCCAATACATTTACAGCACAATTGAAAATCAAGTGCTATCAGTGAGTGGGTTTTAGACAAACTTCTCTGGTACTTTAGAGTTTCCCACTCATTCGTGACTGCCTCCTGCTACTGGTTAATCAGCAGCCTTGTATTCATATTCATCAAGGCAGTAAAGCATGAGGCTTGTAATTGGGTCAGCTGAGATGGTGCTGTGAGGCCAGGCTGAGATTTCCTTCTTCATATCTCCACATCCACAGCCGGCTAGTCCATGAGCTGTTGCTAACTGTCATGAATACATTTCACCTGACCTCAAGGCAGTAGTTGTGTGTAGGTGGTTATGGCGTTGGAAATATTTAAGTCAAGTCAGTTTATTTGTATAGCACATTTCATATGGGTCATTCCGTGTGAAATCACCCAATTTCAGCGCAATTTGGCAGGTGACCCTCTCCGAAAAAATCTGAAAAAAATTACAGGTGTTTGTAGACCAAATCCATGTATAGATCTTAAATAGTATATCTGTATAACTAATCGTTGCAAAACTACAGCCCTTTGAAACTTCAAGTCATTTTAAGCATTGTGGTGAACAATCCTTTTTGTTCAACTTCCAGCATTATTGGCTCTTTTGGTATTTCACACACATTAGTGAAACTATGTGAATAGAAGTACATTTTCCTGTTGAATTAAAAAATCCAATCGGATCAGACGTATCTTGTATACTTTCCCCTCTGCAAAGCTCTAACAATGGCTATAAATTCATAATGTGAAAAGACATCATCACCTTTGAGGGCTTCTCATTCAAAAAGTATGTGACACAAATTCATCAGATTGTTTTCCTACACATATATGTATTATACGGTCCTGTCCATGCATTAACTTTGGTTGTTATCATTTTCATATTTTCAGAGCATTTTTTTTAAATTGGGCTTGATTTTCAAAAAGCCTGTTTTCATCTTCTCATTTCACCACGTGGACAGTTAACAGGATTTTTTTTAATTATACTATATATCATTCTGTATGTGAGGATCATCTGCCCAAAATTTGGGCTTGTTGCTGAGTTTCTTCATTGAGATAAGATTTTTTTTAAATATTGTCTATAAATCCACTGAATTTGTACTGGATCGATCTGCAGTACCACTTTGCACCACATGTGGTGCTCTTTTAATACAATGGAAGTCAATGGAAGAGTAAGAGATTCACTTGTTTGCTGCACATATCCAATCTAAACACACAGTTTATGGTTCATAGTTGAATTGGTCCAAATAATTATTGCAACATGAACAACATACTACTCATACATAAATCTTATTTAGAGAAAATAAACTGATCAAGTAAATTATACACACATAAGACTGACTGGTCATCATATATGCAGCAAGAGGATTTAGCATAATTACCATCTTTGTAATGAGTTTTCTACACCAGCTTCAACCTATCAGTGCCTATGTGAGCTAATTTCTAGCCAGCTGGTTAGGCAAGGTCTATATTCATCGTCATATGCTTGGGATGCAGTCCTCTGTGATACATAGACAAAGAGCATCAAGATGGAGATCAGTGCTTTAACAAACAATCAAACAATGGGTTTCTAAAATTCAGTTCATCAAGGTATTTCACTTGATGAAGATGACCATGTGTGTTTCCATCACAAGTATTCATAACAATGTTTGAGGACTCGTGGATCCAAGAGGCATTTGTAAAAAGATGATAAATCTTTAGTATTGATTTTTCTGCATCTGACAATGCACTGAATTTTAGAAACCCCTTTTTACTTGAACCATATGAACCATAAACTGTGTGTTTAGATTGGATATGTGCAGCAAACAAGTGACTCTCTTACTCTTCCATTGACTTCCATTGTATTAAAAGAGCACCATATGTGGTTCAAAGTGGTACTGCAGATAAAGTACAAATTCAGTGGATTTATAGACAATATTTGTAAAAAATCTTATCTCAATGAAGAAACTCAGCAACAAGCCCAAATTGTGGGCAGATGATCCTCACATACAGAATGATATATGGTCAAATTAAAAAAAATCCTGTTAACTGTCCACGTGGTGAAATGAGAAGATGAAAACGGGCTTTTTGAAAATCAAGCCCAATTTAATAAAAATGCTCTGACAATGTGATAATGTTAACAACCAAAGTTAATGCATGGACATGACCTTATAATCCATACATGAGTGGGAAAAAAATCTGATGAATTTGTGTCACCCTCAAAGGTGGTGATGTTTTTTCACATAATGAATTTATAGCCATTTTCAGAGCTTTGCAGAGGGGAATTTACACAAGATACACCTGATTTGATTGGATTGTTTAATTCAACAGGAAAATGTACTTCTATTCACATAGTTTCACTAATGTGTGTGAAATACCAAAAGAGCCAATAATGTTGGAAGTTGAACAAAAAGGATTGTTCACCATGATGCTTAAAATGACTTGAAACTTCAAAGGGCTGTAGTTTTGGAACCATTAGTGATACAGATATACTATTTAAGATTTATGCATAGGTTTGGTCTACAAACACCTGTGATTTTTTTCAGATTTTTTGGGAGAGGGTGACCTGCCAGCCACTGGGTGATTTGACACGGAATGACCCATATGGCATACATGTACATAGGCACAATGTGCTTTGAGTGGACAGATGTCATTAAATTATCTAAAATAAACAAACACACTTAGCAAAAGAAAAGAAAATTAATAAATAAAAATAATAAAATGGAGTGTTATAAAAGCAAATACCTGTAGTCATGAATTAAAAGTTTTAAGTCCCTTTTTAAAAGAGATCATTGATTGTGATGACCTTAATTCCAGAGGTAGGCTATTTCAGAGGATTGGGGCACAGTAACTAAAGGTACCATGTGCTACATTAGTGTTTATTCTGGAGGAGACATTTACTGGAGGACCTTAAGTAACGGGTTGGATCATAAAAAGAGATCATATCGGAAATATAGGGTGGGGCAAGGCCACTTAATGATTTAAAGACAAGAAGGAGTATTTTGAACTCAATTCTTTGTTTAACTGGGAGCCAGTGAAGTAATTTAAGAATAGGGGTAATATGATTAAATGTAGATGTTCTAGTGAGTATTCTAGCAGCTGCATTTTGGATAAGTTAAAGTTTGTTTAACATCTGGTGCTGTATTTTGGACACCAGCGCATGGCGTAAAGTTCGTTTTTCACCCGCGCAAAGTTGAATTCGGTATTTTGCACGTTTATTTTTTAAAGATTGCGCCCACGGGTGTGGCAATTAACAACCTAGGGAGGGGCCTAGCGCGTTGTCTAAAAATCGATATCGTAGCCTACACCACCTAAACCTGGTCAGAAGTCAATGGCGAGTTGTTCATATGCTATTTTAAGAGCGCATGTCAACAGTCATATTGGCAGGTGCACGCACCATCCTTCTATCATTCATGAACGCACACCAGCGCACGTCCATGCAAAACATTACAAATTGCACGATTACAATGGGAAACATAATTAGAATAAAGATATAACGAAATACTATACATCTCATGATGAGTAGTTATTCACCATCATTTGCAAATTGGTAATGAAGGTTAAAAGTGATTAGGGGAGAGGCGAGAGACACGTATGGAGCACAGCTGAAGACGCACTGTCACGAGATATAAGCAACTCCTCTGCAGGATAAATGTTGTTTTATTCAGTCATTTGAGCAACATTAGAGTAAGTGTTGCTTTTTCCAGCCTATGTTTTCGGTGGTAACCCATTGTCAGTCGATAGTGAAAGTAACTGCATATCACTGTCTTGCTGTTGACTAACTCCTTGGTAAAGTTAGTTTCACTTTGCCAACGAGTTCAAATAATAGACGAGTGCAAATGCGTGAAGGCTATGCTAGGTTTTAGAAAATCATGGTTTAAGAATGACTACGGTGACATACGGTCTCGCAAGCAGCCTCCTTCAAATGCGTCATTGAATGCCAAAATACCGATGCATTTATTTGACATATCGCGCTTTGCGCCGTTAAAGAGAATGACAGATGTCATTCTCATTGGTTTAAAATGATGTTACGCCCCAAACACACCCATATGACTAATTAAAAAACCTAGGAAAAACTTGTTGCGCCATGCGCTCCACTTTTGATAATGAAACCCCTCCCAATGTGAACTGGACATCCTACTAAATTTGAATAGACTTTTGAAGAGTGACGATGCACTTTAGAATGTCATGATAGGGCCCCTGTTTTGTTAGACCAGCATAGAGTGTGTTACAGTAATCTAAACGACTGGAGATAAATGTGTACTAATTTGTCAGAATGTTAGATATGTTCTTGAATTTCCCCTTGGGGATCAATAAAGTATCTATCTATCTATCTACTGTATCTATATATCTATCTGAAAATTAAGATCTGCATCAAGAGTCACTCCTACATTTTTTACATTCTCACACGGTTTTTCCAAGAGGGAGGTTAGAATTGGGTGAAAGTGATGTCTCAGGGCCTTAGGGCCTACAACCAGAATCTCTTTCTTGGCATCATTTAACATAAAAAAAAAAAAATAATGTCGGAGATGCAGCAAGTGAGGTCATTCACCGTACTGGGGTCATCAGAGGAGATAGATATGTAAAGTTTGGTATCATCAGCATCTGAGTGGTAAGAGATGTTGTGTTGCCGAATGATAGACCTAAGTGGTAACATGTACAAGTTTAAAAGCAAAGGACCAAGAATTGACCCTTGAGGTACCTCATATAAAATGGGGATTACATCAGAAGAGAGGCTATTAATAGAAACAGAAAAAGATCTCCCGTTTAAATAGGATGAGATCCAATCAATAGCTGTACCCTGAAGACCAACTGAATGCTGAAGACGTTGAAGAAGTATAGCATGATCGACTGTATCAAATGCAGCACTTAGATCAAGGAGAACAAGAATCAACATTTTTTGATTGTCAGTCGCAATTCTAAGGTCATTTACAACTCTGACTAGAGCAGTTTCTGTGCTTTGATTTACCCAAAACCCAGATTGATAGGCATCAAATATAGAGTTTTGAGACAAATAGGTGCAAAGTTGCTTATAAACAACCTTCTCTAGAATTTTGCCTAAGAAAGGCAGGTTAGAGATGGGCCTGTAACTCTCACAAGCCAAGCGGTCAAGGTTAGGTTTTTTAAGTAGTGGTGTAATAATGGTAATGTTCAGGGAATGCAGGGAATGTTCCAGATAGTAGGGAGGTATTAACCATTTGAAGTATGTCAGCAGCCAAGCAGCTGAAGACTTGTTTGAACAGCATAGTAGATACAGGGTCGAGGGAGCAAATAGCTGAACCTAATTTTTGGACTACCGGTACTTCTTCCAGCTCACTCAGATGGATTGGAGTGAAATTGTGGAGAGTAACTGTACTATCGGGCAGAGGTTGCCTAAGAGGTTGAAGATTGAAACGATCAATGAAGGATGATGAGATACTGCTGCTGATAGTTGAAATTTTTTCACTGAAAAATGTAGCAAACTGATTGCACGTCTCTTCAGTGTGGAGCTCATAGGGTATCAAACACGGAGGATTGATTACGGTCGTCTGTCAATGGTATTAAACAGGAATTATTTGAACTATCTGATATAATCTGGGAGAAATACTGTCGTCGAGCTTTTGTTATTTCACAGTTGTGCATAAGCAAATGACCCTTATAGTTCATGAGGTCAACCTGTGATTTAGCCTTGCACCATTTATGTTCATATTTGCGGCAGGTTCTTTTAAAAGTGTTTATTCTCTTAGAAGTCCTCCAGGGTGGCTTTTGTTGCATTGGGGCGATGCTATCAATAATTTGTCTAACAGAAGCATTAAAATACTTGACTAATTCATCACAGTCTGAGGATATTATCACAAATAAAATCAGTAGAAAAATTCAGATTTGGGTTTGCAACAGAGACCTGACTCAGGTCATAATGTGACCCAGCAGCATTAATATAAGCAGTGATAAAATCCTTTAGAGTGTCTTCCCCAATGTTGCGCCTAAAAATAGTTTTTTGGCCAGATGTAGGTTTAGTTGGCCAGGCAACATTGAAAAAGATACAAAGATGATCAGAGATCCCAACATCTAAGGTAGCCTACCAGTTATAGAAATGTCTAGGCCTTTTGAAATAGCAAGGTCTAAAGTGTGACCACGATTGTGAGTAGGTACAGAAATGTGTTGTGTAAGCTCAAATATTGACAACTGATCAGTGAATTGTATAGCATAACAGTCTGTTGTGTTATCAATGTGAATATTAAAATCACCACAAATGAGAATACAATCGTAGTTTGTCACAATAATTAGACAGAAACTCACCAAACTCATGAAACCTACTCTGTTCTGCGGTGGGTGGTAAATTGTGACCATTAGACAGGAGTTTGGTGGCTTCATTGCAATAGCTATCAGTAGGTATTCAAAGGTGGAGTAAGTACCAAAAGAAACATCCTTACAGGGTAACATAAAAAAGAGCTGCCACTCCGCCACCTTTCTGATTGGAGCGAAAGCAATGTGAGAAGGAAAAGTCAGATGGTGATGCTTCAAGAAGTTCATAATTGCCTGAGGCATCCAGCCATGTTTCAGTGAGAAAGATATTTTTAACAAATCCGGAAACCTTTGGAAGTGTCATTTTGTCAAAAAAGGAAATACATTGCATATATATTGGTTTATTCCAGTGCACAAAGTAGAATTATTGTGTGTCCCATATTAATATGATATTATGAGGCCACAATCCCTACTTTTCAACTTTATGACCATAGCATCGTTAACTTTTGGTTTAAATTCCCTCTAAGGCTTCATCACCAGGGGAGAATTTAACAAGAAGTTTTGCTGAACAGAGACCTGCTCCAAAAAGACACATTACACATATTCTGAAACCTGTACTGTATTGTTAACAAATGGAATTTGCTGTGGCCTGTATGTGGATTATGTGAAGGTGAGCCTTCTCCATCTCAGGGATTCCCATCAGTGTTATGAGCGCCCGCACACACTCAACTCTCAAACAGTGTTTGTTTGCTTTTGAGAGCTTGATCATTTTGTATTTAATTGCTCTTGTATTAGATATGCACAAGTAAACATCTCTGAAAGTCACTGAATATTTGTCACCCTGGTTCCAATGCCTGTTTTGGCTATCTTTTTGTATTTTGATAGCTGACAGATGGCACTTTCAACTATGCCATTGATGCACTGATTACTGTTTGTCAACTTAAAATCATTATTTTTGTTTGGGTTGCAGATTTTTTATCCATTGCAACTATACTGGGGACAGGCATCTTGGGTAAGTGTTTTTGGTTGGCCATATAAAGTTCTCTAACTCTGTGGTCAAGAAAAAAAAGATCTTGGAACTTTTTGAAGAATTATTGAAATTAAATAATGCCCTCTTTATCTCTTAAACCACTCTAGTGAGGCATATGTTACCTTGTATGAAATAAGCCCTCTCACTCAGAATATCTCAAAATATAAATGTGAGTAATGACAATCTTGACAACGAGTCAAGTGTGAAAGGAAGTGGAGTTCTGTAGTGGAGACGGTGGTGGTTCTGTTATATATGTTTGACAGAAATATGTTCATTGAAGTCATCTGGTTTTCCTAACCATCATTAGTCATTCTGCATAGGGGTATATTTATCTGGCCAACACATAAAAATGTCACTTTCAAGTATATGAACATTAGACAAAAATAAGTAAAGACAATCACCCAGCAATGGGAAATGTCTATTGTGCCTTGCCAATGATTCCCCCAGTATGTGGTTTATGGTCTGTGTAAGTTGAGACATATATTTATGAAAGATAGCAATTACATGGTGCATTGAATTTAACTGTTCTGTTTTCAATAAGATTTAACAGTTCTTAAAAAGACATTGCTCATCCCCCTTAAAACCTCTGCCAAACCACTTTACTGCTTTTATCGTACTATAAAAAAGACATTACAAGCATCAATTAATTTTAGCCTTACATTTTTCTTGACTTCCAAATTAACACTCCTTGAATGAGCAGAGCAGTTCCTTCAAGTAGTGTGAAGAGTAGGTGATCGTGGCGTAACACCTTTTGTGGTTCCTTCAAAATAGGTCTACCAGTGACAATAGCACAAGCTGGATTGCTGCCGTTCCTGGTATCCTTCATCATTGGCTTCTTTATACAGGTGAGTGCTCTATCAGTTTCAAGTGCCATGCTTTTTACTACCAGAACACATAGAATGTGTATTTTAATACTTACACAAAACAGTCCCTGCTTTAATCATGTAAATATCTGAGATTTAAATGTCAAATTAAGAATTCATTTGTTTCGTTCAAATTAATTTGTTTTTTCTGACAATTTTCTCTTGGATAACTAAATTGTAATTTGTGAAACATTGACTTCCGTCGGAAAAAAAGTCCCTTTGGTATTTGCCCTTGACAGGATTGTTTAGCCTGAGAAATTTCATGAAAAAAATTAGACTTAATTTGTCTGCTTTCTGAATTTAGTCAATAATGGTGCTGGTGTGACTTCATATTGACTGTCTATTGACTGTCTATTGTCTGTGAATGGAAGAACAAAGAATATTTGTTGGAATTCCAGAAACTAAAGTTACCTTAGATTTGCTAAACCCACAAAATCATTTTTCTCTTGTCAACAGGCTCTGCTCATATATCTGTTTGTGGACTTGCTGCAGCGATGCAGGGTTAGCCAGATGGAATCATTAAAGGTTTGCTACATGTCTTTCAAAGAAATCATTTTGAATTTAACACAATCAAATTTCTCCAAGTATGTAATGGCATGTTATTTTCCTCCCAGACTGCGGAGACTGAACGTATTCTAATGGAGAATGTCAGCACACAGGATTCTCCTGTGGTTTACCCTGAAGAGGTGGAGGAAGTGGATGAGGGAGAGGAGGCAGGTACTGTAAGGTCCTCCCACAGTCCATGCAGATGATAGTGTTTTTTAAAGTATATTTCATTTTTATTTTTTTGTTGGGAGGGGGGGCTCTTTTGCCTTTATTTTGATAGGATTGTGAGAGACTGACAGGAAGTAAGTGGGAAAGAGAGATGGGAGGGGATCAGGAAATGACCCAGGTCAGACCTAAACCTGGGTATCGTGGGCACTTGGACCCAGATATGGTATAGGCGCTATAGCCAGTTGTGCCACAGCACAAGATACTATGCATCTGATTACAAATATTCTCACAGATGGTATCTGATCAACCTCCATTACATATAAAAGTAAAAGATGTTTTATTTGTTGGCTGTTTCTGGATTTAAATATTGTATATGTTTCTGTGAGTGAAAATTAATGAAGAATTCACTTAATGCATCTCCAATTACATATTAGTGCTAATTTTCCTGTCTGTAGGCTCCTAAGTACAGTAGCTCTCCTACAGTAGCTCTGAGGAGAATTACATTACTGTCAGCTTGTGATGTGAAAGGAATTTCGCTTATCTCACTATCGTTTAGAGAGATCTGGCTTTGCCATTCTCATTTTGTGCTTCCGGGACTAAGGCAACTAACAGGTGCCTAAGTGGTTGCCAACGGTTTCCTTACTTTGTTCTCTTCTTAGATGATGCTAAAGGTAGTGGCTTCCTAGCAATGGTTTGCAGGCAGCTTATGGTACTGTACCCAGCCCACTGAGAATTTGATGATTGGTTGGCATTTGATCAGCGTATTTCAAGCCTGTCATGCTGATTTGGAATAGACTGCTGGCTATCTGTCAGCTAGCTTGGGCCTGTGAGCCAAAGACTTCTGAGATGTCAACATTGTAGATCTCATATGAGACTTTCCACACTTCCACTAATAGTGAAACACTATGGGCCAGATGTACGTACATTTGCGAACGTAGCGTTATCAGCGCCATTGACACACCGCAGATTGCGAAAGCTGTCAGACCCAGACTTGAAGTTTCCGTCGTATTTATCAATCGTTCAATCCTTAGTGTAAACTGCGCCTTTCTCTGCCTTTCTCCGCCCATAAACGCAATTTACGAACGTCCACAACTGAATGGCAGCGCCTACATACAAGCGCAGTTAAATGAAGTTAACTGATGACAACATTGAAAAGAATCAAACGTTTAGCGATCATGAAATAATACCATACATGATTAGATGTAAACAAGCAGGGAGATAATGAAGATCAGTTCTACTCAAACTACTTGTGCACGTAGGCTATAGAAGATTGGTCAAATCTAGCAAGTAGGAAAGTTTAAGTGAATGATGTGAAAGTGAAAGTAAGACATTCGAAAGGCCAACGAAAGTTAAGGTTGCTTTTGGTAGTACAAATACTTTCACCACAAAACTGTTGCTCTAAATAGCGATTCTGTTGTCTTTGAAAGGTTCTCTTATTGATGCATTGAACTGCAATTTGGATTAACACCTGCTTTTACAAGGCGGAAGTATTTAGGCGCAGAATAGACGTGCGCGTTCAGGAGCAGTCTTTGTACATACCGCAATACATAACTAGGCGCTCTTTACTCTTCCCCTCCCATCTTTTTACGCTAAACTCCCACTTTCCCCTGGATCCTCCCATGAATGCATATGCATGGCATGACAATCTCAATATGCCACTTTCAGCTCCCGCGGCAGGCAGTTTGCGCTTTTACATCATTGCGGCCTGTTTGTACATACATGTAAATGATTTTACACGCACATTGCGAAACAAATACGCCTGAAATGGGCGCAAAAGCGTTAGTACATTTGGCCCTCTGTATTTTCATCACTATTACAGATACCCAGCTCTGCCTAATGGTAAATTTGAATGGACTGTGATGCCCACAGTTGTTTCCAATGCTGCTGCTGCTAATGTTATGCCATTTCTATCAGTTCACTTCCTCTGCTACCGTTGCATTTGTCATTGCATTGTCATTGTGATATTGTGCTGTTGTCCTCTAAACAAGTCTGCAGCTCCCTCTTTCATGCACTTATGTGGCTTTTATCTTTCACTGTGTTGGGATATGGTGATGATGTCCACACACAGATGTTCTGTAACCCAAAACCCTGCGTGGTATCAGTGAGTGTCTACATGGGGTCATGAGTGGGCGGCATCTGTCCAGATGTTTGTTCCACTGCCGCAGCTCTGTCTAGCTCCAGAATGTGACTGAGCCAAATAATTGGATTCATATTTTGTGGCTACTTTGCCGCTATGTGAACATTGGAAATGGCCTTGGAGATGTATGCAGGAAGACCATTAATGCTATAGCTGTCATAGCCTTGTCTACACATGGGCATGGCATCCCATGAATGACATTTTCATGAAAGAAAATTTGCCAGTATAATAAATTCATATGATGCTGTCCTATCTTCTCATTAAAATACTGTAATTATGGTCACTTACTTTTGATTCTGTGCCAAATACTGACATTAAGCATTTCTGCTTACAAAAAGCCCTGCTACTTGCATTAGCATCTATAAGAGATGGAAGTTGAATTATGCCCTGTCAGTCAGCTCTCATATGACTCTAAGAATGAACCTAACCTGTCCTGTTCTCATTTAAATGGGATGTGTACCCAATGAAGGTGTGTGCACTGGAGAAGATGTGCTCTACTTTGGTTACTTACTCCTTGTCTAATAATAATCAGCGTTGAGACAGACGCCCCCAAAACAAACTAGATGTGCCTCATCAAAAGCTTGTATTCCTTATCAGCCTAGTGGGGCTAAATGCCCACCAACTTGCATGTACCCTGGTGTTTTGGTCCAGGAATCGTCAACCAAAAATTGCTGTAAACAAACAAAAAAGAAACTATAGGCCACGCTGTGCTAGTGCTGCTGCGGTCTTAATTAGCATGTTTGTAAAGCTGACCACTGGATTAGGCTCTCTGGCCTCTCTGACCTGTGGTGGTTAATTTGAGTGCACATATCCTGCTTCTGCATCATCACAGGCAGAAGGAATATTTGTGACAAAGCCAGGAGACTTTGTTCAATGTATGAAACAACTTGGTGGCCTGGAATTTATATGTTTGGTTCTGATTGAAATTGAATGATATAAGGTTCCTCTTTGTCATTGCACAAATAAATGGGATGAAAAAATAGCTTTGATTGGACAAAATAATGGCAATTGTTTTTAATAGCTGGTAAACTTTGCCAACAGGTGTGGTGTATTGGGTTTTAGCTTAAAGTATTTCATGTTAACAAAAATATTTGAAGAGTTGAGACTTGGCACAGAGTTTAGAAATTACCTTCTGTGCATATACATCATTTAGCATTATCGTATTATGGTCTCCTCCTGGCCATAGAGGAGCTGTTTTTGTAGATACACTACACTTGTACCGTATAGGTTAAACATTCTACCCTGAATACCCTGGTAGTTTCTGTTGAAAAGGCCTTGATTTACTTTTACCTTTGATTGCACACTCACAAAGGAACATTTCCAAAGTCAATCTTTGGAAGTTTGAAGATAAAACATAATCACTGAAGGAGGTGCTGAGTTTAATAAAACAGAATTTTTTGTTTATGTGTTTATTTTTTTTTGTTATTATGTTATTTTTTGTTTTTATTGTTTTAAATAATAATAGAATAATAATAATAATAATAATAATAATAAATAATAAGACTTCAAACAGCTTGTTTTTAAGTTATCTGTTGTGCCTTTGTGTTTATAATGAGATCATTTTAATTGTCAAACTCATTGACCTTCACTTAAGTGATAAGAATTATTCTATTTCACAAACTCTTGAGAACCATAGGCATCTTAAGTAAATTAGGTCTGCATCATTAACTGCATTAATTTATGGAAACAATTATTAATGTTTGGTTAGTTGATATGAGCTTTTATTAAGATTAGCCAAGAATCGCCACTTTGCACTAATTGTACTCAACCTTTCTGAAATGATTGGTGGTCATAATTTGTTAATGTACTTTCTGGAAAGGCCTTTTCTAGTTATGATGCCTTATGATGCCATTTTTGAGAGCTGAATGTCTCTTACAAACACCAGAGAAAAACTGAATGACAACTCATTTTTCTTTAATTAAAAATTCACACTTTTTTCCTGGGTATGATTGCTGTTTGTTTTACTGCTGTTGTTTTTGCCTCGGCCAGCATAGCACCCTACTGCAAGGCGACCTGTATATGTAAATGTAAATGTAACTTCAATAGCTAATTTATAGGGAAAAAAGAAAACATTTATATTTTTGTTTTATTTGTCTGCACACTCGCTGTTCTCCCTACTGTTTCATTAGTTAGCAAGTTAAGACGGCACCACATGAAAGCAGTTGGGTTTCAGACTGCCAAACAGATGGTGGCTGTATTGTTTTTTTGTGCAGTGTACCACAGGGATGGTGAGCATCGGGTGTAAGAGGCATGAGCAGTGCTGAATTCCATCCGTATCAGCACTAACTAAGCAGGGTCGGCCCAAGTCCCGTGGACAAGAGGCATTAAGTATTTTTGACAAGAGATGGAGGGAATAGCCCGCTAATGAAGATGAATGTAGCGGAGGAAAAGGGGTCTGCCCTGTCAGGAGGAGAAAAACGTGAGAAGGTGTGAGAGAGAGGAAAAAGAGGTTGTTTATGAAAGCTGTTTGGAGTCTCTGTTCCCCCCCCCCCCCCCCCCCCCCAATAGATAAAGCATTGAATAAAGGCTTTATTTTACCCCTGAGGCAGGAAGCCACACTCAAGATTTAGCAAACACCATTCATTTCTGAGGGATGTTTTATCGTAAAAGTGAAAAGGCTATTATTAAATGCAAGCCTTAGGGTTGAATGGGGATTTAATTCAGTGTGAAATCAGTCCATCAGTGTTGGTTTCTATGAGTCATTGTTGTGTTTTTATTCACTGTTGTGGTTGTAGAGGTTTAGATAGAGATGTTCACTTATTACAGCTCTGGAGCAATGAACCTTTGTGTCTTATGGCAAATATGTATAGTAATTTCCCATCAATCTTACCGTAGTGAAAAATTGTGTTTTGGTATTTGTGCCCTTTTACATAATGAGAGCAGTCTGGGAATCAAATCTTCCATTTTGCGTGTGTCTGAATGGATGTAAAGCATAAGCATATGTGCTGTCATGGTTATTGAATTCCTTGCTTTCAAATTGTACATTTGTGATACATCACCTTGCCTCTAGGGCTCTAGGGCTCTTCATCTGAGCAGCAGATTCATGATTGTACAAGTTTACATTCATAGAAATGCACACAAATGGGATGGCATGGGATTGTCACAAAATATCACCATAAAACCCAAACTAATCTGATTGTTTCTGTATCGTAAAGAACATTAAGAAAAACACAAAACCATTGAGACATTAATTAATTATTTAGACCAGAACATAGTTGTAATATTAAAAAAATTACTTATCTCTAAAATTAAGTACCAAGAATATGCTAGTAATTTCATTAATTAAGCTAAATTATGAAAATAAATATCACCTCACTGTATCATCTCATCAGTCAGTTTATTATTTAAGTTAAACAAAATGTATCCCAAATCATTTATCTCAAATCAATATTTGGGTAATGATTCTGCTAAAATATTTTGGTGAGAGTAAATCAATTCTGTTGGATAGTTAGTGGACTGTATGTCAGATTTTCCAGATGACCTGCCCCTGTTGCTGGGTCAACTATGCAGCCTTGTGTTGGAGGAGTAGTTGAGCAGTTGTGATAAATGATGCGTTGCGTCTAATTGTACTGGAGAGACTACTATGGAAGAGGAGGTATTTGCTTTCGTGAGCAAAGAAATACTTTTGTGCACTTGGTGTCCTTAGCTACCCTGCAACTCCTGGTAAGCTTAATTATGAATTTCCTTACTTACTAGACTGGTACTTAACCCAAAAGCAAACTGACCTACATGCACACGACAAAAGAGGAGAGAAGCTGAAAGGAAAGTCAAACTCTACTGTACTGGAGTTACTGTATAATCCCCACAGGACTGTCTGTTAACTATATGATTACTTGGACTCCAATCCAAGAATACCTATATTCCTGTATCCCATAATTCTAATGAATGTAGGCATAACTGGTACGATGTAGACGTGTGAAGATTAGGAAAACACAGCCACTGTCAACTGTCAACCGAGTGGACACAGCTAAAGCACAGAATCTCTGTGCTGGACAGGACTGTCATCCAGTGCTGTCCTTGCAGTCGGTCAGTGAGCTGCCCTATCATGAAGCTTTTTTTTAAACAAAAGTTAATGTAATTGTACATATTTACTCCAGAATATTCACCTCAAAACAGATGAGATGTTTGTTATGGAACTTTATTTTTGTTTACACTGTATATTTTTGCAAATCAGCACATTTAAATGGTGTTGAAAAATATAATTTTCAAATTGCATGGTACTTAGCATATTCCCTGATTTGCCTAATGAATAACTTCAAGCATGAGGGAGTTGGCAATCCATCCAGGAAAATAATTTCTGAAAGATAAGCATTTTTCGACAAGCATGTGTGACTGTACCAAATGAAGAGTTTAGCACACACTTTCTCCGGCTGGTTGGAGATACTTCACCATTTACCTCTTCAGTGTGCAATGTTCAAGCAATTTGCTTGAGTGAATGGATAACTGATTTTATGACTGGATAGGTGAATGCATTATTGTCCCATACTGAATGAGATTGTTTTTAGTCGATTAAGGTGCTTTATTTTTGACTCTGGCTTTTGAATTGCAGGCAGTGTGAGAAACGCAATGTAATGGAAATGTTGTTTCAGTGTAATTGAATAGGCCATCCTCTATGATTTCTTGATTGTCTTTTTCTCTGAGCTGTCAGACACTGTCAACTGGTTATTGTTGAATTACACCTTGTGCAAGGGGCCCAAAAAGATGACAAAATGAAGGTGAAATGAGAGGGGAAACGCTAATGGTGACAGCTCTGAGAATCTCTAGTTGATCCACCTCTCCTGAGGTTTCTGCATTTAACGCATGATCAAGGTGCCTTTCATGCCAGCCAGCGTATTATGCCCATAAAATGCTTGAAATTGATCACCTATCACTGTTAATGCATTTTAAATAAAACCTTAATGCTAAAGAATTGGTTTATTACTGTCACTTGTATGTGTGGAGCACTATTTTCTGTGGTTAGATACAGCTTAATTTATATGCCAGTTTGACAGTCTCATCAGATAGGGTTTTAGCAATGCCCTGATATTCTATGATTCAATTAGGCGTTCCCGGTCAGCGTATACTGGCTGGCTTGTTGGCTTTTGATAAGAAGGCTATTAAAAAGATGGATTTCCCTGCAGAAAATGTGCAGCTGCTATCTGTTTTGTATTGTCTGCTAAAATGTGGATTCCAATAAGCAAGATATAGATATCCCATTTATCATGGAGAGACAGCACATACAACATCAAAATATATATATATATATTTTTTTTTTTAAAACTAGAATAGACCATTTTAAAGGGTGCTGCTCCCCCAGGAGTGTCACACACACCATGCGTCCTTTTCAACCCACGACATGATACCAGAACATATAAGCGCTTTGATTTATTAAGATAATAACTCAACATTCAATAAAAATTGTGATGTCTTGGGCAAGGTCCTACATAAAATAGTTAATTATATTATAATTTGCAGACTTTCTCTTTTCTTTTTCTAATGCAGGTATTTAGTATTTGGAAAGTCAGGAATTCCAGTCAGTTTGGTTTGAAAATGTGCATGAAACAACAAAGGCTTTAATTTATCTGATCTAACAGGGGAAAAAAGAAGTTGTGCTTCCATAGCGACAGCCACATTCTTCTGATAGTAAGTGCTTGACAATTAAGATGACAAGAAATCTGACAAAGATTGTTCATTCTTCGAGTTTGATTTATGTGAGTCTTAATCAGCTCTGCTATTGTTCTGTTTTTAAATGTATTTTTGTACATTTGTGTGACTAGAGATGAAATAGCAACTTCATAAGAGTGAACATGTCTCTTACTGTATGTTACTAACAAACTACCTCCAAATTAACCCCACCACTTGTTTTTGAAAACTCACCCCAGATGTCACAGTGTATATATTTGCAGTATGAAAGCGTTTCAGTCGAAAAAAATTTTGAACCCAGAGAAAAGCTTCTCTATGAAGTTCAGTCTTTGAATATATGGATGAGATGCTGTCAGAAATCAGCCTTTGAGAGGCTAAAGATATCAACAATAGCACTGACAAAAATGTCAAATTAATGGGTTGTTTATTTTGTTTTTTGCAAAGAAAAGTGTATCATGGAAATACTTGATAATTCATGTGACAAGAACAAATGTCTCTGTTCGGGACTCACTTTGATAATATTTCAAAATGGCATTGTTTAGAATACCTTTCTGTGAAACTACACCTAATTTGTTCTGGGGATCACTCCCCTTCATGTGTGGATTGGTAGAAAATGTGCTGACAGGTACCACAGGTGCACTGTAGAAGCCTCTGTGAACGGCTTCACCTTGCCGACGTTTTATGTGCAGTGCACATTAAACCTTCTCAAATCATCTTGCCACGTGCTACTCAGAAATATATTTCACACTTGAACATACCTGAGGTCAGTTTATCCATTTAATCATGTAAGTCCTGAAGTATGTAAGTATGAAAAGTGACCAGGCTTATTCATTGATTTTGCAAAATGTCTTCAGGTTAATGGGGGCAGTTAATATGGTATTAATATGGTTTTGTTTCTTTTAACTTGCATAAAACACTGTCCTGCAGCTTATACACAATTCGGCTAATACACAGGAAATTACTGTATACAATCTTCTCTTTCAATCTTTCCAATAAGAATACAATATGGAAAGGATCAGTATTAACTATGAGAATGAATGGAGCTAGGTATTTAGTACAGTACAGAAGAAAGGGTGCAAGCAGTGCTCTGCTCGGTGTTCTGCCTGCATCGAATGACATGTCTAGACTTTTCTACCTTCCTCTCTACCTTTTTACCTTTTTCCTGGGCTGGGTTCTATATTGACACTGGTACTATATTGACACTTTCAAAACACTTTATCCTGGTTATCAAAACCAACCTGCTGAAAAAAAACATCCTCTTCCAGGTATTTGCAGGTGCAATGTGTTTTAGACTCAGCTTGTACGTCCCTTAGAAAGCTTTAGTTCTCAGGCCAGAGTGCAGTGATTTATTTGTTCTGGATCGTTCCGGTAAAAAACCTGCTAAATGTCCAGCTGTTTTACTGAGTGCTTCCTATACTCTCAAGCTTTTCTCAGTTATCAAACCTGCACAGCTTTTACCACACACAACAAAGGCCCGCACTTTTGAACTCTCCCTTTCAGACATGACAAGACAGCCACGGATGGATATGAAACTTTGCACCGTGTCTGTGCTTTCTAAATAAAAAAAGCCATTGTGGTTTTGAAGCATGATTTTCCATTTAGGTTGCCAAAAAGTTTGCATCCCCGACCTGGTATCGTTTTCATGGCGTTTTCCATATGAAGTTGTGTCGTGACGTGTGAAATGTTTTTTTAAAGGGTTTCTGTGTGTGGCATGGTGCCAGGGCGCTGGTATGTCCCCTGGTGAGCTCTGTGCTGTGCCGCCTGGGCAGCTGCCTGTCTAATTGTTATTTAATGGGAGGAAGCACCTCTGACCAGACTGGCAGGAGCCGTGAGGCTCGTTATTACACCTCCTCAGCTTTGGTGTTTTGGAGCTCATTAAGGGAAAGTTTATAGGGGGGCGTCATACCTTTTTCTTTCTCATTCTCTTTGTCTTTTGGTTTCCCTTTTTTAATCTCTCTATCTTTGCCACTGTCTCTGCACACCATCCCTCTTGCTCTCACTGTCTGTCTCTTGTTTTTCTGTCCCTTGCTCTTTCTCTCTTTCCATCCCTCCATCCATCCCTCCCTTTCTCGCTCATTTGTTCGTTCGCTCTGTTTGAGTGTGATCCTCAAAGAAGAGAGCTGTGACAGGTGTGGGGATCTAGCATCTCTCCATCCTAATTACTTGGCTGTCCCTCTCCTGAGCAGATGGGCCCCCCTCAGAAATTAATGATTCTGCCGTCTTCTTTCAGCGACATATTCCCCTGTCATCCGTACACTCAAGGTGCAGTAGTCTTAACTCTGTGTGCGCAAACATTTAATTTGATTTCTCTGCCAATGTGTCATTACAGAGATTGCTGGCTGACTGACACAACTGATTTGGAGAGTTATTTGTCATTTTAATAGAAGGTACAAACTTGGGTGCCATTAGAAATTAGGCTATTGCTTATGCGTTCTCTGTTCCTTTTAGTTTTAAGATGAAGTGGAAAAGACATGCTGATTAGTCTAGGTTGGATTGCTATAACTAAATATTTCCCTGAAAAAAGCAGATACCTCCAATGCATCTGTCTCTATAATAAGCCCTGTCGGCGCTTAAGTAAACACATTCAAAATTCATTTGGATTACAAGTTTTCCCACAATATACTGGCTCTGGTTTTTCTCATGCCTAATGCACAGGTTTCCATTTGTAACGGAGGCTGAGTTCTCCTGTGTTCATCCACCTTTGTCGCTTTTCTGTTTCCTTCATTCCCACTCTGCCTCTCTCCTTTCTTCTCTCTGTCCTTTCTTCTCTCTCTCTCTCTCTCTCTCTCTCTCTCTCCCCCTGTCGCTCTCTTGCTGTTTCTCTCGTGTTCCATTTGCACTTCCTCAAATATATATGATGCAATTTCTTGTTCCTGAAGTCAATGTTTATGCCCAGAGCATTATCTAAGAAGGTGGAGCTCCCGATGAGAATTGGAGTAAACATTTTCAAGGAAAGAAGTCACGCGCTTAACAGGCGATAAATAGCACAAGCTGTAGTTGGAGCCCTCATGAGCAGCGCAAGGGAAGGAGGAGATCTCTGACAACGCTGGGGGACAAGCACCAGGCCTTTTTTTTAGAGAGGGAGGTGAGCTTCAGACGCCTGTGTGGAGCAGGTCTCGCTTGTGATTCTGTCAGTCTGTCTGCTTTTACTATCTCCACCTTTTCTTCTCCTATCTGCTATCTGTTTATCTCTCCTTTTTTCCTTTCTCTCCCTCGCTTCTCTTTCTTCCTCTCTCCCACAGTTTGTCATCGCTCCCTTTCGCTCGGTGCCGTTCACTTTTTCTCCCCCCCCCCCCTTGCTTTTTGTGCTGGCTCCCCTGCCACGCTACAGTCAGTAGTGATGGAACAGAAGTATGAGTTCCGCCCGCTGTTCCGACGTCATCCACCCAGCCCCTACACCTCTCTCTCTGTCCATATTCAACTCTCTGTGTTCCCTCCATCTCCTCCATTCATCTCCCAGAGTCCTCTCTCTTCCTCGCCCTAATTCATTATTTACCACATAAACGTCCCATAAATGGCCTGGTGCGTGGCAGCGGCGGCGGTGACGAGGTGCGCTTCTCCGGCGCGTCCGTGCGTACGTCGGTACGTCTGCCCAGTGGAGACGAGCCGCAGGGGAAGGGAGAGAGGGAGAGTGATGCGCTGGCGTGTGGCAGACCTCCACACTGCTGAGGAATGGCGCCCTTCATCCATTAGAGCGCTGAGGAGCTGACGGGGCTCTATCATCCTCCACGCCATTCATCCCCGCCGCTTATTGACTAAAATGTCCCTGTCACCGGGGAGAGGTGTTTGGGGAGGGGGAGGGGGGCTGGAGGCGCCAGTGATGGAGGGGAGCTGTGATGGAGTTTGAGTGGGAATAGGGGAAAAGCTGTGTGTGTGTGTGTGTGTGTGTGTGTGTGTGTGTGTGTGTGTGTGGGATAGAATATGAACAAACATGAAGAGGAAGGAAGTTGCCCTTTTCATCTGAGGTTATGTGTGTGCAGACACAAGCCGAATTTTCATCAGTGTTTTATTTCACAATGTAAAAACACTACCAAGAAAACAGATGTGTTGTCAGCCACAATAGATACAGTTCACAACAGTTCCTGTATGTACTGTAGGATGGTTACAGATGTGTTTCGGTTAGAACATTACATTACCATGCTTCATTTGTTGTAACTTGTTATCACAGACAAACATTGTTTGTTTCAAGTTAAACCTTTAGCCATAAGCATGTTTATTGTATGTTACAAGGTGTTTTATCCCTGGATGTATATTCATTTGTCTGTTCATTTAACTGTAATGTTTTTTGTTATTTAGTCGTGTGAACAGAATCCATCAGAACCTGTATCCATAGACACGTTTGAAGGTGGCCTTCTGTCCACTGTGTTGCAGACACTGGCCTCCTGCACAGAGACGCCACTGACCAGGAGTTGCAGGAGAAACTGGAGCCCAATCTTCACGTGCTGGGCGTCCTTTTCCTCAGCAAAAACATGAGCCACGCCTTCAACTTCATCCTCCTCTTTCAGTTGTAAGTGCCTACTTGCTTTTTAAAGTGTATTTTGTGTTTGGTTTAATATTGAACTACTAGACAATGCATATATACTCTAAAGTGAAGATAAATTGACATACTTTTTGGTCATACATAACAGTCCAAGAGCTTTTCGAAACTTACTATAAAAGAGTGATTTCTTTGTCCTCCCCAAAAGATTATTGATTCGCACCAATGGCAGCTGAAAATAATAATTTATCTTTTCAAAGCTCAGGCTGGCTAAAGTTAAAAGTTGAGCTACCTCATCTTTCTCAGGTCAACACCTCTCTGGTGCTCGAACACTCTTCAGGTGAAGTGCTCTCCTTGTGTCTCCTTTTTCCCCCTTTCATAAAGTGTTAGGCGAGGGCAACTTTCAGCCACTGCCACTTAGTGACTTTCTAAAACAAATGGAGTGTCGAGCCCTTTTAGCCCAGATGAATCATCTGAAGGTAGAGCGAGCGTTTTTCTCCCCAGCAGCCCATATGTTATCTCCTGCACCTCGGCGTGGTGAACAATGCCAAGGTCACATGGGTGGGTAGAGTTTTCCGACGAGAGTGGCTCTGGGACTCAGGGGCCTAATCTACTGCAGACAGACCTCAGCACTGCGCCACTTATCTGGGACCCAAATGCAAACTATCATGACCGAATGGCTCCGCAGCACAAAGCTGAAGTACACTCAGTTAGCATTTAGCGCTATACAAAAGAGCTCTCAGGCTGCTGCACTATACCTGTGGGTGTCCATTTAGATTATGGTGTTACACTGGAGTGTGTTCAATTTCCACTATTATTGTATTCAGGTGAATTGACATTACATTTCAGTGTGCTACAGTACTTCAGTACACCTTCATTTGCACCTGTAATGCTGTACTAAAGTTCACTTAGCATTTAATAGTATTTAAATGCTTTCAGACATTTTTTTGTATTGTTCTCTGCTGTGCCATTAGCATTTAGGCATGCCAATGATTGATTGCCTGACCATGGATAACAGCACAGCAGTCTGTTTAAACAGAGCATGCTTTCATTCATATTAGTAATATGGGTCCAGCTCATCACACATGCTATATTTAGCACTTGTGTATTCTCATCTAAAGTCACACCACCTCTTGCATTTAATGCCCTTTGTTTTAAGTGACTTCATGGTGAGGAAGGTCTCTAATCTGACTTGAGTTGTCATCTATGCTCCATCTTACAAAAGAGAACCAATTTGGAGAAACTATTTTAAAAGGATAAGCTTTCCAGTGAAATAGAAGGCATCATCAGCTACATTACATTTACATTTATTCATTCTGGCTCTGTCCTAAATGCCTAAATGTCCACTGAGGAAGGAAATGGATTTAGAGTCATGCTCTCCTCAGAGACAAACTTATAAGACTATAAAACTAGGTCTTAATTAGAGTTTTGTATCAGTAACACACCATATCTCTATTCTGTGATAATGACCGCCTAGAGTATTTGTATCAGAATCTTTTATACCACATTTTCACCACTTCTCCCTTTTGATTATCTTGATTATATTCTCCCGCACCAAAGTTGTTAATTTTATGATATTTTTTATCCGAAACTGTTTTTCATTTGAAATTCATTGTTATTTCCCCCCATTTTGCAGAAATTACATGAGTCACCCTTCTAGTCAGTGCCCCCGTGGGTGTGTTCAAATGTTGTCTCTAATCAGGGCCATGTTTTGTCATTTATTGTCATTTAGGCTCAAGTCATATTTTAATATTTAATGATTGGCACCCAGTAGTGCTTTGCTGATGACTCTTAATAGGCAGTGTTAAGCTGATGGGCACAGCAGTGTCCTCTGCAAGGCCAGGGTAGATCTCTGCCACCCACGTCTATGCTATTAGTCACCATGAACAGAGGCTTTGAACTATGGAAAAACTGTAAGTCTCCATTTTCAAAACGTGGAAAACATAACCTAGTTTACATAAATAAAATATTGATGAATGCTCAGAACTTTAGATTGTTGGGTGGTCAACCTATGTTGTTACCCATTTTTTGATCTATGTAGAAGTGCCAGGCAAGCTGTGTACAAATGTCATGACACCACTTTTTATATGACATTCATTTATGACATAATGAACAAATCACCATTGGTCAGCATTATCAACTAATCTTCAAAATCTGTTGAGCACATCACCTTTGGGATGTGGGGACACAGACTAATGCTGACATAAAAATGAAATTCACAACATTTTGGAGTCGTAACATTATACATATGGCAACATAACACTCTTACAATGGGGGCAATTTGGCCAGAGGAGGCTGGAATGCTCACAGGGTTAAATGGGTTCTTGAAAGCCACACTGCTAATCCCATTACTGCTCCGAGAGGGAGTCATCCTTGTCTGCGAGTTCACCACCACATTTCCAACAAGTCGTCCCCAGATGGATACTTCCCTCACAAAGAGCTGTAGTCACGTCCGGCCAGGCCCAGCTTGGCAGAGTGTAGGATTTGTACTTGTGTTCCGCACAGCGAACGTGTGTATTGAGCTGTTTTTTATGAAAGGGCAGGGGATGAAATGTGAGCCCTTATGGGAGCAGCACAAATTCAGGCTAGAATGAGTGTGGCGGGCGGGCGGGCGGAGTTTTCCTCTGCTGTGGGGAATTCTGGGCCTGCAGGGCAGACTGCAGTCAGCAGCCTGAAGAGTTTACCAGCTGTGGTCAGTTTTTTATTTTCCTCATTGTACTTCAAAACCTCAGATGGCACAGAAAATCAAATACACTTTCTGCTACATATTCAAAGTGTTAAATGCAAGAGTGTTTACAAATAGCCCTGGTATTAGATTTTGCCCTAGATTTTAGGGGATTTGAATAGTTTTACTACCGTAATTTCCCATGTATTAACCAAGGTTTATACATTGATTTTGCCCAATTTCTTCAGTTATGAGGTTAATACACGGTTGCGGGCTATACATGGGAATGCATTTCTTTTCTTCATTCTTCTTTTTGATTAAAGCGTGATGTGATTCAGATTTATTGGGCTGTTGGGCACTGCAGTTAATACACAGGAGTGGTCAATAAACTGTTCAGTTTTTTTTGCAGACACAAACACTGTCATGTGGTTTATACATGTGCATTAACATGAAATGGATGTTGGTTATAAAGGCAGTGTTTCATTTAATTCAGATGTATTCAGAAGGCTATGGTATTCCTCAGAGGCATCCTTGAGGTGTGGGGCAAAAAAGCATGACTCATGCTTGTTATGCATGATTGGTCTAATCAATATGGTGATATCAGTAGACTGCATGACATGTCTGTCAGGGCTTATTGTTTTACTTGGCATCCCACACAGAAATGATGACACACATGCTGTGACACATAAAGCACAGAAATGGTGTCATTTGGAAAGGGCCGATCAGCATGCTCAGACAGGCTTGTTTTTCTCTGTACATTCCTTACAGAGTTGAATGTAGGTATGCTGTTTACCATTAGCCATATCAGGCACAAGTTGGTTATGTTTATTCGTTCATGAATATGTGAGAAGGGAAAATGTTTGGAGACAATCAGTGATGACCTTGAGACTGCAAGCAGTGCCGGACATCACAGGCATACAGATGGCATACGTTTGACGACAGCATAGAGGTTTGACGTTCTGGGTTGTGTTTAACACGCTCATCATGGGTCTTCATAACACATCTTGACTTTCATAAAAGACAAATGGTGGGAGTGGATAACTCACTGCTGGCCGGGGAGTGTCCTTCAGCGCTGATGTGCACCGAGTGGTCTGTGTGAATGTAAATCTCGTGCCTCATAGTCATGCGGATGAAGGTCAGCTCGTGTAATGTATAGCACTGCGCATGCAGCACGTATACACACAGGGTGCACCTCCAGTGGCACCAGTGGTCACCTCCACGGGCTGTGGAGAAGGTCTCCCAAGTGCGGGGTGACTCATCAATTTTTTAAGGACGCAAAGGTTAATGAAAGCCGGGAGATTGAGTGCATTATCAGCCCTTCGCCTGCGTTGTCTAGCATGGAGGTAGGACGTAACCTTGGAGCACGCGGGCACTAAGTAGGTTTTTAATCCTCTCCATGCCCCCAAAGACTGCCAGGGAGTTGAATGTTATTTATATGTGAAATGTCATTGCTATCGTAACCAAGTTTTTCCCCTCCATCCTCTCTCCCTTTCTTTTTACCACAAAAAAGAATGGCTCAGCCAGTCAGATGCATTCTGCAGGGGATGACGAATGGAGCATTACTCTGCTGACTTCATTTTGTAGGTGGCATTATTTATAACGTAGGCGTTTGCATAATGAGTTTTTTCCTTCAACTGATCAAGGTTGCCCTAACTTATCCGCTGCCTTATGCTCCGTTTTGAATAATTTTTTCAGTCATTTTCTGCTAGCGCCCAAGTTGCCTCAAAAATGACTATTTTTAAAAAAAAAATATCTCTCTGTCTTTCAGAAGTGCTTTGAAGGAGGGAGTGAGAGAGGATGGAGTTAGGAGTACTCTGACATTTGTGTGCTTCTCTCAGACCATAGAAAGTGAATTCCGCAGGGTTTGAAGCACTGAAGGACCCGTACAAGGTCTCTCAGTGCTTCAAAGACAGTGAAATGCTCTTACCAGAAGATCTTTAGCGATCTGCCGCATAATGTCAGCTGTATCACCCCCACAACACTGGTCAAGTCTGCCAATGGAATGAGCCTTGTTATCAGCATTTAGACAGGTTTCACTAACATATAGCCAATCGATGCTCCCTTCATTGTGTTCAAGTGGCCAGGCGATCGATCAGCGGGCTTGTCCGTAAAGTCTCTCCCCACCTGCCTGTCCACAGTGTCTCTGCTGCATTGTCTATCAGATGCAGCCCTGCTGTCTGCTCTGCTCTGCTCTGCTCTGCTTGAGCCAGACTCTATGGTTGATCTGCAAGACCAGCAGCTGAGGAGCTCAAATCTTGGTGTTAGAAGCCATCATTTGTCTTCCTTTCTTTTGTGTAGGAAGCAGCAGTCGTGCGTATGGAGGGTTCCCTTAGGGTCAGCAGTGCCATAACAGCATGTTGGAATGCGTGCTTCTGCCCTGTGGCTAAAGCATGTGTAACAGGACTAGAATAGGGGCATCAGCAGAGGGAGGGAGGCAGAATATATGTCCCTTCTTACTCAGGGCAAATATGTGAATAGCTGATCATAATCTTTTGGAGGATGTGTCTTTCCTATCAGTGCTGTGCTAATAGAATTTATGGTTTCAGTTTACTTACATACATTTTCCATTATTTGCTTATTGTCTAGATCTAGTTTGTAAAGTGATACAGCTACACATTTTTCTGATTAACCCTACATTAGGCTGTGGGTGCACATTGCAAGTTTGTACTGTATGTGTATGTATTTATGGAAAGCCGTTAAAATTGCTAATGCTACAGTATTTGACACGTGATTAATGAACACCTCTCTTTCTCCAGCATTTCCATTGGGATCAGCTATGTCCTGGCAGGCAGTGAGGCCTATGCTGCTCTCTTCCACATCAGGTGAGCTGATGTCACATTTACATTTAGTCCTAATTGGTTAATTGTTATTTTGCCATTTGCAGGCATGCTTATCCAGATAGACAGTAGGTACAGTACATTCAGAATCAGATAACAGGTCAGGTGCAGAACCTGGCAGGTCTTTTTCATGTAATCATCTGGACAAGCTCCTGCTCTGAGCTCTGACTTGAAGGTTATTTGAATTACTATTTAATCAGTTGGTCTTGGCTTATTGGTTATGGAAATTGTTCTACAAATTACTTTCTGTATCTTTATGTTGAAAAGAAAGCTTTCTTAGCAGTGTAGCCTAAAGCATGGTGTTTGCTATGGAGTTCATATTCAGCTACAGGAGCGATAGACCCTCTAAACACAGTCTGCAAGAAAGGCCTGGCAATTACCTAAATGTGCTCTCAGGAGGGAGACTCAATTAAGCCTTAAGTGGCAAATTATCCATTTTGTTCTAATGAAATGTACATACCTCCATTCCAATCTGGTGAGAGTAAGTCAGGTAGGTGTAATGGGGGACAGGCTCATTTAGTATTTGGAACCTGACGTATAGACAGGATTGGGATTTAACTTCAGTAATTTAACATATTCTGTACCATTGTAGGCCATTGATTCACACTTTGTTGAAAAAAAGAAAATATTTTGATAGTGTATTATGTCAGATTTATAAAAATATACAATATATTGACTTAATGATTTGTGTGCATTATGCATTATGTCTGTGGCACCAGGAACTCATGTACTGTAGGAACAGAAATGCAAAACATGTTAAACAATTTTCTCTTGTCATACGCATTTTACAAAGGCTATGGTCTCTCTGTAATGTCATTTCATGTCATCAGGTTCCCTAAAAGTTCCCATTCAGTTAAACAGTTTTTGTGTTGGCCCCTGAACTGAGAAACACAGGGACTCATTACCGGAAATGTGCTCATTAAATCTTACCCAAAGGGTGTAAGACACAGTTGAATTTATTTTCCTGAAAGAGCAACAAATGTGGTCTCTAGTGGTTTTGACGAGATGGGGGAAAAAAACACTACAAACTGTGAAAAGAGTGAATGCTGCTGAAGGACATGGTTCAGATTGAGGTCAAAGTCAAGCTGTTTTTCTACCTAATACAAGAGATTGATGCTGTGTGTTTCATATCTGTTTACCACGGCAGCTGGGTATGGCCCTGGTCCACTGGTGGCTGGGGAGACCCCGAGCCAGCCGATGTCTGCATCACCTCAAACAATCAAATTAATTCCCTCTTAATTCACCAAAACCTCAAGGCAAGAGCTGTCAACAACCTCAAGGCTCTTGGTGCCTCTTTTTGATGGCCATCAGCATTCTGTTCAAGTCCAAGACTGAAAACAGAAAATGAATAAACAAGACTCTGGTATTTCCTCCAAGAAGAGCATACGGTGTCGTAATTCAATTAGAAAGCAGCTCTAATTGCAACCTGGGCCGGCTTCTCTGCGGTTGATTTGAGTCTGTCCTTCAGTGAGTCGTACATCTTCATTCCTGCTGCTGTGTTTATCCTCTCTCTCCGATGGGTGTTTATTAATGCAGAATAAATGGGCAAATCGTAAATGTAACAGCATATGGCAAAACCCAGGGAAAGCAGCACAGATAGAGGCAGCACTGAAAATGGAAAAAAAAAAGAATTTTTGACTTGATCTATTTAGAAAAAAAGAAAAAAGTTTTCAGCCTGAGTCTCGACAGGCTTTCTCAGGTCTTTATCGCTTAATAAGAAAATGCATCAACAGATCCCAATTTTTTTTCTCCCTGTCTGATGCCTTTGGTGCATATTTACAAATGATCGCAGTGTTCTTTTGCCCTTGAATTACATGTAGCTTGTAATGCTGCAGTTTTTCATTTTAATTAAAGCACTCCCAGCCTCCATCGAAGAAACACTCTTAAGGTAAACTCAGGGATGAGAAATAGTACTCAATTATCAGACAGTGGAGATCAATTTGTATTCTCCATAGCCAAATAATTTCAAAAGATACATAGCGGGTAATAATTAAAGACTCTATCATGAATTGTTATCTATCACAGCTTTGAGCTGAGGTGTTGCCAATAATTCTTCTTTTTCCTCATTCGTTGAGTATCAATTGAGGAAGTGTTTAATGGAAATCATGGCTAATGGGTTTTTTTTTATACTCCTAAGCCAAGCAATCCTTTTTAGGCCCAGGACCCCATGTGTCTTGATTTCTGATGGAAGTCTTGCTAGCATGCCTCTTCAGGTCTTTTGGCGATATAGACGGCCATGTTGGGCTGTGAAAGCTAAATTTTCAGTTGGTGGTCCGACCATGGTGCGTTTCTAGAAAGCGTAGTTGGCTAACTTCCGTCGCAACCTTTGTAGTCCGATCCATCATTCTTGGATTTGATGTTTCTAGAAAGGGTAGTTTGAATCACAAACAAGGGCGGAAAGTTTGGTGGTTTGAACTACTGCCCCTGAGCAGTCATTCCTGGGTAGTTCTGGTTGGTGATGTCGTCAGTGTCAGGAGTGCCTAACCAAAAATCACAAGCGCCTAACCAAAAATCACAAGGTGGTTGTTTTTCTTGTGACTCAATGATTGATGCTGTAGCTTAATGCTCATTAAAAGATTGGTTCCCCTGCTGGGCTCATTCTTGCTACTTATGTTAATTTGCGTGTTGGTTTGCGTTTTGGTAGACTACTGTTACTGATACTGCTACTGAAGAAGATACCAGCTCTAGGTACTCATACAAACATGTTTCAAAATGTAGCTAATTGTATTTAATGAATGGCCTAATGAATGAATGTTCAAGTTCACCTCATTCAGGCTTACACATTTCAGTGACCTTAGCCTCTTGGTGAAAGACAGGGAAAAGCATTCTCTCATAGCCACCACTTGTGGGTCATAGTATTGATTGCCAAACATATGCACTTCTCAGACCAAAGTGTACAGTTTTATCATATACTGTACATCTCCAGTATATCGCTGCTGTGTTTGTGACCCTTGTGTGTAAGATTAACTGATCTGTATTTTTCATTTCATCCTGTGTTTATGAAGAATTGTCACACGAGTTCCCCACTGAACAGAGCTTTGAGCTGGTGTGGCTCACTTGATGGAAGGATGTGGTTACAGAGCCAAGAGAATGGGGACAATTCTCCAGGAGCAAACACACAGGGGTAAAAAATGGCCCTGTAAAAGTGGGCCTTCTTATGCTGCGGGGCCTTTAAATATTTAAATCTGTGAGTGTTATGGAAGTATACTTGAGATTTTGTTTCTGTGACATCTCTGGTCTACATGCAATATGCATGATATTTGCTTTTATATTATTGTGTAATGTATTTATAACCTCCATAAACAGAATGATAGAATCATATTGTGCTGTAATTTATTTATTAAGCTGAATAGAATGTGATGTTTTCAGCACTGCTGAACGTTATTTGTCTAAAGTTGATTGTCTGACATACAATGTTATGAGTTTATGAGCTCATTTGAAAACATTGCATAGGGCATTATATAGCTTGAGTCTATAACGGTTTTAGTGCATTGACATTTCCACTTTATAATGTAATACCCTCATGATATAATATGTGAACTGAATTTTACATTTCTTGTGGCCATCATCTTGCACTAAAATGGCTATTTTGTGCCGGTTTTTCATCAGGTGGCGAGACGTGTAGGATTTGTCTGTTGTGCTGGTAATGGTTGGCTATGAATGTGCATTTTAATGGGAGATGAGGGATCCTGATGAAGCCATGATGACTGGAAGCTTGTCCTCCCCCTTGTGATGTCACTTTGGTGTGGCGGCGTCTCCAGCGTAGGGCGATTAGGTTGTCACAGACAAATGTGCGCTGTCACACTTCCCATCTGGGCTGGGGCACTCTCATTTCACACTGCTCTCTCTCTCTCCCTCTCCCTCTCTCTTTCTCTCTCTCTCCTCATCTCTCTTTCTCTCTCTCTCCTCATCTCTCTTTCTCTATGCCTCACCCTTTCACACTCTCTCACTCTCAGTCTTTTCTCTTACTCTCACTCTCTTTTTATTTTTCTCTTTTCCTCTCTCACTTCTTTCATTCATCCTGTGTCACTCTTCTGCCTTCCCTCTTTATTTCTTCCTTCATCTTCCTCTCCTTCTTTCTCCACACCTCCCTACATCCCTTTTGTCTTTTTATCCCTCTCTCCCCTTCAGCGTTGCTTTGTCATGACCACCAGAGAAAATGCTATGATTAAGTCATAAAGAGATGTGAGAAAATGCAGGTGTGGTGTATTCATTAAGTTCTCTCCCCTCACTGAGAAATATTCAGGATGGGGGGTGGGGGTTGGGGAGTAGGCAGGGGTCACAGAGGTCCCCTCCTGTATGGAAATTGACGATAGCTGGAGATATGAATTATCACTGGGTAGAATTGATCTGTGTCAGAATTGAAACCATTACATATTCATGTGGCATTCCAAAATATTTATTTATGGATGTTTTTGGAGGAAGGAACACTTTGATGTGGTGGCTAAATGTGGCAGGCTGTCATCAGTGAGTTCTCGGTATGATGTGTATGATGTTCAGGACATTTCTATTTTTGAGGGTTGCTTTGAAATGTGCATTCATTAAATGTGTCCATCTCATTCCATCCACTGCACATTGGGCTTGTGCAAGTGATATTGTGTAAGGGACGTGTCTGTGTCCTGTCTCTATTGGGCTCATCACTTCAAATAAATAAGTATTTATAAATAAGTAAAACAGCTAAATTAAATCAGAGCGGCTCATTTCAAAATATAAAGTTGTCATGGGCAGGTTATTTTCATTAATTGCACTGCAGAGGATACAGGTTGGAGTTAAATGCATATTGAGTAGATGATTTACAATTATTTCACTTTAATTGCTTTAATTTGTTTGTTTGCATAATTTACTTAGTTTCCTGCATGCAAGACTAGAATGATCTCCCATAATTTGTTACATTAACCCATAGACATGAATGAGAATAAAAAGAGAAGTAATTATTTATTGTATTTACACCTGGTAAAGATAAGTAAAAAATACATAAAAAACAATCTTCTGGTGATTTATTTTAGTTTCACAATAAAATATCAACCTTTAAGGAAAGCAATGTTATTCTAAGAAAATAAATGAACATGTTTAACAAAAAGGCAGGAGCCACAGTTATTGGGACCCCTTGAAAATAGTATTGTCGTAGTAGCACATTTGATCACCATGTCTAAAAACATCACAAAGGACATTGTCCAGTAACTACAAATGTAAATGGCTGGAGTTGCTAAATGCTGCTGGGACTTTGCCTAGAATCATGTTCTGTGGTCAGATTTTTTTTTTCCGACAGACATTCAAGGTGGATGCCTAAGTATAAGTATGGTGGAGGGTCTGTGATGTGGGTCTGTCTCTGGGAACCTCATTAGGGTTTAAGGTATCATTAACTCCATGAAATACCAGAGCATTTTAAATGAAAATCTGACACTAAAAACGGGCCATGATTGGATCATCCAGCAGGTCAATGATCCAAAAAGAATGGCCAGGTCAACACAGAAATGGTTTACAGTAGGCCTACACATGTATCTATACATTGCAGTAGGTACTGTACACAACATCCTGTTTCTGCCATGGTTATCTCAGTCCCCTCACCTGAACTCCATATAAAACCAATGAGATGAGTTTTACCCGGAGAATGCCTAATAGAGGACCTAGATATCTGGATGATCTGGAGATATTGTGTAAAGAGGAATACTCTCAAATTCCCTGCTTTGTGTTCTCTAACTTTATGAGATGTTATAAGAAAACACTAAGAGGTCTTTGATGGGCAGAGGGAGGCTTTAAGAAATAAATACAGTGGTGCCAAAAAGCACAAAGTGCTCTACAGACAAACAAACAAACAAAACAAAGCAAAAAAACAAAACAATAGTAATGATAACAATAATAATAATAATAATAATAATAATAGTAATAATAGTAATAATAATAACTAGATGTACCGCAGAGCGGTACAAAATATGACCGCCGCCCAGTCCAGAAAAATTTTTCCACAAAAATAAATCACGCTGAAAGGCCTGTATGATTCTAACTGACTAACTAAATTCTCACTGGTATCTGCTAGACAACAAGTACCAAAACATGATTAGAGCATAGATTTCACATGTAAAATTAATTTTATACAACCCCACCTCCACCTTGCCTGTTCATAATTCTGAGAAATTCTTGAATTGTGTGCATGTGTGCATGTACATGTTTATGTTATGTGTGTGAGTATGTGTGTATGTGTGTGTGTGTGTGTGTGTGTGCGTGCTTGTGTGTGTGCCTGCGTATGTGCCTGTGCATGCAAGCGTACATATGTCTACTGTGTGATGTGTCATACGTATGATTACTGTGAATGTATGTGTGTGTGTGCATCTGTTTGTGCACATGTGTGCACATGAAATGGGTTAACATGACCCCTGGAGGCAAACATACGAAAAAAAATGGTCATCCTAGGCCCTACAGTTCTCAAGATATTCACAGAGAACTGTGTCTGCCCTACCCTCCTTTCGGGGGGTCCAGTCCAGCGGGGGGGGCTACAGATCAAAACGAAAAATGACGGTTCCATGCTATCCATGTGGGGTTACATGCCCACCAAGTTTTGTGTACCCCGGTCTTTCAGTGTCCCGGGAATCCCTGTTGGTGTACGTCACTAAATAATTTACACATAAATGATTTTATTGTAAGGCCCCCCATCAACTAAAGTACACAAAACTTGGCATGCATTCGGAGGGTGTCATAATGATCCTACACTTTCATTTTCGTGCAGTTTTGACCTTGTCAGACAGAGATATTGTGATGAAAACACCTGATTTTTTGCTTTTTCATTTTTAACTAGGTGGCGCTATACATGAAATAAGTGGTAATGGGATGGGTTGACATGCCCCCTTAAGACCAACATACATAAAAAAGGTGGACCTCCTAGGCCCTACGGTTCTCGAGATATTCACAGAAAACTGTCTCCGGCCACCTACAGGCCAGTTGGTGTATAGTAACATAAATGAATTTATTGTGTGGCCCCCCATGAACGGAATTCCACAAAACTTGGCGTGCATACAGAGGGTGTCATAATGATCCTACACTTCCAATTTCATGCAGTTTTGACTATGTTAGGTCACAGATACCTGCGATTACAACACCTCATTTTTACTTTTTTGTGTTTAACTAGGTGGCGCTATACATGAAATGAGTGGTTATGTAATGGGTTGACATGGCCCCTTGAGATCAACATACAAAAAAAAAATGGTCCTCCTAAACCCTACGGTTCTCGAGATATTCACAGAAAACTGTGTCTGACCTACCCTCCTTTCGGGGGGTCCAGTCCAGCGGGGGGGCTACAGATCAAAACGAAAAACGATGGTTCCATGCTATCCATGTGGGGTTACATGCCCACCAAGTTTCGTGTACCCCGGTCTTTCAGTGTCCCGGGAATCATTGATGGAAATTTGGGCATGCGAAAAAAAAAAAAAAAAAAAAAGAAAAATTCTGACTAAACCTACATGACCGCCGCTTCGCTGCACGGCGGTCATAATAATAATGATAAAATAGTAAACTACCAAACTACAAACTATCAAACACAAACTTAATTAAATATAAAAAAACTCTCTTAAAACCCTAACATTAACCGACTTATCTATGGGGTGAAGTTTGGGACTCTTAACACCCTAACAGTAACCAACTTATCTATGGGGTGAAGTTTGGGACTCTTAACACCCTAACAGTAACCAACTTATTGAGGGTCTACTCAAGGCAAGTGCACAGGGGAAATTAAAGAGTAGGTTACAGATACCTACTATATGAAACAACCACTTTTGTCGATTTCTACTACAAGCAATTTTACAGATAAATAAATAATGGTAAAATATGTATTAACTGAGTACATTTGCTTTTCTCTAAGGTTGGTTTGTATTACAGGAACCAGGGGGGGGGGGATTATATTCAGAGCACAAATTCTTAATTCCTGTGTCCAAATCAAAATTTTGTCAGAATTGTAAATCATTTCCTCAATATTTATCCCCCGGTTTATTTCTCCCTTATCCTCCTGCAGGGCTTCATTTTTGTGATCTTCCTCTGCTGCATGTGTTTAGTAAAATCACTTCTGTGCGTCCTCTGGCTGTCCTCTGGGTGGATTTGATCTATGCAAAATACTGTCTCCTTTTCATTTACATATCAAATGACACCTGGCAGTTTGTTCTTGAATGCTTGTGTTTTTATTTCCCCTGAACTGTTCTCCACTGTGCCACTGACATTTCCTTCAAGCTGGAACACACACACAGATGGCCACAGATGTTCCAGCACTATGTTTGGGCACAATCAAAAGACACAAGTAAAGATGCCAGTCCGTTCAAACAAAAACAAGTTATGTTCTCTTTTGTTGTTACTTAATTTCACCATCAGAGGGGATTCTCAAACATATTGAAGAAAATGTTGCTAGACATACTTCTAGCAGTATTTCAGATACTATGGCAGTTGACAGCTAACATAACAAATGTTACTGGTAATCTGAACTATAAAATAAATTTACTTGTGATCCAAGAATGTTCAGCTAAAGTAAAAAAGGTAGACCTGACACATCTCCCCTTTCATATCATAACTGAACATCCCAGAGCTCTTTCAAATGAGCATGAGTCAGAAATTGTCTCTTGTTTATGAGCTGTGGCCTTGAAAGGTCAGACGAAGACTATTATGATACATTAGTGCCTTTACTTATATGATTTTGGCTTTGGCTGAGACATGCATCGATTGGAACAAATGCCCTCAGGGAAATGTATTTGCCTTCCAAGTGTATCTATAGTGCCCTTGATACTTGCCCAATGTGAATGTGAATACTGAACAGACACCTCAAGATAAGATCTTGTCATAACATTTGCAGCCACTGCAGGCAGAATGCAGTCTGATCACAAATCTGCTGGAACGTAATTAATCAGCTGTGCTGAATAAACATGCCACTCTGTTTGGTAATTTTATAGTTGCTCAAGTGCAGTGATTCTACTTCCATGAGTACTCACACACTGCAGTTTCTCTGTGGTACCCAAACGAGAGCATTAGAATATTATAAAATATGTATATATTATTCTGATAAATTGTGTATACACATAATTTGTATAATTTCAAAACAGTGGTCCATTCCAGCCAAGTGCCATTCCAAGTGTAATATGGCTGCATGTCTACAGACTACCAGAAGTAGTGTGAAATTAGTGATTGTAATCCACATGCTTTATTTGGATCAGGTATAAAAAGAATGTTGATCCCCATCATGTTGACGTGGCTCGGTTTTAAAATATGAACAGATTTTAAAATGGCATGGAGCAGGAACAGTGAGTGGCTATCATTAGTAGTGATTGTTGAGAACTGAATAGTCTCTGTAATGAGCCTCGCTGGTGTAAAATTAGACATGTGAACACATAACTGCTGTTCATCATCAATTATCTCTCACTGTTTGCTGTTTCCATGCTAGTTCATAACAAGTGTCTGTTTTTTTCTCTACACAAATGCCTTACATGAATGTGGAGATATTTCATATTGATGTAACACAGCAAACCACAAGGCTGAGTCAATCAGGCGGAATGAAACACTTTAAACAAGGACAAAGAAATCAGGAAGAAAAGTAGGAAAACAGAGAGAACACTTCTTGGCAGACCATCCCTGCTGTGGAAGTTACCAGAATCAACGGCTAAAGTGTAAATTCGTTGTGAGCGCTGCTACCTGTGCCACTAATCCCAGTGGTATTTCTCTGTAATTGCACTGATCGCATTGAAAAGGTAATTTAGTTTGTTACACCTCAATAAATACTTAACCTGAATGATATTCACAGCTTCCACTTGGGTTGGGTGGGGCTGCTGCCCTGCACATATGTGCTTGAATGCTTCATTAGCAACACATTAAAGGCAGACACAGACTTTGAAATCAGGTCAGGTTAAAGGCGAGGCGAACAGAAAGAGATAGAAGCTAGAGAATCCAGCGCGATCCCCAGAGAGTGGCAATCAATATGTTATTTCATCCCCTCAGCAGTCCTCACACCCTCACAATGGCAATCCATTAGAGGAGAACAAAATTATATTGAACAGATGAGGTTCACACCAAATCGCAGTTTATTAGCCGCCGAAATGGCTGTTATAGTTTCTTCTATTTTGTTTTTATTTAGCCAATAGATTGGTTGTGTACAGTCTTTATTCGCCATTTTTGAGTTTCATAAACTGGCATAAGCTGTTTAGTTCAAGTTCAAGTTTATTTGTGGAGCACATTATTGTACATAGAGGTCAATCAGTGTGCCAAAACTTTAAGCCCAAGACACTTAAACAATAAGTAGTAAATATGAAATAAATAGCAGCAGTATTATAATCTAATTCTACAGCTCCAAAGCACTTTACACACCCACCCACACACACACAGCAGTCAACTGATTCATTGAATGCCGTAGAAACTGTAAAACTGTAAAACCGGTTATAGTTGGGGCTGATCTGATCTCCTTGGGGAGCTGGTTCTAGCAATGGGCTTACTGCTATTCACCCTGTTTACTTCTGGCACCACTAGCTGACCAGCTCATAGAGATCTAAAAGGTTCAAATTCGAGAGGCATTTCCGAGATATATTTAGGGCCCTATTTTGACAATCTAAAATGCATGGTCAGTGGTGAAAAGCTTAAATACATTTAGGGGTGTGTCCAGTTCACATTCAGGGTGGTTTTGTTATCAAACATCGGGCACATTGTTCAAAAAGGTTGTTCTTCTGTTTCTTAATCAGACATGCATTCTGCACTAAAACTAAAAGGCAAATCATCACGTGGTCTCATAGGCAAAAGTTCTACAGTTATTTACTTTCACTATTGGTTGACAAGGGGTTACAATCGAAAACGTAGCCTGAAAAGCAACCCTTACCCCAATTTTCTTACCTGTATCCTTATTTTCTTTGCATGCACCTTTCACTATAGACCAGGTTTTTCTTGGTCAGTGGCGTAATGATTTTTAGAGGGTCTTAGATAGAGATTTTTGGATTATGCTCCAGACCACACCTTCTGCCACACCCCTGGGCGCAAGGAATAATAAAAGTGAAGCGTATGGCTTAAAATTTGTCACTGAATTATTCTGAATTAGCTGTAGTTGTCAAGTGGACATTATTGAGAGGCCAGTGAAGAGAGCATTACAGTAGCCGATACTGCAGGACATGAATACACAAATACGTTTCTCTAAATCTTGCCACTGCTTACTTGCTAAGGAAATGTTAATGTATAGAATAGACAGTCTCACAATGAGACAGAGGGCATTTGGTCAGAGATCCAGATAGATCCGGTTGTATGACACCTTGCACCTTACCAATGTCAACCCAGTGATGAGAAATAGCAAATACTTTCCCATTGATTGACATTTATCTGTTGCTTGTCTACAGTCACATCTACGTCATCCCGGCCTTCACGTGGATACTGTCTCTGGGGATCCTACTTGCTCAGGTGGTCATCCAGCCCATCACCTCACTGCTGACACTGCTGAAAGGCATCCTGCTCATCATCACTGTAAGTAGACCGTTGTGTTATGTATGATGTATGAACGTGTATGAACATTTCTTCATTTTTAGGGCTGGTCAACTTGCAAACAGGTCATTTTGCATCTGATGGCTGTCTATTGTTAGACAATTCCATATTTTAAATACATAGTCAAACACATTGTTATGTCACATCAGAGATGGAGGCCAAATGAATTGATCCATTTCTGTCTCACTCACACCTACGTCTTGTTTTATTCTGTCTCACTCACACCTACGTCTTGTTTTATTCTGTCTCACTCACACCTACGTCGTGTTTTATTCTGTCTCACTCACACCTACGTCGTGTTTTATTCTGTCTCACTCACACCTACGTCTTGTTTTATTCTGTCTCACTCACACCTACGTCTTGTTTTATTCTGTCTCACTCACACCTACGTCTTGTTTTATTCTGTCTCACTCACACCTACGTCTTGTTTTATTCTGTCTCACTCACACCTACGTCTTGTTTTATTCTGTCTCACTCACACCTACGTCTTGTTTTATTCTGTCTCACTCACACCTACGTCGTGTTTTATTCTGTCTCACTCACACCTACGTCGTGTTTTATTCTGTCTCACTCACACCTACGTCTTGTTTTATTCTGTCTCACTCACACCTACGTCTTGTTTTATTCTGTCTCACTCACACCTACGTCTTGTTTTATTCTGTCTCACTCACACCTACGTCTTGTTTTATTCTGTCTCACTCACACCTACGTCTTGTTTTATTCTGTCTCACTCACACCTACGTCTTGTTTTATTCTGTCTCACTCACACCTACGTCTTGTTTTATTCTGTCTCACTCACACCTACGTCTTGTTTTATTCTGTCTCACTCACACCTACGTCTTGTTTTATTCTGTCTCACTCACACCTACGTCTTGTTTTATTCTGTCTCACTCACACCTACGTCTTGTTTTATTCTGTCTCACTCACACCTACGTCTTGTTTTATTCTGTCTCACTCACACCTACGTCTTGTTTTATTCTGTCTCACTCACACCTACGTCTTGTTTTATTCTGTCTCACTCACACCTACGTCGTGTTTGCAGCATTATTCTACTTTACGATCTACAGTATTTTGTACAAGAGGTGTGCTGGGACATTGATAGCACATTAACTCTAGCCCTTTATGTGGTAGTACTTATGTCAATATTGATTACTTGGTAACACTTTCTATGAAGGTTGTATTTATAACGCCCTATGAATGCATTCATAATGTTTTATAAGGTGTCTATAAAGCATTGTAATGCTCATTATTACCATCTATATGTATTCACAAGTCATCATAACCAACTTCATGATGCATTATGACAACTAATTATGAATGATTATAATTTTAATCTGAATAATGCATTATAAATATGTCAAGATCTGCCGACTCACTTGTCAGTTTTATGATGCATCATAACTACTTCTCTCTGCTGAATGCGTAGTGATGCATAACGAGTTTTGACTTCTACTGTAGTCCTATATATCTAGAGCTATAAGTATATGTAATAAAGTTATAATAATGTATACATCTCCCTACAGCACACAATTATAAACAGCTATGCAATATCGTAAGTGTTATTTGAGTAAAGTGACAAGAATATGACCCTATTAACAGATATAAGTTCACTGAGTAATTAAAGGGTGCAATGAACTAAGTACTGAGTCTGCCATCTTTACCCCATATGCACAATATTATAAATTACTATGTTAATGTCATTGTCAATGTCAGGTGTTATTTGTCAGCTTTAGGTAAAGTAGAGCAAATGAGGTGTTGTTATATATATAGATATAAGATCATTATAAGCAAATATGAGGCACAATGAAATGAGAGACATGAAAATAGAAAATGAAAATAAAGTGAACTAAATGCCTTTTGTCTTTATGTCCAGGCTCTCATTGCATTGTGCCTCATATTTGTTTATAATAACCTTATATCTATTTATAACAATACCTCATTTGCTCTACTTTACCTAAAGCTGACAAATAACACCTATGACATTAACATAGTAATTTATAATATTGTGCATATGGAGTAAAGATGGCAGACTCGGTACTTAGTTCATTGCACCCTTTAATTACTCAGTGAACTTATATCTGTTAATAATAGGGTCATATTATTGTCACTTTACTTAGAGCTGACAAATAACACTTATGAAATTGCATAGCTGTTTATAATTGTGTGCTATAGGGAGATGTATAAATTATTATAACTTTATTACATATACTTATAGCTCTAGATATATAGGACTACAGTAGAAGTCAAAACTCGTTATGCATCACTACGCATTTAGCAGAGAGAAGTAGTTATGATGCATCATAAAACTGACAAGTGAGTCGGCAGATCTTGACATATTTATAATGCATTATTCAGATTAAAATTATAATCATTCATAATTAGTTGTCATAATGCATCATGAAGTTGGTTATGATGACTTGTGAATACATATAGATGGTAATAATGAGCATTACAATGCTTTATAGACACCTCATAAAACATTATGAATGCATTCATAGGGCGTTATAAATACAACCTTCATAGAAAGTGTTACCGATTACGGTATCATCTGTATTGTTTGATTCATTTTTGCCATATGGATATTTTTGTTTTTGATACGTGTCTGGTCAGCTCTGCTGCTTGCCATTGCTGTTCTGTGTTCTCTGTTCTGTGTAGCCTACCTCAGATGGAGTTGTACTCCAAAGGGTGGTGAATTTTCATAAAAGTGTCATTGTTAATCAAAAATGGTTTCCATTTGAGTAGAATTGCATATATTTAGAAGCGAAATATGCTAAGTGGATCCAAAATTATTGAGCACCAGTCCTGGCTTGATGATGGATTGCATTCCATTCCCATTAGCCAATTCACAGTACCATTGAGAGTCTCTGATGAGTTCCATTCATGAAAAATGGACAGTTGCTAATGCCCGGGAAATGTCTCTGTTTTAATGCCAGAAAAAAAGCTGTGTCAAAATCTCAAAGACAAATCTTAATTAATCAGTGTTTCCATTTATTTTATGGTCAATATTCTGTGACGCAATATAAACAACAACAGTATAAACAACAGCTACTGCGACATACCATAGTTGGACTTACAAAACAAATTAGATTACATGCTCCAATGTTCCTTGAAGAAAATACCTTCCTTCATGGAGCATAAGTCGGGTGTTGAAGCTGTATTAAACTTATTTAAACGCTTGTTTAGAAGAGACAGAAGAGCCCACTCACAAACTCACATTAGGCTCAGGCTCTGTCTATCACACTTAACAGCTATCCAAAAATAAACAGCAAAATACAGTAATACCAAAGTGTTTGTACACTGTCAGACCTGCCCTTCTGATAATCATACTACGCATCATAGGCATAGCCATTCACAAGACCTCTCACTGAGTCAGCTGTCAGCATTACCAAGTGCACTGTGCAGTAGGGTGTCTTTTTGATGTAGTAGGCTATACAAACTCACATCTTCCCTTCCTTTGGCTTACTAAAGGGGGATTTGCGATTTAATTGAAAGCCACTATAGGTCCGGAGAATGTTTCAGAAGTACTTCTGTAACTGGGACTAGAAGGCTGCCCTACTTTGATAAATGGTGTCATTTGTACTTTACTGAGATTTCCAGTGCTATCGCAGTGGGATTTTGTATATGATGCTATGGAATGCAGTAATAGTAAAGGTAGTATGCGTTTTCTTTTTATATGACACATATTCTCCCTTGAAAAGCATGCTTTAAATATGTACCTCCCTGGATATGCAATCCCTGAAGCACTTCACAAGTGGAGTTATTTGCTTGGGCCGACATCAAGGCTCGATTTAAAGCTCTCTGTGCATTTGGGATGCATCCCCTTCCCACCCTGTTTGCTCTGCATTGGCACTCAATTATTCCAACCAGGTGAGCGTTTCATTAATCTGTGTTAGATCCACCAAGATGGATAGAAATGAATAAATAGACGTGAAGGCTAGAATATGACAATGCCGCAATGATAAACCGAAATTATGAAATAATAATGCTTTTTGACGGGTGATTTATGAGGGTAAAGTGACTAGCTCTCATGGCTCCCCACCCATTTTAAGTACAGTAACAGTGGAAAAAAACACACTCACAAACACATACAGACGCACACATACACACTCTCTGCGTCTCTCTCACACACACACACTGGTTGCCCCAAATGAAAATGCCACAGACTTTGAGTGACAGCTTGCTCTTTGAGTCGTTAAATGCAAATGCAGCATTGCAATAAAAAAGCAATATTAAAGCTGCCAGTATAGATGGAGATGCTGATGGATATGGTTGTTCATGATTGTACAACTGTATCACCCTCTGAGCAGTAGACTTTAGTTTTAAATATTTAATATTACTTTGGAATTTATGCCTATGCTAAATCATGTCCATATTTCTCTGAAAATCCATTTCGGGAAGGTGCATATCCATGTTGGGTGACAAATAATTTTTTTGCTTCAGTGTCTTTTCCTCACTGGCTGCCAGTGCTTTGTGAAGTTTTAATCCCCCTTTCAATTTTCGTATTTTGAACGTAAAATCAACAAATGTGCAATGTGTCAGTCATGCACAGATATATTATACACAAATATACACTTATAATCTCATTTCCACCATTTTATTTGAACAATGTGTAGATCTACTGTTTCATCATACATAGACTGTCTTGAAATGGAACTAATGTAGTGTCATGTACATATACTGTGCAGTGTCATCATTTAACTTGAACACTTCATACGAGGGGCTGGTGCATCTTCGTGGCCCTTCGCTCTCCAGGGAGACGATGAATAATCACCTGCAGTCATTTATTAATAGTGAGGCCTTGTCCCTGCTCAACAGTGGACACCTCACATGCTGGACACTCATTCTCAACTTTTTCTCATCAGCGGACAAATCAGGCTCATCAATCACACTCAGAGGGGTGTTGGTCCCAGTTTGCCCTGTCCAGGGTTATCTAAAATAGGGGAGTCAAACGCTTATGAGTGTGGTGCCCCTCATGGAGCAGAGCCAGGTCCATGCGTGCCACACTGTGAATCGTGCCTCCCGGTCAACTGAGACTTCATCTGTGTTGAGGATCCTCTAACAGTGGTGGTCAAAATGGGCATCTGAAACCCATAAACAGGGGTCCGGAAAATGATTTGTTATTGTGATACGAAACTGTGCTGCATCATCAAAACAATGCATATCTATAGATGGGGACCATCTGCCAATAAAGCAAGCATATTGTTGCCATTATATACCGGTAAATAAAAATGACTTGACTTCACAATTACTCCCACCCTCGTTAACTCTGAGACAATGTGGGCTTTTAGTCAGGAATGGAATGAGGAATAACAGCGAGAAAGTGAGTGTGTGTGCATATCATGGAGGAGATAGTGAGTGTGTGTACTGTATATCGTGGAGGAGAGAGATAGTGAGTGTGTGTATATCGTGGAGGAGATAGTGAGTGTGTGTACTGTATATCGTGGAGGAGAGAGATAGTGAGTGTGTGTACTGTATATCATGGAGGAGAGAGATAGTGAGTGTGTGTACTGTATATCGTGGAGGAGAGAGATAGTGAGTGTGTGTACTGTATATCGTGGAGGAGAGAGATAGTGAGTGTGTGTATATCGTGGAGGAGATAGTGAGTGTGTGTACTGTATATCGTGGAGGAGAGAGATAGTGAGTTTGTGTGCATATCGTGGAGGAGATAGTGAGTGTGTGTACTGTATATCGTGGAGGAGAGAGATAGTGAGTGTGTGTGCATATCGTAGAGGAGATAGTGAGTGTGTGTACTGTATATCGTGGAGGAGAGAGATAGTGAGTGTGTGTATATTGTGGAGGAGATAGTGAGTGTGTGTATATCGTGGAGGAGATAGTGAGTGTGTGTACTGTATATCGTGGAGGAGAGAGATAGTGAGTGTGTGTATATCGTGGAGGAGAGAGATAGTGAGTGTGTGTATATCGTGGAGCAGAGATAGTGAGTGTGTGTATATCGTGGAGGAGAGAGATAGTGAGTGTGTGTATATCATGGAGGACATAGTGAGTGTGTGTATATCGTGGAGGAGAGAGATAGTGAGTGTGTGTACCGTAAAACTTCAAATAATCGCCGAGTCCCTAAGAGACGCCTGTCTCTTTTAAACGCCTGACGTGGCTACAGGTTTGGGTTAAAGGCCGGTCTCCAGTAGAGGCCTGGTCTGTTTTTTAGTTTCGGGTTGTATTTAATCTAAAGCATTCACCATGTCTGGTCACAGTTGCAAGGTTTTAGAATGTTGCATCAAGTTGCTGCTCATCTCGTCGCGATTCTTGGGTGTGATTTGGGCTTAGGTATGGAGCAGACTCCGCACGTTATGATTAGATGGCATTAAAAGACTGCGGTGGGGAAAAGCTAGAGTTCCAAATTGTATAACTTTTTCAATATGACCTATGCCTATATGTCCGACTTCGTCATCGTTCAATTCATCCCTTGTGTTTAAAATTTGCGGATAGGCCGATGGTAAGCTTGTTTTTATGCTGGCAACAAAACCAGAACGGTTCGGATCTTACTGTATCTCACTCAATGAACAACATCTCAACACTAAATAAATGATGATCCGTAATTGTCATCACATAGCCTAGTCATATAGGTAGACTTTCAGTGTGTTTGAAATAATTAATTCGATAATATTTTCCATCTTTGCAGAGGAAAAGTTTTGTGTAAAGGGAATTAAAGGCCTGTCTCATATAGACGCCTGTCTTTAATACTAGCCGGTGCAGTTTGGCGATTTGGGAAAATAAAAGCTCGGGCTATTATTTGGAGCTTTACGGTATATCGTGGAGGAGATAGTGAGTGTGTGTATATCGTGGAGGAGATAGTGAGTGTGTGTACTGTATATCGTGGAGGAGAGAGATAGTGAGTGTTGTTACGAGGCGGTCCTGGCTCAAGCTCTTCATTGTCTAGGGTATGTTCAAATAAACTAAAAAGCCTACCGCAACTCGCAACCAACAGAAACACACACAGAAAGACCTGAGAACCACCCTACATGCTAGCCCTACGTGTGGTGCACAAACTTGGAAGTAGGTCCTAACTGTGGTGTGGGTGTGTGTGTGTGCATGTCAGCTTGGCAGGAGAATCAGAGAGCGGTCACATACCTGTGGCATCCTCGCGCTCCCGGCCCGGTACTCCGATACTTGTAGCCCTATGGCCAGCCCAAGCGATGGTTCTCGTACACGTTCAAGTTTTTATTATAATTTGATGGTGCTTTATCCAAAACCAAAATATAGTCCACAAATGGTGGCAACGTGCGGGGACAAACAGGCCACAGCTCCCGCTGGGCCTTGCATAACGAATTGCTGCCAAAAACTAGCCTAGAAATCTAGACGCACCCTAGCGGCGGCAAATTAATTTGCTCAGCTTGTACGTCTAGTATCAAACCATAGGGATTTCTATTGGCTGACGCCGTGGACGTCATCCAATCACAGCGCTCTATTTTGTTAGAGAGTCTTAAGGCGGGCTTAACCGAATAACGACAGTCCTGTGACGGTGAACAACAAGGAAGGTGGCTATGGCTAAGAAGAGCGGTTGTTTAAATCGGCGTTGGAGGAGTTGGACTTGTGCTTTTCTTTAAAAATTGAACAACACAATGCACTTAAGTAATTCCTTTTGAAGAAGGATGTATTTGCCGTTTTGCCGACCGGATACGGATATGGTCGTAGCGCTGGCCTATTGCATGCCTAGGCAGTTTGAAAGACAATTCTCTGCCCGCCCCTTGGATTAAGCGAGGTAAATGGTTCGATTCCAGACTATACATTTCAATGATATAGGATGGCCCGCCAGGCTAGCCAAAAACAGTTTCTCCTCCAAAAGGTTACGACAGGTGTTCAATTTACCAATTAGCCACAGGTAGTGACATCACTAAAACCCCGCCTGTAAGTCAGTGCTTGCCCTACAATGTGACCCTAACCTACTGAACAGTGTGTGTATATCATGGAGGAGATAGTGAGTGTGTGTACTGTATATCGTGGAGGAGAGAGATAGTGAGTGTGTGTATATCGTGGAGGAGATAGTGAGTGTGTGTACTGTATATCATGGAAAAGAGAGATAGTGAGTGTGTGTACTGTATATTGTGGAGGAGAGAGATAGTGAGTGTGTGTGCATATCGTGGAGGAGATAGTTAGTGTGTGTACTGTATATCCGGGAGGAGAGAGATAGTGAGTGTGTGTACTGTATATCGTGGAGGAGAGAGATAGTGAGTGTGTGTATATCGTGGAGGAGAGAGATAGTGAGTGTGTGTACTGTATATCGTGGAGGAGAGAGATAGTGAGTGTGTGTACTGTATATTGTGGAGGAGAGAGATAGTGAGTGTGTGTATATCGTGGAGGAGAGAGATAGTGAGTGTGTGTACTGTATATCGTGGAGCAGAGATAGTGAGTGTGTGTATATTGTGGAGCAGAGATAGTGAGTGTGTATACTGTATATCGTGGAGGAGAGAGATAGTGAGTGTGTGCATATCGTGGAGGAGATAGTGAGTGTGTGTATATCGTGGAGGAGATAGTGAGTGTGTGTATATCGTGGAGGAGAGATAGTGAGTGTGTGTATATCGTGGAGGAGAGAGATAGTGAGTGTGTGTACTGTATATCGTGGAGGAGAGAGATTGTGAGTGTGTGCATATCGTGGAGGAGATAGTGAGTGTGTGTATATCGTGGAGGAGATAGTGAGTGTGTGTATATCGTGGAGGAGAGATAGTGAGTGTGTGTATATCGTGGAGGAGAGAGATAGTGAGTGTGTGTATATCGTGGAGGAGAGATAGTGAGTGTGTGTATATCGTGGAGCAGAGATAGTGAGTGTGTGTATATCGTGGAGGAGAGTTAGTGAGTGTCTGTATATCGTGGAGCAGAGATAGTGAGTGTGTTTTTATCGTGGAGGAGAGAGATAGTGAGTGTGTGTATATCGTGGAGCACAGTTAGTGAGTGTGTGTATATCTTGGAGGAGAGAGATAGTGAGTGTGTGTATATCGTGGAGCAGAGATAGTGAGTGTGTGTATATCGTGGAGGAGAGATAGTGAGTGTGTGTATATCGTGGAGGAGAGAGATAGTGAGTGTGTGTACTGTATATCGTGGAGGAGAGAGATTGTGAGTGTGTGCATATCGTGGAGGAGATAGTGAGTGTGTGTATATCGTGGAGGAGATAGTGAGTGTGTGTATATCGTGGAGGAGAGATAGTGAGTGTGTGTATATCGTGGAGGAGAGAGATAGTGAGTGTGTGTATATCGTGGAGGAGAGATAGTGAGTGTGTGTATATCGTGGAGGAGAGATAGTGAGTGTGTGTATATCGTGGAGCAGAGATAGTGAGTGTGTGTATATCGTGGAGGAGAGTTAGTGAGTGTCTGTATATCGTGGAGCAGAGATAGTGAGTGTGTTTTTATCGTGGAGGAGAGAGATAGTGAGTGTGTGTATATCGTGGAGCAGAGATAGTGAGTGTGTGTATATCTTGGAGGAGAGAGATAGTGAGTGTGTGTATATCGTGGAGCAGAGATAGTGAGTGTTGGCATCTAAGTGTGGAATCGAATGATTGGAGCAACAAGGATGTTTACATTTGAAATACCCATTTTCCCTATAAAGTTGAAATGCTCAGTGCAAATCTAAGAGGAAAAGCCAAACAACTTTATGTGGAACGTTTTGGCCAACCATCGTGAGTGCTCCATTAATGTAGGTGTAACATCACCTTGGCATTTCTATGGGCAGTGGCAATGAAAATGGAAAAACAGCCCGCGAAACTGTGTCGTTTTAGGGGTAGCCTCTTCAGTCAGTAGTTCTTAGAACTGTGTTTTTAGTTCAGTCAGATTTAGTCAGATAAGCTAAAGAGACATCTGATCGCAAAGTAGCCAAGAATAGGGCAAAGTCCCGTGAGGGAAATTTGGTCCCTGCATTTATCCCAATCCGTGAATTGACATTGTGAAAAACACAACACACAGTGAACACACAGTGAGGTGAAGCACACACTAACCTGGAGCAGTGAGTTGCCTGCTACAGCGGCGCTCGGGGAGCAGTGAGGGGTTAGGTGCCTTGCTTAAGGGCACTTCCAGCCGTGGATGTGGGCATGGGAGAGCAGTGCTCAAACACTTCCCCGCCCACATTTTTCTTCCGTTACAAGCCCCATGCCCTAACCAGTAGGCCACAGCTGCCCCCAAAAAAGGAGTAAGGAGTATCCCCACAAATAGTATATTATATTTTTTGGGGAGCAGGGACTTTTTGCTTTTTATTGATACAGGACAGTGAAGAGAGTGACATGACGTGAAAGAGAGATTGGGTGGGCTCAGGATATGATCCAAGTTGGATCTGTTACCTTAGTAACTACTGCTATTATTCCCAACTGGAACTCAAACCCGCGACCCCCTGGGCACTTTGACCCAAATGTGGGACACTTTAGTCAACTTACAAATAGTAAAATGGCGTACCACAATAGTAGTACAGAGAATGCAAAAACGTTCTATGGCATCTTACTGTAGATTACAAATGTTGTTCTCTAAATCAAAGTTCTGGAGGTGCCCATAGGGATGACTGAGAGTAATTAACTCACCCCATCATCCACCTTATATGTGTACCTGTGTTCACCCGCCCCACCCCATCCATAAGGGGTGTCAGCAGACATTGCACACTTGCCATCAGCTCTGTGTACCAAGCATTTCAATAGGTGAACTCTCAGTACTGTACCTCAGCCAGACTAGTCTGTGCTTCCTTGGAAAATATCCCCCATGTAAGGGGTACCTGACCTCTAAAAATTGTCAAGACTCCCTGCTCTAACACACACACACACACACACACACACACACACACACACACACACACAAATGTGCATACAAGCATGGAGAGACAAATGAATAAATGTATGCAGCTGTGTGTGCTTGTAAGTGTTCCCACCCTGCTTCTTTGCATGTAAAAGCATAGAAAGACACACACACATACACTCGCACAAGCACACTCCTCACCACAGACCATTTAACATTGTCTGACATTCCTTTGACGTTCAATTCAGAGCCCTTAACACAAACCCCCCCCCCCCCCCCCTCTTTCCCCATGACCTGGAGCAGGCTCTGACTCGCTGTTTCGCGTGTGCTTTGCTGCTTTAAAGCGCTCGTGTTGGTTGCGCTTGCCTCTCTTACTCGGGGCTCACTGAGCCATCCTGACAAGCATTAAACTCTCCGCATCGCACGCTCTTTTGACCGTCCACACACATCCTCTTTCATGCTGGTCGAGTCTCCTCCGCCTCCTCTCCTCCACCATCCTCCTCCACCCTCCTCCCCCAGACAACCCAGTCTGACTCCTTCCTCGTTCCCCCGCGGCTCCATTCTGTTTGGGTCAGCAGTAATGTTAAACAGTCTGAGGAGCCGCCTGCCAAGCCTCCAATTGAATATGCAGATGAGTTCAATGGCTGCCTGGAAGTAATTAGCAGGAGAACTGGACAGGAAGCATGTCAGATGCCGGCTTGATAATTGCCAGAATTCAGGGATTTATTGTCGGGTCTGGCACGGCGGCTGCCTTAACTCTTAAGGGAGAATTAATAATCTCAAATGTAGATCCATTAAAAATGCATATGGCCGCAGTTTTGGAAATGTGCTGTGGATATATTCCCAATGGCTGGCCAGCCCCTGCTGCCATAAAAATCAGGTAGTCAGATGATGTGAAAATGGCTTCTCTCGTCTCGGCATAGGTTGCAGTTAAACAGGAGGAAATGGCTGTGGTGAACATAGATATCAAATCAAATGTAGAGAGCTCTTGTATGGGTGGTTACCTTAGGCTATGTGATCACTGCTATTATTCCCAACTGTAATGCAATGTTGCCAAATTATATTGGTGTGTTTGTATGTGTGTGTGTGTGTGTGTGTGTGCTCAGATTTTAGAAATATTTGAATGGTACAGGAATTGCTAGACATTGAGGCTATTCTTATAAATTCTTAACATTAGCAATTCCGTCTTTTAGAATACAAAATGACAATGATTGTCTGACAGACAGGCAGCAAACCCACTTCCCAGAATGGAAACAGAAAAGCAACAACATCTTTTGCAGATGACGTCAGCTCAATAGAGTGGCATTTAACACGCACATGCATACTTGTGCATACAGAAAACTGAAATATCTTAAAGGCAGTTTAACAGTTTTTTTTACCTTTTTTAACGTTTCCAAAATCATTTTGATGGCACATAACCCATCCCCCCCCCTCCGTAATTGTAACGCAAAAGAGCTGCTATGCTACAGGAACTCAAAGATCTTTTTCTACAGACAGCTGTTGGTGCATTCCCTCTATATTATATCGTTATGTTCATACTTTGTTGCAAAAGACGCATATATTTAGTTAGATTATTATTGTGTTTCTTAACTGTAGGGGGACCCAAGCAAATAAAAAAAAAAATTATAATTTTTTTTTTTTTTTTTTAAAGTACTCTGCCACTGCCTTATGTCAAACTGATTAACCTGCGTCTTGTGCAACACAAATGATAGTTGTGATAGTAGGAGATGAACTGAATTTGGCATTCACATTGCACTGGTTTTCGGTAGTTCTGTAGTTTCTGTAGTTTCTGACACAAAGGGTGCAGAGCATGTGTGTGGCACAGCCGTATGTTGTGTTTTTTCCCCTCTTCTCCTCTACTCCATGCAGATGGCGGGGAGGATGCCCGCTGTGCGTAGCCTTTGGAGTTGTTTCAGGTCAGCGAATCTTGGTGGCACACGCTGGGTCAAGTGCATGGGAAACAATCCTCCCATCATTTGGCAGTGCTGGCATTCATGACAGGAGCACGAGGGAAAGCACATATTGCGGAGTTTTGCGTGCCGTATGGCTCTGCACGAGCACCACCAGCGCAATCGCTTTGACATTTCCACGCTCACAGGGCTGTTGTTTCAAACAAATGAAGCCGCTTCTTTGTGCTAAGCTGGAAAAACGCACATGGTTTGTTTGACATACTGTATTGCCAAACACTTTTAGTGTTATCTCTTTTAAAACAAATCAATATATAAAATACTCAATAGGAAGGATTCATGATAAAATAGAATCTTAACATTTATTCTGCATGGTCGTTTTTAAGGTTGTACAGTATGACACATGTTTGCAAAAGATTGATTATTTTTTACACAGTAGACCAGCAATGGTGCCCTATTTAATTTGTTAACATCCATGAGCAACGCTTTTACATCTCAGATCATTTTAGTATTGATTGGACTGAAATTACTTTTCTATTTCAGGTATCAATATTGTCATTTGCAGTTAGTAATCTGCCTGCCTCTGCCTCTGGTGTTAAACCTCTCAAATACATAGTGATTTATTACAGCGGCCTGTACTCTGAGAGTGAATTACTCCATCAGGCTTAGTTTAGATGCACAGCCCGCATTCACTTTCTTCATTCGATCTATTAAATGTTTGTGGTCGCCACAAAACAAGCAATATGTTTCTCTCCCCTAGGCTTTGGGATGTCCTCTGTCTAGCCCCCTCTCTCTGTGACTCTGCTGTCTCAGTATGTGCATGTGTCTGTCCTTCTCTTGCTGTCAGCTGTCTAGTCCACTGCTTTGGTGACTTTCAAACTGACCTTAATCCCTGAAAACAGAAAAGGGTGCCAAATGAATCTTGTGTGTTTTATTCATCTTCTGCTTCTTGCTGCATGAATGCATCCCCGCTCACAAATATATATTGCAGAATGTACAACATGGAAGCCTCATCATGACCACCCACAGGAATCTGCTGGTAGTCCTGCTTCAACAGAGCTAGCGGGGAGTGGAAAATCTCTGGACCATGGTGCTTAAACTGTGACCTGAGTGGTCTAATCCAGCCGCAGACTCCATAATCCCCAATTGATGACACATCACAATGGGTGCAAATGTCAGCTGTGAACCTGGCACCTAAAGGTGCAGCAATTAAGCACGGCAAGAGTTCATTCCCGTAGGCTCAAAGCCTCAGATCTGTGTAAGCGTACAGTTACTGGTAAACAGTCGTTTCCCCATGCTGATGTGATTTCATCTGGCTTTTGTCAATGCCCAGTTGAGGTAAGCCCCAAATGTACAACAAAACACGGGATACAACTCAAACGCTTTACTCACAAGTCAAGGCCACACGACAGGGCAGCACAGTGGCATACCAACAGAGGCACAGGAAGTAAACACAAGACTACTGCAAACTTTATGGCCCATAACCATGAGACTAAAGACACAAGACAAAACTCAAAACCCCAAACTGTGACTGTTTTTCATACAGTTGTACTGTTTTGGTATCCTCATTTTGAGCAAGAAGAAAGGTTTATGAGGTCCTCAGCACCATCATTGCCTTCCCCTTGTAAAACTGACTCTCCACAAGCCAACATATACAGTAGACATGCCTTTGTGAGGGCAAAACTGACATACTCTCTGAGTCTCATAGATCTGTTCACTGGGTGCTACTCTGTCTCAATATTGCAGAACACTTCTGAAGGTGCACTTTTGCCTTGTATTTTTTTGGTAGCTTTCGCTCCAGGACAGTTGTCTGTTTTCATTATCTTAGGCATCTGAAATCAATCTCCGTGATCTCTCAGTTGGTGAGAGTGGTTCAAGGACAAGAAATCCTTAAGGGTTTCCGCGTGGGATAATAACTTTCCATGCTACCACAGCAATTGTCCAAAATAGTTCCCTTTGCCCTGAGAGGAGAAACAACAAAAGCTGAGTAATTTTCTGCTCTTATACCATCTAATATCCTTAGATGGATAGATGGTCCTCATCAACACATAACTGAAAAGCCCATACCTTATCACATAGCTTCAGATCTACACCTAGATCTGAAGCTATGTGATAAGAATGTGAATTGATTTCTGTATCATCTCTTCCTTTGGCTATAGGTCACAGTTCCTGTGGATCTGTCAATACTCAGCAGTCACACTAATGATCCACTTTGTAGTTACCAGGATCATTTTGTTCATCCCACGGTAGAACGTGATAGGGCGCCATGTTGGCTGGAAATAATTATCTACATGGTAATTCCAACCTTTTGCCAAGTAGCAGAATCCCTGACAGTATATGAGTAGGCCCGTTTTCACCAACGCAGCACTGTTTTTAAGCAACGGCAAAACTGCTTAAGCGGCACTCCTCGGCTGACCCTGTGCTCATGGACAATTATCAGACATGTGTGTGTTGGCTGACCATGAATAATGCACACAGTCCACATTCTGACCCCTTTGTGAATCTGGCTGTGGATTGATTCTGTTTAAGAGACTCTATTCTCCCCAGCTCTGAGGAGGCAAATAAATAAGTAAATAGAGCCGCGAAACCTGACTGGAGTGATGGGCTAATGCACACTTCCACTCTTCACGGCTACTCATCCTCCAGTCTCCAGCACCAGTAGCTCAAATGCAGCAGTAGTGCACTTACTGCACAGCGCTACCTAGTGGTTGGGTAAGAACTGCAGTCAGCTCCTGGAGTATTCTCATCCTCTATACGGCATGCATACTCTCAAGAGCTCTCTGCCCAAGCCAGGAAGCGTGGACAAGGGCAGTAGAAACATAAAAACAGAGTAATGAATGTATTTATGGAGATGCCGGGGTAATTAAAGACAATTGGAAAAGCCCTGGACAGGCGGAGTGAACAATGTGTAGCCAGGGGGAGCCCACTGGACACTTTGATCGATCGTGGAAAGACAAAGAGCAGTGTAAGCAAAATAAATAATCGCAGGGAGAAGTGAATCTCGCTGGTTACTGCTGCCGTGCCATGCCCTGAACCACTGCTGAAAATATTAAAAAAAAACCTTGAGGCTCATTAATATTCTTCAAAGTGCTTTTTTTTTCTGCACAGCGTTTGATATATTGATGGATTTATATGTCATTATATATTTATGCGATGAAGGGGCGTGAGTGTCGCTTCCACTAAGGAATAATTTTTACTTCAAAAGCATATCGCGGCTGTGAGTGTGTATGATAGGACGTTTGTGTGGGAGGGTGCTCAAGCAGTGCTGGACATGTTTGTTATCAGGTGTATGTTGCCATTCCTGTCCGACCGAGGCATACTTCTCTACTTGTGTTTGCACTTTGAAGTGTATTATGCTACACATAAAGCCGAGTCTGTATGCGTGTGTGTGTGTGTGTGTGTGAGTTTTTACGTTTGTGGACGTTTGCGAGGAAGTGTCCGCGTGCTCTGATTGATCAGAGTGCATCTGAATGCTAGTATGTCTCTCCCTCCATTGATTGGCTCACTGTCGGTGGAGACTGCATGATCGCTGTACGCCCGACCCTGCCCTCCCCCCTCCGTCACCCCGTCACCCCCACCCACCCCCCCACCCACCCCGGCCTCAGTGAGAGTGCTATCTACTCCAAACAGATCGAAGCCCTCCGCGCGGCGCTCTCCATTGTGTTCTCATCCCTGCGGAGCTCGCATCCAGCAGACTCTCCCACCGCTGGCCCATTAATAAAATACGAAAGCCGGAGAATTATTTAGCAGGAAATGGTGCCGCACATTGTTTGTCTGTTTTTTCCCCAGTCCACTCGCACGCACTGCATTCTTTCTTGTTTTCCCCCTTTTGCTTCTTAGTAAAAGAAAACAGCCACAAGAGGGGTTCAAAAGAGGTGCCCATTTATTGAATATGGCCTTGCAGAGATTAAATGGGCGCTGGGTATTCACTAGAGATTCTGAGCTTTTGAGAGTTTCTCCTCCCTTGTTAGAGCACTGAAAACCAAAACAAAGCCGCAAATGGAGGTAATATTTTTATGTCCCCTCTCCCATGTGCACTGGAGATCATGGAAGTAATAGCGGCCTTCTCTTCCTCGGAGTGTGCATGTGCATCTGTGTGTGTGTGTGTGTGTGTGTGTGTGTGTGGGCACTGGCACAATGGCATCCATAAATAAGCCATCCTGACACTGTCGATCAATGAAATGATACGGTGCCACCGCAAGGGAAGCGAGCTCCTCAGCCTTCTACAAGGACAATGAATGATGTGGAGACATTCTCATTGAGCTTCATTTCAATGCGCCATTGAATTGACTGCTGTTTCCTTTTTACATACTGAGTGCTAATTAATACCCATGAAAAGGCAATTCAGTATACTAGACGGGTATAATGACAGCCTAGGGGAAGCCTCATCTTTGTGGGACCGTGGATGACAGATGAATGATAAGCCACCCAGGGAGAAATACATATTTGTCTCTAAAGACTATTAAACAGGGAGAGCATACTTATTTGCTATATTAAGACGGATTGATTTGTTACTCGGTTCTGCTGATGGGAATTGTTCTTCAAAATTTGGTGATTGAAGGTTTCCTGTTATCTCTGCAAAGAGAATTTGCACATTTAATTTGTGCTTTTCTCTCTTATCTCACACAGACCCCTTTAATTCATTTTGAAGAATGTAAATGATGACATCTCTTGCTTCTCATGCCAATGTTTGACCAGCGCAAAAATCTAGAGTGTGTTATTGTACTCCAGGTTGTCCTTTATTATCTGCAAACAAAGACACTTTCTCTTCTAGTTTCCAATTTCTGGGGACATAGTTGGGAAAGGTAAGACAGAATTTGCTGTTTGTTTTTGTGAAAATAAAACTAAATCAAAGACATCTCTTTTCTCCTCTCTTCCCTATTTGCCCTCCATGTCAGGTTGTTTTAGAGCTGGGCTTAAGAGTTAGCGGGAGCTCCTCTGCCACGTGTCCATTGTGTGGACAGAGAGGCCCATTTGGAGGTGGAGGGCTTTGGCTAGGTGAGGGGCCGCGGGTATCATAGCTCTCTGCTCCGTAACAAGTTTGCTTTGGAATGGGGAAGGACAGCACCATCCTTATGAACGATGCTTTTCCTTCACATGTCAGCTCCTGCATCCCTCCTATTTATCTACGAGCTGGCCAGTCCCTCCCTCCTTCCCTCTCTCCCTCTCTCTCTCTCTCCCTCTCTCTCTCGAACTTCTGCCTGTCTTTCTCTTGTTTCCTATTTCTCTGTTCTTCTTTCTCCAGCGTTCACCCTGGCCTCTCTCTCCCTCCATCTCTCCCCTCCTTTCATGGCAACTCTCTCCATCCCTGTCTGATCCCCAGTGAAATGGATTCACTCAGTTCATCTCAAGGTCCCCCGTGTGCATTAGGCGATACCACTCACTGCCGCTGCACGTCATGAATTTAGAGGGATTTGTTTGGGTTTGGACGTGCTTAAGGTGTGTGTGTGTGTGTGTGTGTGTGTGTGTGTGTGTGTGTGTGTGTGTGTGTGTGTGTGTGTGTGTGTGTGTGTGTGTGTGTGTGTGTGTGTGTGTGTGTGTGTATGAGAGAGAGAGAGAGAGCAAGTGTAGGTGCTTAAAGACTGAAGGATGTTTGCATTGATTTGTATTTGTGTGTGTGTGTGTGTGTGTGTGCCAAAGTTGGTGCATCTATGTTTATATGTGTGTTGGTGCTTTTGCACATCTTTGCATATTGGTGCAGTGTGTGTGTGTGTGTGTGTGTATGAGAGAAACAGAGGGAGAGAGAGAGAGAGCAAGTGTAGGTGCTTAAAGACTGAAGGATGTTTGCATTGATTTGTATTTGTTTGTGTGTGTGTGTGTGTGTGTGTGTGTGTGTGCCAAAGTTGGTGCATCTATGTTCATATGTGTGTTGGTGCTTTTGCACATCTTTGCATATTGTGTGTGTGTGCCCATAGATTGGTGTGTATTGATGTATGTGTGTGTGTGTGTGTGTGTGTGTGTGTGCATGTACATGTTAGCTCAGCTACTCTGCCGCTGGTGTCTGAAATTGCTGAGGAAATTGCATTCTTCTCCTGGCGAAACGCATGAGCAGCTGCTGCGGGGGTTAAGTGACAGGGGGAGGTGAAGCTGGCCGGCACAGACACACATGCTGCTGGAGGTCACTCTTACTGCTGCCCCACTCCCTCTCCAGCCACCAGAGAGACGAGAGAGCACAACAGCGGCAAGAGAGAGAAGGGAGTGATTGTGGGAGGGAGGAAGAGAGGGAGAGAAAGATAAAGGAAGTAGAAGGGAGGTATGGAGGCCGTGAAATGGGTGCTTTCGAGCAGGGCCGAGTGGGCTCTGATGGAGCACCCCCTACTCTGTAGCGTGTGTACAGTTTCATTCACAACACACTCACTCAGTGCACCTGGCAAAGTTAAATTGACATCGCACTATCGCTTCCATCATGTAATGCACTAGAAAGCCACTAATGGTGTGTTCCATTTGTACTCAAGTCGATTTCCCTGTTGTTTTTCCCAGTTATGAGCAGGAAGCTAAAAATGGAATGCCCCCTGACATTTCTATTCCTTCTTGTCACCTCATTCGAACTCTGAGTACCCCTAATTCAAATTTCCAACAAGGCTGCACCCAGTAAATGAGAGCTGTATATATTCACTATTTATTAGCAGTTCTGTTTCATTTGTTTTATTTTGTGAAGCTACTTTCCTTTTTAAATGAATGAGGAGGCATATGTAAGGTAGGTCATATTGACATAAAAAGCACATCAGGCCAATCTGTGTTTAAATCTGAATTGAATGATATTACTCATTCAATTCAGATTTCAACACAGATTACTCATATCATTGATACAAACTCCCCCCAAATGGCAAAAATAAGGCTAAAAAGGACAAAATGTGGTTGGTTACTTACATAACAGGAAGGTGCAGGATGTGTGCAGACAACTGCCATAGTGGCGTTACAAAGTAACCTCATACAGTCCAGAGGAGGATTCTTTGAGTGCTGTGTCTCCTCATTAGAAAGTCTTTGGACGCATTCAACTCCTTTTTTACTCAGATGTGACATTATTCCCAGTCACCAGTTCCCTCTTAAGAGAACGCAACAAGTTTCCCTTCTTTTTCATCTAGTCTTTTCCTTCTCTCTCTTTTTTACCCCACTCTCTAAAAAGATATGTCTGCCTTTATGTGCTCTCTTTTCGGACCAGTGGCGTCTGACTTCTGAGCACCATCTCTTGCCGCTCAGCGTCGTGCTGCACCACTGAGCAACTCGAGCCGCCCGCTACAAAACCTTCCTGACACCATCCACTGTTTCATCTGAGCTCCCTCTGTTTGTGTGTGCTTTTTCGGGTGCAACAGTATGGAATTTACTGTAGTGATGAAGTACGGAAGAATATTTATGAAATTCATGTTTATGAAACGCTCTTTGGTGGAAATTCCCATCTCATGAATTTCAAATCTCCTCGCTTGTCCTCCACACACTTCCTTAATAATAATAAACTCTGTGTAAAAGTACAGAATGATAATCATAGTTGTACTAATTTAGCCTTGTGCATAATGCATCAGGAGAGGTTTGGAGATGGGAAAGAGGCTGCCAACACTCTGCTCTGTCTCCAGTGATGGTAAAGAGACTGTAGATGATCCCCACCTGTTCTGGCCATTTGAGGCCATTTTGAGACTACTTTGAGGGAGGGCATCTGAGGTGACGTCTCCCTGCTTTCATCTTGACAACTTGCGCTGGGCTTGTTGTGGCTGACAGCATGAGTGGAGCCGGCTGGTACAGAGCAAGGCTGCCATTAGTCTCCGAGGCCAGCCTCTCCTCGGCCCCTACAACTGAGAAACTCCATTAACGGAGCATCCGCTCACAGCAGAACACTGTCTGCCAGGAGTGGATAGCACGAGCGACCTG
>NW_027468576.1:7380000-7577500 GCF_046254945.1 Alosa pseudoharengus | reverse complement strand
GAGCTGTGCTGTGCTGTGATGGGCTGGGCTGGGCTGGGTGGTGAGAAGCCCACAGCCCGCTGAGCTGCTCCGTGTCTTTGACAGACAGGCAGCAGAGCAACACCTGATCCAGGCAACGGCCTGACATGCTCCAGTAAGACTGGGGCTGCTCGGGACCACCGGCGAGGCCCCCGGATAGGATGACAGGCCCGCTCTGGCTTTGTCAGGCAATGTAAATCGGCCTCGGCTGCCTGTTGAGGAAAGACAAGGCGAGAAAGTCTTGCGTTGCGTGACTCTCAGGGTCCTGTTCCGACGAGGGGAACTCCTGCTGTGCCTGATGTTGATGTTGTTGATGTTGATGTTGTTGTTGTTGTGGGGAGTTTTCCTTCTCTCATGTCTCACTTGTTAATGTGCGTCAGAGAGAAGAGAGGCGTCTCAACCACGGGGCTCCATATTGTGTCTAATCATCTGTAAAGAATCTATTGAGTTAGCAATCAGCAGTTTGTACCTCAGGAGAGCAGAAGCAATTATAGCAGAGCAGATGAAAGGGAAGGAAGTGTGATGCCACCAGGCGACAGGAGCGCTCGCGTCAGCCGGGACGGACTCGGACGGGCACCTGTGTGAGCTCGCCGTCGCCTCACTGTCATCTCGTGGTCCGCTCACATCACTTCCACGAGGCTGTTTGTTACGGGGCGTCATCCTCGTCCGTGTCTCACCTGCACCTCCGTCTCCTCACGTATGCTTAACTCCTGACAGCAGCACCTTCGCTTGTAAACATCCACTTCACACGGCTTAAACGACAGCATCTGCACGGTTAACACGTCTCCTTGGCGGCTAGAGATGTCTTGTCTGGCTTTACAGAGGAGGAGAAAAACACAGAGGGATGTTTTGTTGTTGTTTGATGCTCTTCAGGAGCACTTGTTTGCGGTGCCTGAAAATAACAGGACACTTTAAACTCCCTCTCTATTATTCTGCCAGCCCCTGGTTTTGGCGATGCACACAATCTAATATATTTGCCTTTTTCATTGCGATAATACCTTTTGATTCAGCAATTTGTGCTTTGCTAATAAGACATACCACTTATATAATATTTTATTGGATTTCCCGCGTATATCCTGAGAATATTTGCTTTCTTCCGCCGAGATGGCCGTTTGATTTAGCTCATCCCCATGTCTCCCCATTCATTCTCGGAAAGCTCTCTCAGCAATTATTTGCCTGGCTTCATTTTTACTGTTTCTGTCTGATGCCTCGCAACAATGAAGTTTTATCCCCACTGTCAGCACCCTTCTCCTGTTTCAACAGCTTAAAATACTCCCTGTCTACTTAATTTGCATCCTGCAAATTGGCTGCATCTGGCCTTTTTGTGACAAAGGGAAGTTAATCAAAATAGCCAGAGCTGCGCTTTTTGAATTGCAGCCCCCACACAACACAACACAACACACACACACACACACACACACACACACACACACACACACACACACACACACATCAGCAAATGGGCTGCTTGTCTTGTCTCTTGTTCTGCGATTATGGGCGGTGTCTCATCTACCAACCATTCTAACAAACCAGGAGGATGTAATTAAAATGGCATTCATTTGTATGTCAATTTAATTTGTTATTTATACATATACAGTTCAGCAGCTCTGAGGGTGCCGTCTTGTGTGTGAAAATTGGCTGGAATTAACAGTTTTTATTATGAATCTCGCAATTTCATGTCAGAGCACCGACTTCTCCTAATCCAGTTTTTCACGGTAATGACCCATATATTACATTAACAGCGCGTGAAAATGTGTGGCGTGGTATTCAAAGCAGGTTTGCTCACCACGTGCCACCCAGCTCACAGCAGTGCCTGGGCTCTGGGCAAGCAATCTCCCCATCCTCCATTTGTCAGCTCATAATGTTGATCTATAATTATCGTTCTGATCATAACTCTACCCAGGCCAACCTTCAGTGCAAAAGAACAGTGGAATAAAATAGAAATGCTCTTGCACCGAGACCTGCTCAGGCTTAGCCACAACAAATTAACAGATAAATCTCACGGCTTCCGGATGGCTGAGTTAAAATCAACTGTTTATGTCGTCCCCCCTCCTGTTCAGCTCCTGGCCAGCGCACCTCTATGACCAAGCAAAAACTCTGAGAACTTTTTGTTTTTCTCTGAGTCCATTACTTTTTACAGTGCTCTGTGAACAGAGCCCCTTTACTAGAAAATGTTGATCTTTATGTTTTTTTTCCACAAACGTGATCCATTTCTCATTTTCAGTCCCAAAGCTTCCAAGTATGTGCTGGGACATAGTCAAGGTGTCAACACTGGGTAATATTTTCCGCTGTTTTTGGGAAAATGGAATCAGCTTCCAGAAGCTCATTAGCTGTGGTATTAGGCCTTGGTTGAGTGCCATGGCCTCTTAAAGCATTGTGGCGGTTCTCCTGTAGCCAGTGTGGGTAAGTGGCGCTGGTTAGCGCTGAAGACAGTGCCAGGTCACTAATGGAGGGGAGGCTATCAGTGGGTTTAATTAAGCTCCGCTCAGGCAAGGGAGCTTCAGCAGCCAGGTCTGCAGGATTGGTGCCCAGCCGAGTGGGAAAAAGGTGATGGGAGACGGTGCTGGGGACCGGACTGTGTTGCTCTGCGGGTGTGTGTGTGTGTGTGGTGTGTGTGTGTGTGTGTGTGTGTGTGTGTGTGTGTGTGTGTGTGTGTGTGCCTGACCCAACCTCCACCAACCCCCCTTCCACAATGCCCCTGTATCCGGTGGCACCCCGGCTGTTGGGTCGTGTGCCAGCCGAAGACCTTGAGCGCGCCCTGCCCCCTCTCGCTGGAGCCTGCCGCTGTTATCACAGCCCTAATTACCGGAGCACTCCATCCTGGGGTGACTTTTGCTGCCACCAGTGGTGTCGCGTTTGTACAGTGTAACACGCAGCCTCATAGTCTGGCGGCGGAGTTTGCTGTGCGGTTCATTCATTTTTCTTTTTTTGATTAATGGACTCAATGAAGCTTCACTAGACCCAGCATCCAACTACTCATATAATAACCTGACCAAGACCCTGACAGGCCATGCCATAGAAATTTAGTCTCATTTTTAAACCACTTTGATTTGAATGTGATGATCACCCAGTTTACGGAGTGGTGGCAGCTGTTGTTTATGTGTACATTAATTTATTTGTGTTAATGAGGTTTTTCCCCGTCTTTAGAGGTCATGCTCTGATGCTCCGGTCCCTCCCCACAGTGAACCCTTCAACCGTGCCTCCACCTCCACATGCTAGCGCACCGCACCGCACCGCGCCGCACCACAAAGGCATCTGTGCCTGGGTTGCGTCAGCCTCTGCCCCCGTGTCATCTGGGCCGCTAGCGCGCGCTCGTCTGTCATCATGTGCGGAGGGAGCTCCTGCTGAGCCTTGCGAGGACTCGGGGACGTTCGCTCGCTCGGCTCGCTCGGCTGTCACCCCCGGCCTCGGCCTCCCGCCCCCGCCCTGCTCCAGGCCCCACGTGTTTGAAGTCATCATGTAAATTTAATGCCCTTTGCTTAGTTAAATCAAGTGTGTTGTGCTAATCAGAGGTGGCATGGATGAGTTCAGCCAGGCGTGGTGGCGAAGGCACCATGCAGAGCCAGGGCTCCCTGAGGAACCCGATGGAGAACCCGATGGAGAACCCCTGTCTTAACCAGCGCTCTCAACCTCTCACCTCCTGCTTCGGCTTGCTAATGGAAATTGTAGTTTTGTTTAGTTTGTGTCTATCTCTATCTACTTGTGCCCTGCCAGCCTATGATCTCATTGTAATCCCAAGCATTCAATCAGACGCTGCTGTTTCACATGTGTGATTGAGGTGGTCCTGTTCAAAACAAATGAGTGCACCATGAGTGCCCCCCCCACCCCCCCGCCCCGGCTCTCTCATGGTGGTTGCCATCGGCTGTCGCCCCACCATGGCGATGCCCATGGGGTTTCACACCTGTGGCGTGTGCTAAGGCATGTTCCTCCTCTCCCTCCTCCTCCCCTTATCCCATTGGTTGCCGTGTCAGTGTGTGTTCAGGCTGAGGCGACGGACTGCCCATTGATCAGGCCAGGACTCCAGCCGTGACACTGCGCTGACTGCGGCGACAACTGCCGCCGGATGAGCTATCGCATTCAGGCTGCCACCGCGTGAGATTTGTCACAAAAATGAGGCCCCCCTCCCCCTTCCTGTGCCCATGTACGCCAGGAACCATGCTCTCCCTGTTCATCAAACCAGATGCCCTGATGAACACTGCTGAGGCCATCAAAGTATGACCCTTCATCCTCCGCGCAAGTCAATAAATCCGGACGCGTTTGCCAGGCAACGCGACAATGGATAAGACGGCATTACACAATAAATGACTAGAGGCCTGATAAGAGAGAGAGAGAGGGGAAGGGGAAAAAAGAGAAGGAGGTTAGATAAATGGCAAGGCAGCAGTGTAATTAGAATGCATTGGCTCTGTAATCAGTTCTGACTATGTGGAGGTAAGCACTTTGATAATTCCCCCGTGCAGTTTGGACGCCATTGACCTTCAGAGCCAGAGAGCCAGGCAGCTTGTCTGACAGAGTGTTCTAGGACTCCCGGCTCCTTTCTTGGGGGCAACTGTCACAATTTGGCACATTTTTCTCCTTTTTTTCTCCCGTTCCCTTCCTCCCACCCTCCCTCTTTCTCTCTATCTCTCTCTTCCTCTCTCTCTCTCTTCCTCTCTTTTTTGAAGCTGTCATGGACCTTGTCGTTACAAAATGTGACAGACGGCGACAGACTGCTGCTCTGCGTTGGTGTGCTCACTCAGAGCAGGGCTAAAATGTTGTTTCTCTGTTGTGTTTCCTTGCCACATTGTGATGATTGATGTGAGTGATGTTGAGTCTACTGTGCACAGTTCCACGTTCCCCTTGTGAGCTTTAACATTGTGTCCTGAGGTAAAATGGGCTCTGCTCCTGCCTGACTCTAATGGGTTAGCACTCTGCTATAGGTCTTCTGGGCCCCCCGTGTCCCTTATGGAGAGTGCGAGTGGCAGTCCAAGGTCCTGCAGTTGACGACTGACAAATTGCAGCATGGATGTCTACAGTGCATTTATTTTGTTTGTTGCTGACTGATGTCATAACTTTTTTTTTTACTCAGAGACCATGGAATTGAGAAGCACTCACAGTTGAAGAGTTTTTTTTTTTTTAAATCAATGTACCTTCTCTTTGTTTAGCTTTGTGTCCTTCAGTGTATTATGTAAAGGTAGGATATTTGGATCACGACTACAAGGACAGCTGAAAAATAATGTCTGCTTTTCAGAAGATGACTGGCTATTGAGTAGACTTTTTTTCTAACCTCGCTACCCTCCCCTGTCCCAAACTAGTTTTGCTTTTTTTTTCACCTTGGTTTTAGGTGGCCACGCCATCTATTGATTTCTCTCTTGAACTCTCTCAAACATTTCTCTTGAGTACTTAGTCCCTCGATAGCAGCAGAGGTGAGATCTACCCAGAGTGACCTGATGCTGTATGTGTCTCTCCTGCTCAGTTTTGTGTGTGTGTGTGTGTGTGTGTGTGTGTGTGTGTGTGTGTGTGTGTGTGTGTGTGTGTGTGTGTGTGTGTGTGTGTGTGTGTGTGTGTGTGTGTGTGTGTGTGTGTGTGTAACCACGCCGTCTCTACCCTAACTAATCTCCTTTTTGTTTTGTGTCTCTCCTGCTCAGTTTTGTGTGTGTGTGTGTGTGTGTGTGGGTGTGTGTCTGTGTGTGGGTGTGTGTCTGTGAGCGTGTGTGTGTGTGTGTGTGCGTGTGTGTGTAACCACGCCGTCTCTACCCTAACTAATCTCCTTTTGTTTTTATGTGAGTTTAGCAGCAGCACAGAGGGTCAGAGTGATGGAGTGAGAGAGAGAAAAGGAGAGGGAGGACAGGAGGTGGGTGGATCAGTGAGCACCACGGAGAGAATAACGGAGAGAGAGACAGAGCGATGGAGAGAGAGAGAGAAATGAAGATAGAGTGAGAGAGACGGAGCTGGTGAGAGGAAGATGAAGAGAGTGAAATGGCACAATAAGAGAAGAGGAAGAAGGGAGAGATGGAGAGAACAGCAATCATCCAGCTGAGAGAAGTGAGTCAGGCACACAGGGAGATTTCAAATGAGAGGGATGGACAGAGATGAAAGAGAAAATAGAGAAATGGAAGGAGTAAATGAGAAAGATGAAGACAGAGAGTGGTAGGAGACAGGTACACTACATAAACAACTATGAAAAGAGAGAGAGAGGGAGAGAGAGAGGGAGAGAGAGAGAGTAAGGGAGAGAGGGAGAAACAGAGAGAGTTTGCTGTTGATCTCTTGTCACAGCCCAATCTCTGTGTTGCTGTGCCTCAGCTGTCTGTCTGGCTCTGCCGATGACCTATTTTCAATTTCTACATGGAGATATGGAGATGCAGATTCAAGGATAATCCTCTTTGCCCAGAACACCCAGGTACACAAGCTAAACAGGAGTTTCCCACTGCAAACCTGTTAGCCTGCAACATGGCCTCTCCATCTCTCTCTCATTCTCTCTCTCTCTCTCCATCTCTTTCTCTCCATCTCTCTCTCTTCCAGGCAGACACACACACACTAGACAGCAGCATGCTGTGATAATGACATATTTTTGACCATGACACTACTGTTATATAATCCCTCCAGTAGCTAGGAGACTCCTCTTAGTAACAAATAATGCGTCTCCGGAAAACTGCAGCGGCAGAAACCAAAGTCATCTGTGATTTCCCCCTAAATCCAGTTTTCTGTGGCTGCTGCGCCGCCGCCTGAAATCTCCTGTGGCATTTGAAATATGGTGGTGGCACATAATGGCACAGAAAGGCAGGAATGTTCACACAAGTATGTGTGCTTTTCTATGATATGCCTGCCGGCTGACACAGTCTCAAGGAGAAGAATGAATGTCAATGACTAGATGACTACAACCTTGCTCAACCAATACCTCACATAGAAATGCAGATATTTGATCTGGACATAGGTCAAGCAGTCACAGAGTGTTGGTGTTGTATTTGGGTCTGGGCGCTGGCCTGGGCACACAACATATGATTGAATGGGAGTTGAAGAGGCTGAGTATTGTGGAGGGACTGCTCTTTGGACCTCTCTGTGGATTTGCTTATGAATACTAAACATTACATTGAGCTAAGTTGGAAGCATCTGAGGTACTTAGTCGAGATGAATGGCTCCATGTTGGGCAGGTGTAGAGGTGCTTAAACATTGTGTAATTAAATAAATCATGTCCTCTATTTGCACAAACACAGGGGAGTTGATTATGTCAGATCCCATAGTCATTAGCTGCAAATGTGAGGGTTTTTTTTGTTTGTATTTTATTATACATGTATCATCTCATCTTCTGGGGCCCTCCCTCTCTCTCTCTCTCTCTCTCTCTCTCTCTCTCTCTCTCTCTCTCTCTCTCTCTCTCTCTCTCTCTCCTGGTGTAGGTGCTGGGCAGTGCTGGAGATCGTTCCTCAGATGTCAGTGCGCAGTGTGGAGGGAGGAGGAGAATTCAACTCCAGCGGCGTCCTGATGCAGACACGGGGTTTACCAGCAACACACACATTTATCTACTCCAACATCTCTCTAGAGGAGTGAGTACACAAACAAACACCAGCACACATACACACGCGCACACTCAGTCATGACTGTTAAGATGAGTCTAGACCACTGGTAATTCTACAGAGAGGATTGTGTGTGTGTGTGTGTGTGTGTGTGTGTGTGTGTGTGTGTGTGTGTGTCATAGACAGATGAAAGAATTAGATTGCACTCACAGAACCCTCCCTCTGGTATCAAATCTGTTGTCTGTTCATTTCCCCTCCATATCCACGTGAAAGTTTCTCAGCAGTACATCTGGCTATCACATTAACTGAGGACCTAACCTCTAGAAAAAGACCCTGCAATTGTGCTTACATTATTACTGTGTTTTCCAAAAGGCATTTCATTCAAATGAGAGGGTGTCAGCCCCTATCAGAGAACACAGATGTGTCAGACATCGCAGCCCACCCACTTGCATGCCGAACGAGAGCAGATTTAGCTTTGTTCGTCTGGCCACCTTGGTGCTACTCATCCATGCACTGACTAATGCAAATACCAGCAGCGGCAGCTCAGTCCAGTTGGCTCCCTCTAGAAACTACTCTGTGCTAATGAACTGATAGGGTAAAGCCCAGTCAGGGGTTTGCTTAGTCTCCGTCATGCAGTGGATGGTTATTGAAGTCTCTTCCTCAGTGGACGGCTCAGTGGACAGCGGTCTGAGGGATGCTGTTGTTTGGTCTTCAGCCCCCTCCCACTGCCTCTGTGGACTGTGTTCATTCAGACTGGACTAAGGGGGGGGGGGGGGGGCTCACATGCCAACTAGGCTTGATGAGCTGCATAGCAGAGCCATAGTGTTTGTGCAGAGGTCACAGGATTCAGTTCCTTAAGGGGCGGTGTGCAAAAAGGATTCTTTTCTCCACTCTCATGGAGAGAGAAACAAATCTACAAGATAACTCAATTTAACCGTGCTAATATTCTAACCTGCGATGGCTGGTCTAGGAGGAATTTAGCCAGAAGGCATGAGATATCTGGCTTTGACCTTTCGGCACAGGAGGAAGTGCAGGACCCTTTTACGTGACCTGTGACCCATAGCCTATGACCCCATGTCTCCCCTGGGGGACTCTCCGTGCGCTATAAATAGGCCCGTCACCCCGGATCAGGCCTCGGCGGGCTCCAGACCCTGCTGCCTGTCTGCACAACCAGCCTGTGTGGCTCAGACGTCAGCGCCGCACGAACAAGTGATAAAACGCCGGCCGACAAGCATCCCTAAAAGAGAAAAAACGAGAGGGGAGGGGAAACAAGCTCAGGTTCACTAAGATTACTGTATCAGCACAACTCTCCCCTTAGGCTGACTAGATCTGCGCTTCGCCTTTTGAGTGTCTCACTGATTCTGTATCAGTGCAGCACAATGGGGCTGGCCACCTCTGTCAGAGTGATTCTCCACCACTGTTGACTTTTCAGCACCGGAGAGCGACCCTCAAAAAGGGATACACACCCTTCTCTAATGGCTTAATGTCATGTATTTATTTTTTTATCGAGAGAGAGCGCGGATGTGATGCAAATGAATGATAAACATGCCTGTCATCCAGGCAGGGTTTCACAATTTTCCCTCAATATAACTAATCAAACACAAGTATTTATCAGATAAACTGTCACTTGAAATAATATGATAATGTGATTTGTTTACCCCAAAAATTGGCATTTCATTCAGATGATTTGAATAGGCCTGCTCTTGGTAATGCTGAAGACAGGTTGGTGGTAGATGTGTTCTTTAGATAGTGACAGGTGTCTCATCACCACATAGAGGCCGCCTCATGGCAATGTTTATTTTCTTAAAGAGCAACATTGCCCCCTGCTGGGCTCCTTGCACCCTGCAGAAACGATGTTGTGCTTGCCATAAATCCCCATCACCTTTAAATCCTTTTCCTGGGGAAGAAAGAGGATGGAGGCGGCGTAAAGGGAGTCACCAGGGGGAGGAGTGGGGGCCTGGGTGTTTGAACTGAACGGCCCAAACGCGTCCAGAAGCGTCCAGCGCGCCGGGGTGAATGTGGGTTGTGTAAGCTGCTACAGGACTCAGGGCCGTGGTGTGTTGCAGGGCTTTTGGGCTAACGGGAGAGAGAGTGAGAGAGAGAGAGCCGTGCTGGTGTGGTGCTGGGAGAGAGAGAGAGAGAGAGAGAGCCGTGCTAGTGTGGTGCTGGGAGAGAGAGAGAGAGAGAGAGAGAGCCGTGCTGGTGTGGTGCTGGGGGAGAGAGAGAGAGAAAGCCGTGCTGGTGTGGTGCTGGGGGAGTGAGAGAGAGAGAGCCGTGCTGGTGTGGTGCTGGGGGACAGAGAGAAAGCCGTGCTGGTGTGGTGCTGGGGGAGAGAGAGAGAGCCGTGCTGGTGTGGTGCTGGGGGGGAGACAGAGAGAGCCGTGCTGGTGTGGTGCTGGGAGAGAGAGAGAGCCGTGCTGGTGGGCGCACTTGCATTTGGGTGTCTGCGTCTGACAGCACTCCTCGCTTTTTTGACAGGACGCCTTCGCCGCAGTCTACATCTGCCATCCCCACACAGTGGGCCACATCTCCAACACTCTCCCTCTCTCCCTCCCTCTCTTCTTCCCTCCCTGTCAATTCAATTCAATTCAAATATGCTTTATTGGCACGACAAATCATATGATGCATTGCCAAAGCGTTCACAGGAATAGTGATAATTACAAAAAAGTAAACAAACAAACAAACATATACAAACATTACAAACATTTACACTTCATCAATACACTGTGTGTGTGTGTGTGTGTGTGTGTGTGTGTGTGTGTGTGTGTGTGTGTGTGTGTGTGTGTGTGTGTGTGTGTGTGTGGGCGCGTTGCTCAGTGGTCACTCCTCCTCTTTCTGTCACAGTTGTGTATGTAGTGTGCAGCACAATCTTCCTCTTCTCCTAATAAATATCTAATTTTCTTGTGATCTTCGATCTCAAAGAGTTTTGGATATATAGATTGGAATTTTGGATAGAAGTTGGAGCGTATTTCTTTGTAGTTAGGGCAGCTAGTGAGGAAGTGTAGTTATGACTCAATTTCTTTTTTGTCACAGTTCACACAAAGTCTGTTTTCTTTAGGCAACCAGGTTTGCCTGCGTCTGCCTGTTTCTATTGCCAGACTGTGCTTGCTAAGCCGGTATCTAGACATTGTTTTTCTCAAGTTGGTGTCTCTTACAATTGTCAAGTATTTTGCTAATTGGTATTCCCTGTTAAGAGTCAAATAACTTTGTAGTTTACTTTGTTTTTCTGTTGTTTTTGTCCAGTATGTGAGAGATTTTTCTTTCTGGGTGTTGATAATTTGGTTGGTATTTATTCTTTCAAGAGGGGTGCCAGTGTCCTGAGGCTGAATAGTGATGTTAGTTCCATTGGTTGTTTCTTGCTGGAGCCTATGGACCAACTGGATGAGGGGACTCTTTTCTATGTTTAATTCTTGGCTCTTTAAGAATTCTGGTTTAGGGGTCGCTCTGCACTTCTTCCGTACTCACAGAGGTGGTCAAGGAGGGTCCCCAGAACTATGTTTAATTAGTTTCATCTCTTATTTTACTCAACCCTGTGACCCAACATGCCAGTTTCCAGATGCTGGTGCCTCCCAACATTCCAATCCAAATCTGATTTCTGGCCTTCTCTTGTGTTTGCTCCCAAATAATCTACTTTGCTAGTGTCTTCAGAGGTCTATATCTATCTGGTGGCGACTTCTCTGGTTTTATGCTTTATGTTCCCCACTCTTCCTCATGGTGCAAATTCTTGTATTCAGATTGGCCACTGTGTCACTATAGGACTTTTTTTCCCCTGACCACTATGAAAAAAGAATGTGATGAGTCTACAAGGGCCAGTAGGTTGCGAGAGGGAAATGTGGGGCATCCAATTTTCCAGCCAAGCTCTGGAACGTTTTGGGAAATTGGAGGTCAGACGCGGAACGCTTCACACAATCCAAGTTGCCGCCAAGAGGAAGACTCGGGAGATCCAGCAGAGAGAAAGAAATAATTAAAGCCGAGGGAAATTCATCTGTGCCGCGTGAGACTGGGGGAAGTCATGGAGAATGTCATTTCCAGAGCATTACCTGTCTCCATTACAAGAGCCCTAGTTAAATATTTTAAAGATGAGCCTGAAAGCTACTAAGGACTGTCGCTCAGCCTCTCTGTCTCACTGAAAGTCGCCCTTGCTAGGCTGCAATGGATATTAACTGCTGAGGATTGCTTTTAGCCATTGCAGTGTGTCCAAAGACCAGTATTGATATATTAATAACCACAGGTTGTGCTGAAGTGTTTGAGACTTGAGACATCACGCAAATCGGCATGGAATAACTTTTGTACTGAAGTGTTCTCATGTGCTGTAATATGTCTCTCATTGGGAGGGCTGAATACCAGCGCTGTCCGTTGTCAAATACACTTTTAAATAGATCTCTCAGTGCCACAAATACAGATTCCATTCAATCTGCCATATTTACATATTGCATTGTCTGCAGTGGAAGTGTGGGATAATAATTCATTTGCAGAGGCAGGGAAATGTTTAAGAGTTTCTACAGTCATGAATTCATTACAGATGCAGTATATTTTCACCCACAATCTCCAGACTTATGTGAGTGCATGAAAAGCTTACCATTCTCATATGTGGTTGGTTATCACATTTCACAGTTTCAGAGGTAATGTTATTTGTTTTGCATATTAACAAATATTTCAGATGCTGTACTAATGTTGTTCCCCTAATCACCATTTATCCATATCCAAATGCTGCCACAATATAGGCTACTGTAGAATATATACAGTATATACAATGGACTATTTAAGAATAAATTAAATATGACACACAGACCATATCATCCGAATAATGTATACAACACAAATCATATCATCATAATAAGTAATGTGTACAACACAAATCATATCATCATAATGAGTAATGTATACAACACAAATCATATCATCATAATGAGTAATGTGTACAACACAAATCATATCATCATAATAAGTAATGTGTACAACACAAAGCTATATCTGTATGCACCACATATTCCTCATTTAAACAAATCCTTAACCAAGATACAGTATGTTAGATAGATAGATAGATAGATAGATAGATAGATAGATAGATAGATAGATAGATACTTTATTGATCCCCAGGGGAAATTCAAGGTCTCAGCAGCATACATACAACACAAACACATTCTTTAACAGCAGAAAGAGTAATTAAAGTATATAATATAAAAACACAACTAAGCAGTAAGGGCAGTAGAAGATAAAGAATATGCTAAATATACTAAAATACAAATTATACGAACACTTAATACAATATATAAAAATATACAAAAATACAAATTATACTAACTAACACTTAATCTAAATCAATTCTAAAAACAGTATCCACATAGTGGTGATTAATAAATCAGAGGCGCTTGCAATGACTGAGGCAGGGACTGAGCCTGTGATTCTCTGTGCATAGTAAGGTATGGTAAGGTGCTCTGTGTGAATGAGTGTCATGGTGGTAGTGCAATGGTGATAGTGGTCATGGTGATAGTGCAAATGAGTAAGTCAACAGTGCAACAATGCAGAAATAAAGTAAAGTAAAGTCTATATATCTATATATTTAACTATTTAAGAAAATGTATAAGTGTGGCCACAGTTTGGCTGTGGCATGGGGGGGGGGGGGGGTTATGCATATGTGCTATGTTATGTTAGTTCATGTCAAAGTGCAACATGTATGCTTAGTGCCACACAGCACATTTAGACTAATGTTCTACTCTGTTCTCCACCACACAGAAAATCCCCTGCGGTTTATTGCCTAAAACCAACTGTTTTCACTGTGCCTTTTTCCCTCCCCCAAAGCACACGAGTAGCTCTGAAGCGCATGCTAAACGACCCTCAGGCTATGAAGAAAAGCTATTTCAATTTCAAAGACAAAGAAGGGATGGCCAAAAGCAATGGCTTTAAAAAAAAACTATGAAACAGGGCACAGAAAGGGAAAGTCATAGGAGAGGCTGGATTCCAGCAAGAGTACTGTTAGACAGATTGACTGTGATACCGTTCCCTGTGGGCCAGACCTAGAAAGGTTTTCTCAGGGGCTTTCTCCTGATTCATTTCTGTGTGCTTGATGCATGAAAGCCCCGTGGCCTTGCTTACAGGGTTCACATTTGTTTATTAGTGGTGTTAAATATGAAGCTCGTCTTTAAATAGTTACCCAGATTTGCATCAGTGATATCTCTGCACAAATAATGTTTTTGCAAAGCCCTCTCTCTCAACACAGGTCCTTTAACTTTAGAGAGATGCTAGAGGTGGTGTTGCTGGTAGTGTTCAAGCGATCATCAGAAAGTGTTGGTACACTTCAGCTTTCCTAGCAGGACTAGAAATAAGCTTTGAAATCATGTGACTTGCATTTAATATCCTAGATATGGATATATTCAATACATTTTTTCATTCCAGTGTTCATGTCAGCAGTGTGACAGTTGTCTTTGACAGAAATTAGTGTCATGCATGACCATATACATTCTCTCCCACTGGATAGACTTTCTGTCACTGTCACTGTCATCTTTCTGTCGCTAAACGGTCATCTAAAAATTTTTATTTTATTTTTATATCTCTAGCATGTTATTTTTCTTTGTGGTAGTGTATATGTACCAATGAATCTTGTCATAAATCATATTTTTATTCTTTTACAGATCAGAAAAGGCTGGAGAAATTGCTACCATTCCTCTAACTAAGGTAGTGGTCTTGTTTATGTTCCATTTTGATTTGAACCTATAAAATAGACAATGGGTTTCTACAAACCACTCATGTACTGTATGGTGTTTTTTTTTTGTTTAATGGTGTTTTTTTTTTGTGTTTTTTTTCTGTTTAATTCCAGGCTATGCCTCTATTCATTAAAGACCGCTGTTCTACCAAGTACTTCTTTTGTAGCCCAGTAGCACTACTCGCCTGAACGCCTGCGAGGCCATTTACGGTGCCCCATTGAATCACCACTTTTTTTCTCCCTTCGTGTTCCTGTAATTATAGATATTATACATTTCCTAAGCTTTTCACTTTGTCCGCTTTTCAGAAGATGTGCAATCACAAATAACAGAGGGTGGCTGGAATTGATTGTCTAAAAGCCATTTCAAAGGCTTCAGGGGGTGAAATCCCTCTCTGCCGGCGGATGTAACATTTTATTTGAAACCTCCAAGTGAGTTACAGCTCATGAGAATAATTACCTTAGTCACTTAGTTTGCATTTAGATCAGGCCACACTGGCTGTACATGGGGTCTAGTTGGACCACTCGCTCCATGACACCCGCTGTCATTCTGTCTGTCCAGTCAGAGGAACAGTCCTCGTGTGACATGCTGCAATTAGCCACTGAAATAATGTCTGTTTCGGTTCATCTTATGTACTGTGTGTAATGAATATCAAGTGTTGGCAGTGTGGAGCTGCATGTTAATGTGCCTTGTGTCCTAGTATTTCCACACAGTGTAATGCACGATGGATGCCTCACTGCAGCTTGGAAGCTCCCAAAAATGAATAGTGGGAGAATGACTTAAAGTAATGTCCTTTACTACACTACACCTATTTGTTGAATAGTGGGAGAATGACTTAAAGTAATGTCCTTTACTACACCTATTTGTTGAATAGTGGGAGAGTGACTTCATGTCCTTTACTACACCTATTTGTTGATGGACCACCATCACAAAAGGTTCAGTGTGCAGCACAACACCTTACATGTACAAATAATTGGGTTTGCATTTCATTGTGTAGCCGCACCTGCCACCATGTGCGCGTGCATATAATAACACACGCTAACCACCTCTGACATTAGAAGCTGTTTGTGAATACATTTCCTCTAAGTGCGCTGGAGTGCCCCTCTGTGGATTATCCTTCATGAGACTCGCTTTTGTCATCCGGGCAGTGTTTATCATCGCTGTGGCAACCCTGGTGTGAAAGAGAGTTGTTTTTCTCCATTTCGCCCATGGTCTCTGTTCTGACAGTCAGCCTCGCTCAGCTCAACCCCAGCGCGTCGAGGAGCGGAGCGACGTGAATTACGCATGAATTATGCATTGTGAAATATTTCCAAGCATGCCCCTTATGTTGCCGCACTCATCTTAATTTGGTCGAGCGGTTCCAGTCCAGTAATGGCTCTGAACATTATCATTTCAAAAGCTCATAATGCGAGTATTCCCGTAATTCAGCCCCCTCCCCTCCCCGTGCCAGGGTTATGGGAAAGCTGGAGCCGCTGGATCTGGTCCGAGCCGTCGCCTGTGACTCGCAGCGTTTGTTACCTATACTGTACATTTGCCAGCCGAGCGCCCATTGATCACATTCTCATTAGCGGAGTTGCTTACTTTGTCGGAAGTAAAATGGGCCGCGATTTTCCGTGTCAAAAACAGTGTGTCGTCTGTGTTTGTAGGTAGCCGCTCTTATGTTGCATCAAAGGGTACCGCGAGTTAGACAACCCTTCACCGAGATCAGTGGATTGGGTTAGTGATGAATAATTAATCAGACCTTTTGCAGTCAAGTTCTGGTATAGTGCGCTCTCTCTCTCTCACCAGCCCTCTCCTGGCGGCGCGCTGAGAAAACCAGGGCTGCCTTTGAATGGCGCACTCATCCCAGTTGGTAAACAGCACATTTGATGTTGCAGCCTCAAGTTGTCAGTTTTCAAAAGTGACACAGAAAAAGAAAGAAAGGGAGAGAGAGAGAGAGCTAGCTCAATATTTCTGTGATACTGTGGCTATGTCATGGCAGACACTAGTGTGCACTTTATGGCAAATGTTTGATAGTGGAGCCTCCTCAGACTAATGACAGGCATTTCAGTCTGAGTGGATTAACTGTGTAGAGTAATACCAGTTATGGTCTACTTACTTTTAATCCAGCGGAACATGCGTGAGTTCAGTTGTTTCATGCCTGCTATAATCCTCTCATGGTTACCATTCACAGGGACTTATAGACATACATTTAGAGGCACCTTGCAGCACTACATATTTTTACTCACAATTTAATTGTATGTCCCTGATAGTTTCATTTCCAGGGACATTATCCTGTATTTAGACAAAAGAAGCCTGGAATCGTCAGGAAATACACTAGTATATATGTATACATGTACATTTACATTATAATAGGCAATATGTTATACAACTCTTCTCTTGAACAGCATGTTTGCTGATTCCCATGGTCTATGTACATGTATACTATCAGTCATCACCTTATCTCAACTTCTTAACTATCTCATAATCTTGTAGGACTCTTATTGCTCCCGAGCACTTTGCATCAGCACCTTGGAGAGCAGCATACTCAGGCAGGTTCCACCATCAGAGACTTCTCCAATGTATGCACGGTGAGGGAATTTAGAGTTGGGCTTTCCTTTCCTCTAGCTTTGTTACCATGCCAGGGCTGAACTACACTGTTGCCTTGCTGTTGACATTCATGTTTATGCAATAACTGTGTGTGTGTGTGTGTGTGTGTGTGTGTGTGTGTGTGCGTGTGCGCTCGCACATATGAGACAAAGTGAAAGAGAATGCAAGTGTGTGCATGTGATGAATGAGACATATTGCATGTGTTGGTTGAAGTGTGTGGGTGTGTGCGCATGAGTAAGAAACGGTGGGCAGAATGTGAGCCGGTGTGAGTGCAGGTGACACAGGCAGACTAAGGAGGAGCGGAGCGGGCGGCTACACCATCTCTTCTCCTCCAACACCTGTGGGAATAGAATGACAGCAGTCGGTGGCACCGAGGCATTTGATTGGCAGGTGCAAGCGACAGCTCTTGGGGATACACTAACAGCTCACCAAGCATCTCTCTTCCTGTCCCCAATCCACTCTAACACAGTAACACAGGCTGTGTGTGTGTACACAGCAAGAACTAATCAACATTCATCAAGTGTCACAATTGGGATTGTTTGTGGAGCCTTGCTGTTTTTCCAAGCCTCATGTACTTTTAATGGGGCAGACAAAGTCCATCTCAGTATACATATATCAATTATCTACGACCAAACAGGGGTCTTGTGTTAATTTGTGCGATATGTCGTTATCGTGTGTAACACTGTTAGCAAGCAAGTGTTCCAGCTGCAAACAAATTGGGCAAATTCATCCTCACTGTCTGTCGTAATGAGAGCACATTAAGGAATCTGTTTTAACCCAAATGAGTTCTTGGAGCTCAGCGTTGTTTGCACTCACCCCTTGTCCATCCACAACCCCCCCCCCCCCACCCCCCCCAGCCACTCCCGCGGAGCTACTGAGCCGTGGCCGAGGCTGACCGAGTAATGGGTCATAATGGCAGCGGGCAGCAGGCTGATGAGATCACGATTGGTTGTGAATCAATTACAACATTAACTCTTCTGATCGTAAGTAATGACTTAATGTGACTTTAATGGAAGTGTGTGACCATTGTTTCACCCATATACTGCTGATGTGGGTATAGACGCCAGTGCATATTTAAAAGGGGCCATTGAGGGTTGTCCACTTGCCAAGTTGTACTCGGTTTAGTGGTGAGACGCTGCCAAAATAGACGCATTCTCAGTACAGCTGAGGTTTACATTTTCTTTTTGGCTACAAGCAGGTTGCAGTAGGATGATCCCATGCTGCGATTGCTACAAGCAGGTTGCAGTAGGATGATCCCATGCTGCGATTGCTACAAGCAGGTTGCAGTAGGATGATCCTGCGATTGCTACAAGCAGGTTGCAGTAGGATGATCCTGCGATTGCTGACTGGAGTTCATTTGTAGCCTGCGCTGTTGCACTTCCCTCATACTTGCTGGTAGAACCATCAAGGCAAAGTCTTAACCACCTTTGAGAGAATGGTGAGATTAACCATCTGTAATTGACCAGTGACTAGGCTGTAGAATGAATGTGTCTGGTGCTAACCTTGGGAAATACAGAGTCTTAGGTTAATGAAATTTTGTTTAACGATGAGTTGTTTATCGAGTTGTTTGTGTTTGGATGGAGTGATTGGATGGAGAAGTTAAGATGAACAACAACAAAAAAGCCTGACCTTGTACAGACCTTGTTTGTGTGTTTGTGCGTGCGTGCGTGCGTGCGTGCGTGTGTGTGTGTGTGTGTGTGTGTGTCTGTATGTCTGCATAGAAGTATTTTGGTAGATGGGTCTGTACGTAGATGGGCCCAACAAGGTGCAGTGTGTTTTCTGGACAGGAGGCAACTCTGGATAATCCTGATGCTGCTGCTGATGATGATAATGGTCTGTGTACAGTAGTCAAATCAATACTTTTCCTGCATTTCTTGGTAGTTTGCAAGAGAAGATGGCTGAGAGTGAGATGAGATTCTGCAGTGTTTTTGTATTGCTGCACATCATCAAATAATCTCTGATTTTTCTGTAAAAACCGAAGGTCAACCTTAGATAAAAAAAAATGCACCAGAACTCCATCATAATTTGATTGACATTTGGACTGCTCCTAGATCAGATGGAGAAGAGTCTGTGCAGGTTCTCTGTTTTCTCTCTGGCTCGGTGTGTGCCTCTCCTCAGTAAGAATGTGTCAGGTCAATTAGAGGGAGCATCATGCTGCCAGTCATGTATCGCACAGCATTCACTCTGTGTATTACTCTGGGTCAATACCTGTCAGATTCGTTTGAGCAGGAGTTGAAACAGACCGGTCCCATCCATAATTCAGAGGAAGCCTCAAATATCGGGCACCTCATATGGCCACATGGAGTGCTGAGACGGACCTGATTGATCTGGAGGCCTGACCTGCACAGTCAGGGCTCCCGGCTCCTCACACATTGATCGCCAGGCTTGCGCAATTTGCATCTCACACTCCTTTGTCGTGTGTGCCCATCATTACTCTGTTTTGCTGATACCTGATGTGTCAGGGAGAGTACTATTTACTGGTGGTTTTATTTTATTTGTTTATATGTAGAAGAGCACAGAGAATAGCATTGTTTAGATCTTGGATCTTTCATGTTACAGTTTGCAATACAGTCATGATCTCTTGTCTTTCACAGTTTTGTTAGGCATATGTATAAAGACCATGCCTTCAAACTTTGAAACTTGTCAGACAGAATTTATGTGAGCAGTGAGATATTTCTACACAAAATCCACGAGGGCAGAAGCTATGGCATGGGCCCTACAGACAAATCAGTCCTTCAATGCCCCCCTGTATCCAGTGTCATGGCTGTAGCCCAGATGGGTCAACAGCTTTCCTGAGAACTGAAATAAACTGATCCTTCTCATAAACATTCATTCATGTTTCCACAGGAGTAACTTGCATGCAAACTTTGGTGACTTTTCACCAGACAGTCAGGAAATGAAGAGCAATGGGGCTGCAGCAACTGAATTGTACCTTCTCCTCTAAATAAATAATATATGTTCCCACTTACTTATTCAAATATGTTTATGCTCATTCTAGCACTGCACATCTTCATTGGTAGTCAAAGAGCCTCCTCACCAGTGGCAAACTTGAAAGCGAGCGGAAGGCATCTTTGAAGTCCTCCGCTCCCATGGGCCTGAACTTTGGTTCCTTCTCATTCAGATAGAGACGAGTGCTGCAGTAGTAGCAGCAGCAGCAGCAGCAGCAGCCTGTGTGAGGCCACGCTGGCCGTGTGTCAGCACATTCCCGCGGTAAGCGCAGGGTCTCTCTCTTCACCCCACTGCTCCTGTTCCAGCTACACAGAGGACAACTTGGGGGAAACAAGCCCCTACACTTCAGACAGCACAGGCCCCCGACTTCCTCAGGAAATTACCCCGTTCCCGTACACAGCGCCTCGGTTCCGAGTTTCACACACATTCGGAACACAAGCTTTGATGTACAGCGAGCCAAGTTGGGATTCTGTGTGGAAATGTTGAACGATTGTAGATCTGAGGCTACACAATATGGGTAGGGATTATGTAGATGAGAGCGTCATGCTGAGATTTCCCTAAAGCTGGCTACAGCAGCAGGGGGTGCTTTAGACTGGCATGACGACTTTAGGAACAGATTAGAAAACCCGGCATCCGATCCACTGATATTGTCTCATTACTGTAACTGCAGACAATACGTCTTAGATCAGCTGAATATCATTGCCCTTAAAAACACAAAGTTAGTCAGAGATTATTTTAAGGCACTGGTTAGCATCATTACTCATCTGCCGTTGCTAGTTTGTGCGAAAAGGCCTTTTCATAATTCAGACAATAACTGTGACTGAAATCACTGCAGTGATTTTTGTCTGTCACAGAGTGCAGATGCAGAGACTGCAGAGATATTCAGTGAGAATACCAGAGATGGTTGTATAATTCTTTGATTATTTGGGTAGAGATGCAGCCGGGCTGCCAACTAACCAACCAGCAAAGCACTGCAGTGATGACATTATATTCCAATGATGTCCATCAAAACAGAAGACTGAACCAACTTGACCTCCTCTGCAAAACCCATTTTAACTCACCGCAACTGGCACCTCCACACTAGCATTAAAAGAGAGACCAGAGAGAGACTTTAAGATAAAGAGTTATCAGCAAAGCAGAAAAACCCATTCTCCAGACTTTGGTAATGCTTTTTACTGTGGCTTTGTCAGAGCTGTGATGAAACTGATGAATAGAGATTTGTATTCCCATTTTTTGTTGTAGATTACTTGTTTAAAGGGGTCATGCTGCAGAAATTCATTTTTTTCCTTGTTGGCTTTGACAGAAGATATAATTTGATTATTCCCTTCCCTGCCTGTAATGGCATTGCAAACTTTACAAAAGCATCTCAGAGAATGTTGTAACAGAAAAGTGTATAGCATGGCTCCTTTAAATGTTTAATTTCACACAAAATATAAGTAATCTCCTCATTTAAAAAAAATTAAAAAAAAACAAAAAAAAGCAAAATGGTTTCCGAATACACGTTGCACTGTAGGCGTTGAAAAGCAGGGATTCCCATCAGCAAGACATATTTTCATATGGTAAAGGTCAGCCCAAGCTGCTGAAGCAAACTTTTCACCGCCGCTCGCCCGTTAGGGATACTTCGCCGGCACGGATGGAGGAGCCTCTCTGTCTGTCAGAGCTGGAGCGGCCGCTGTTCCCGCTGAGTGATGGAGCCGCACAATCAGAGGTGCACTTTCATTTGGAGCCCAGAGCCGCTGCGCCGGAGCCACAGAAGTGGGTTATGGGATATTAATGGTTTTAAGGCCCTTAATTTCACCTGTGTTGCCATTTATCACACAGCTCTCTCGGCACCATTTTCTCTCCCTTAACCCTAGCAGGCTCCTGTCCTTGTGGGTTGACAAAAATGAGATTCTTCTTCTCTCCTCTCATCTTTTTCTCTTCGTCCCCAGTTTAAAACGCCTGTGTGAGGCTAGATAATTGAAAAAGAGGAGGTCAACATGCGTGTAGCTGTGTGTATATATGTCTCCCTGTGTGTGTGTGTGTGTGCGTGTGTGTGTGTGTGTGTGTGTGTGTGTGTGTGTGTGTGTGTGTGTGTGTGTGTGTGTGTGTGTGTGTGTGTGTGTGTGTGTGAACTCTTCATTTTGGCTGTTGCGATTTCACACAGAGGTGGCAGAAGAGGTAGAGTGTGCTCATCAGCTATCAGCTTGGCTTCCGTCAGGAACAAGTTCTCTAAGCGTGCAGCAGCGCCACAAAGGCCCCGACCACGGCTGTGACGTGCAGACATTATGAAAATAAAAAGATTTCGGCAGGAAACTGTCAAGAGCTAATTTCTCCGAGCCGGCATAAATACACTTGAAAGAAGGGAAGATGGCTCTGTGCTAGAGCAACGCTCCACTAAAGCAAAGCTCTGTGGCTGCCTGCCTCTGCATCTGTCCCCCTTCACTCTCTCTCCCATCGTACGCTTGTGTGTGTTTTGACAGACCTCTGTAAGTTGCAGCCATGTTTGATTCTCTGTATTCATAATGTTTCTTGTGGTTGTGCTGGGAAGTGCTGACAAAAGGTTCCTTAGATCTTCCATGAATATGCTATCGCATCTTTCACCACACTGCCATGTAATGGGTTGTGATATTGTCTAATGTCGAGAGCCGAAGGCTTGCTTGCTGTGCATCAATTGTTGAGAAAAGGTCAGAATTATCATAGTATTAAAAGGATGCTTCCTCCACTGACTGGTACAAGCAGGGAATCATTCAGTCATCAGAGACAATGACAGTGGCATAAATAATACATTTGTGGCTCCTCATGGAAATTAGTTGTAATTCAGTGTGAATATAACCTGACCTGATACAGTACATATCCTAGTGAAATGACACGGTCACTCTGTGAGTTCATAGTCAATCTGATAGAGCACTATAATGATTTAGTGCTGGTTAGTGGTGTTATTGGAGTGATATTAGAATAATGGATGGATGGATGGAGTGATCCAGAGAGAGAGAGATATGGATCATCAGATCGCCCCCTGCATGGGGCCCCAGCTCTGTCACTGTGATAGCCAGGGTGCTTTGTTCACTCACAGCTTGGTTTTATTTTTCTGTTGCTCAAATATCCCACTCCTGCATGGGAGAGAGTGTGTTAAGGCTGTGTGTGAATGTGTGTGTGTATTTGTGTGTGTGTGTGTGTGTGTGTGTGTGTGTGTGTGTGTGTGTGTGAATGTGGGTGTGTATTTGTGTCTTTGTGTGTGTGTGTGTGTGTGTGTGTGTGTGTGTGTGTGTGTGTGTGTGTGTGTGTGTGTATTTGTGTGTGTGTGTGTGTGTGTGTGTGTGCGTGCGTGCATGTGTGTATATATGTGCGTGTGTGAGTGTGCATATGTGAGAATGTGTGGGTGTGTGTGTGCTGAATGGTGGCAGGATATTAAACAATAATCTGCACAGTCCTTTGCCTCAGGGGCATATGGTGAGACACCGCCCTGAGCTAGAAAATTTGTGATCTAATTTAAGGGCAGCGAGGCATTCAGTCTTCCCTCTGTGGACTCTTGGCACTCCACTCCTCTCCTTTCCTCTTCTTTCCACTTCTCTCCTTTTCTCCTCTCCCCTCCTCTCCTCTCCTCTCCTCTCCTCTGCTCTGCTCTCCTCTCCTCTCCTCTCCTCTGCTCTCCTCTCCCCTCCTCTCCTCTCCCCTCCTCTCCTCTCCCCTCCTCTCCCCTCCTCTCCTCTCCTCTCCTCTCCCCTCCTCTCCTCTCCTCTCCTCTCCCCTCCTCTCCTCTCCCCTCCTCTCCCCTCCTCTCATCTCCGCTCCTCTCGTCTCCTCTCCCCTCCTCTCATCTCCCCTCCTCTCCTCTCCCGTCCTCTCCCCTCCTCTCCTCTCCTCTCCTCTCCCCTCCTCTCCTCTCCCCTCCTCTCCCCTCCCCTCCTCTCCTCTCCTCTCCTCTCCTCTCCTCTCCTCTCCTCTCCTCTCCTCTGCTCTCTCGCTCGTGTGGAGAGGTGAGCTCTCTGTGCGTTTCCCTGCTCCGTGGCCTGCGCTGTCCCGGCCACAGTCCCACCGTATGATTTGTGTGCCAGCTGCTCTGGCCACCATCTTAGCTCGTGTGCACACACCACACTCACAAGGCCCATCACTCTCCCAGCCTGAGGCGCAGACCCACACACTCGCACAGAAATGAGAGCCCAGGCAGCAGTGTCATTCGTCCTGGACCAAACAGCAGTTTTCAGATTACACTCAGCATGAGTTCATGCGCTTTCCTCCAGGTTCAAACATTTATTTCGAACTTTTGATTCAGGTTTTGGTTTATTTTATTGCTCTCCCCCGCCCCCCCCCCCCCCCCCCCCCCCCCCAGTAATGCGTACGGTCTTGCATACTGCACAGCGAAACACGTTCTGTGGCGTGGTGACCACAGATTTGCATTCAGCCAGTGTGCGTGATGAAAGAGGTATGGGGAAAGACCGTGGGGAAGGTAAAGATTGATTTGTCAGATGGGATTTCATACCCAGTCCTGTGAGATTGAAACATCAGGTGTCTCTCTGAAGTGACAGTGGATGATGAGATCACAGGCTGAAAAGAGAGAGACAGAGAAGGAGAGAGAAAGAGAGAGGGAGAGAGATGAAGAGATAAACGTGATGGATACGAGTCTGCAGCCATCCCCAAGAGCCTGCACCATCATCTAGTATGCACAATAGCATTTCAGTGTTATGTGATGGAAAACCACTGCTGCACAACGCACGCTTATATTCATTATTCACTATTTGTTCACATATGTATGCAGGCAGATAGATAGATAGACAGATACATAGATAAACAGATAAAGAGACAGAAAGAGAGAGAGGGAAAACGAAAGACAAAAAGGCGCTACTGTACCTTTGAACTTGGTGAGCCTGTGCCTGGAGCACTTTGAAAGATCAGTGTGTCTCTGAAAAACACTCAAATGCCATAAAGATCTGTCCCTGCAGTGAGCGGTGGCCTTTCAAGCTTCACCTTCAGAGTGGCCGCAACCCCCGACAACCTAACGCTCCCTCCTCTCAGCTCCTGTGCTCCTCACCCAGGGCAAGGTGACCAGGGAGAAGGAGGAGAGGAGAAGCAAGGTGACCAGAGAGAAGGAGAGGAGAAAGAATGGGAACAAATGAATAGAAGACAGGAGGAAGGATGGTTTATGTTGATCTGATTGCTGGTAAAGCCTGTCTGTGGACTGAACTGCTCTCTCACACACATACTGTAGTGCTGGACGACTGGCACTAGGACAGTGGTGGGAGCAGGGGCTGCTTGGGAAGCAGTAGGTGAGGACATGATGCTTGGACTTCTGTTGCCACTGTATTGTGCGAGAGACAGTGCACACATTATGATAATTAGTGAATAACCGAATGACCACCAAAGGTCAGTGTTGGTCTTCCTGCCTTCACGTGTCTAATACACCTGAAGTGGCCTTATGTAATTGACTCAGACATGAACACTGGAGTTTTGATAACCTTGTTTAACCCAAACAATGGCGAGCAATGCCATGTGATGGTTTGGATTTCATCTGTAGTAGATCTTGAGTGGCATCTAGTGGTTTACAGATGTTACTGCAGTCGAGCGGGAAAAATAAATAATGAAAGGAATGGCAACTGTTCCGTCTTCTGCCATCTCATCTCGTCATACATCTTGTGAAATGGGTATTACATCATAATGACAAATACAGACACTTTTTATTAACCAACCCTTTTTTCTAAGTAATGTTTTATTTGATATAATTTTACATCCTGTGAGGCAGACCTTTCCGTTAGACGCCAGCAATGTCAGCCCCATGCCACGAGTATACTGAATGTGAATGCTGACCTTTAAAACATATTATTCACCTGTCAACTGTTGAGCATTGTGCTGCAACAAAGCATACATGAGTGTGCTCCTGTTGAAAATGGCTGTCACCATCTGTCACAAACAAATATGTTTGAATTCAGGTCAAAGAGTCACTTTGTCAAAGTTCTTTAGGGTGTATGGGAAGATTTTTCACTTCCTCTTTGCTTGACTGAACTCATTGGTTGTGGGAAAGTTTAATTCATGACGCAGACCTTACTAACTAACAATACCTTTACCAACTAACACTATGTTTCAGCTAAATTTGCTAGTAGAATCAAACATTTTCATGCATGACTGTCTCTAAATTTGTTTTTCCCAATTTGTTTTGTTTTTCATCATTTTATTCACACTAGCTCAGGCATGCTGACATGAATAACAACGGCACAATCTTTTTTCCTCTCGCCTCTAGAAGCCCTTTGTGAGTGAAATGGTTCTTTTTTCTGACGACTTGTTCTTCACAGATCATAACCCAGAAGTACCAGCGCTTCTCCTGGGTGGCTGACCTGATCCAGACCTTCATCGCCATCAGCATCACCGTGTCATTCCTGGTGATGGGCTCGGCCATGAAGCACACAAGTACGCCCCTCTCTGTTCCTCACACACCTAGGGCTGGCGCACGGTACTGTTCTAAAAGTTCTGCAACAGAACACTTTGCTGGCCACATTAATGGCATTAATTGCTAGAAAGATAAGAGGCTAATTATGTTAATCAAAGCCCATTAACATGAATCGGAAATGTTCAATAATGAATAAAAATGACTGGTTTGTGTTGTACTACTAAGTACATTGTTGAGTCACGGTTAAATACAGGTGTCATTGACTAAATGAATCATGCCATTTTTCTCTACATGTGGACATTAAACCAGTCCTTCATAGGAAAGGCAGCTGAACAGCTTTTCTTTTCAATCCTGAAAAGGGCACTTCCAATAGGCATACTCTGATGTTATACCATAGAAAACAGAAGCAGTACACATATTTTGGTGTTTATAAATGTTTCATAAATGTAAAAGGTACAGAGCACAATATGATGCATTGCATGCGTGTTCACTGTGTGTTTTCTGCTACAGTTGAGGGACTTGTAAGCTCACAGTGGAACCTCAAGACGGAGTGGCTGTCTAAAATCAGCAAGTGGACAATACCGCAGTCCCTGCAGTGGCACAATACCAAAGGGTACTTTCCCTTTTTCTTCTCTCGGACATCTCAGGATCTGTTCTGCCGTGAGATAATTTCACAGGCCATTTGTTGCACCCCTTTTTTTGATGATTACTTCTCATACAGCCGGCATATTCTTTTACTTTTCTAATAGGAAAGACTTTCTGGGGCATTGAAATGCTGCCTTTGATGAATGGCTGTGATTTCCCTAATGCTAACCCAACTATCAATCCACTTTTCTCTGCAGTTTATCCAGTGGCTTCGCCTGCTTCCTCGCCTTCGGAGTCATTTTCATTGTGTCTGCTTGTGATCCCAAGGTTGGTGGGAGCCAGTGTTGAGTCTGGACTAGGGAGGTGTTGTATAGCGCAGCAGCATCATTGCTACATAGACCAGGTCCAACAGAAAGCCACTTCCTGTATCGCAGCATCTGTTCTTTAGCTCACTTCATAGTTCACTGCGTTGCAATTGAAATCGGCAGCGTTGTTTTGTGGACATTGCCCGCAAAACACAATAATCTATCTGGCCACAGTGTTGTATAGAAATAAACGATGGTCATGCCTGACCAATTCCCATAAGTGGACAACCCCGCTTCTGCCCCACTGCTGGACACTGGCACTGTGATTGTGTGGGGGTTGGGACGGATCCCTGCTTGTGTAATGTTTTAACTGTATTTTCTCTCAGGGATTCGTGGTGATGCTCGACAAGGTGGTGTCCTTCTCTCTCAACACAGAAGTTGGCCTGTTTATCTTTGTGATGCTGAGAACGTCAAGATCTGAACGCTTCAAGTAAGTGATAAATGATGAATATGCACACTTGGTAAAGATTTCTGTACAGTGTGTGTGTGTGTGTGTGTGTGTGTTGTGTGTGTGTGTGTGTCTAAGTCTAAGTGTGTGTGTGTGTGTGTGTGTGTGTGCGTGTGTGCATGTGTGCGTGTGCATGTGCATGTGTTTGTGTGTGCGTGTGTGTGTGTTGTGTGTGTGTGTGTGTGTGTTGATGTGTGCGTGTTTGTGTGCGTGTGAGTGTGTGTGTGTTTGTGTGTGTGTGTGTCTAAGTGTGTGTGTGTGTGTGTGTGTGTGTGTGTGTGTGTGCATGTGTGCGTGTGCATGTGTATGTGTTTGTGTGTGTGTGTGTGTGTGTGTGTGTTGATGTGTGTGTGTGTGTGTGTGTTGATGTGTGCGTGTTAGTGTGTGTGTGTGTGTGTGTGTGTGTGTGTGTGTGTGTGTGTTCCAGAAGTGGCCCACTGGCCCTGAGGCCCACATGGTTTTCTCTCCTCAGACACCTGACCGTGCCCTTGCCCTCATGCCAGAAGATCTTCCTCCTGCACTGGCTCCTGCCTGTCTACTTCCTGTTCGCCGTGGGTTACGACATCCTGCAGAGCGTTCTGGAGGTCGCCCGGAGCCTCTCCCAGCCTTACCCCCTCCTGCCCCCCCACCCCACCAACTCCTCCCTGCTCTGAGGGACACCATGATGACCCTCTGCTCTAGACAGGGCCAGTCTCAGTCTCCCGAAGGCCCAGTGAGCAGCTGGGTGAGTGGGAGACAAGAGGCTCGAGCACACACCACCACTGTCCTGTAAGACTCCTCAGGGATGAACTGAAGGCCCACAGAGTCGACCCCAGAGCCCAGAGGCCAAATTGAAAGCACAGTGAAATTGTTTTTTTTTTATGAGAAGAAGTGTAGTGTTCCCTGTTAGTCCAGTCATTTTAGGAGAAAGGGTTGAACAAATTGCAACACAAGCAAACTTAACTGATTTTGTATCCTCAATATGTCTTGAGTAAGGGAGAAAAAGCCCCGAAGAATCCCAATAGGGGAAAGTTTAGAAAAAGACCTAAATATACCCTATTTATGCGCCTATACAGTATTTTTCTCACGCAAATAGGGGGAAAAAATTAACCTTCACATATCACCATGAAAATTACTGAGTTGATTACTTACATCAAGACAAACAAAAAATGTATTATAAGTTTTTTGAAATTGTTTGTTAACATGGGCAAACAGGGCATGATGTAATTATGTATTGCTAATGTATAGTGACCCAAAACTAATTGCAACATTTGACAAACAAATTGTCCAAGGCATGGAGGAAGATAATACATGTCTTAACTGGTATTATATATCATCTAGAGGGTATATGCTTATAGAAAATATATAGTTTATCGTGTTTAATTTGTTTTCCCTGGACAGTATAGGCCAAAATGTATCCACTTTACACTAGATTCGCCTTTACAGAATAGAGGGCAATGTATTGTGCATGGCATAGAGGAAGATGGGAAATGTCTTAAATGGTGTTATATCTCCTCTAGAGGGTATATGCTTATAGAAAATATATAGTTTATGGTGTTTAAGTTGTTTTCCCTGGACAGTATAGGCCAAAATGTATCCACTTTACATTAGATTCGCCTTTACAGAATAGAGGGCAATGTATTGTGCATGGCATAGAGGAAGATGGGAAATGTCTTAAATGGTGTTATATCTCCTCCGGAGGGTATATGCTTTCAGAAAATATATAGTTTAGGGTGTTTAATTTGTTTCCCTTAATAGTGCAGGCCAAAATGTATCAGCTGTTCACTTGATTCGCCTATACAGAATAGAGGAGTATGTGTTATGCATGGTATGGAGGAAGATGGGACATAAGTTGATTGATGCTATATTTCATGTACAGTGCATATACTTTTAGAATATGTATAGTTTTGACTGTTCTATGACTTTGGTAAAACCATGACCCATGCATAGGCATGCATTGTTAATTATTAATCTTAAACTATATTTATTAGTATAGCATTTTTGCCAGATGTCACAATAGAGTCACTTTTTTGGAGGCTAATTGCAGTTATCCCATCTGCACCCTTCTGTCGAATAAGGACATGATCATGTCCATCTTCAACTTTGCCTTCACAATTTTCCTGCATTCACTAACATAAACATACTGTGCTGTCCGATTATTGTTTTAGACAAAACTTATGCAAAGTAAAGGGGCATCATACAGGCCCCTCTGATTGGACAGACAGTATATCAGTCAACCCCTGGGCAAGAGGTCAATTACTATAAGACTTGCAAAATGATGGACTGATACTTTAGTGTGATATACTGTATGTTTCAGTGACCTCTAAATCAGATTACGTAAACACCAAAACCACTTTCCTAGGCTGAATAATGGCTAACTATGTGTTTGTACAGATTACACATTGTGGAACACTTACATGCAAAAACCCACTTGGCTCTATTTAAAGATTTAACCACCATTTCCATTGATTCAAAGGGCCACAATGTAAAAATAGACACCAATTTTGCAACAAACCAGTCTGAAATAAGGCAAAGGAATTCACTCTTTAAAAATAAAAGAATGTTCCTCAACAATGCAAGATTCTAAAATTCCATGTTAAGTTAGATGGGGTCAGATATTCTTTAGAATGTGTATTCTACAACAGTGTTTCCCAAAGTCTGGGTCGCGACCCACGGGTGGGTCGCAGGAGATTTTATTTGGGTCGCCAGCACAATTGATGTTGTGTTATAGGCCTAACTGATACCATTTGTCATTTGATACCAGGAAAGCTAACAGTTTTCTATTAGGATGTAGATTGTTAACTACCACAGTCACGGTTTTGTCATAAAAGCTCATGAAACTGGCGCATGAAACTGGGGGACGAACGCATCGCAGAGGGGGTGCCAGCATGGATATCTATCTCTCAAAATGAAACCGTTCTGTGGGGCGCCTGCCATGTACCTCACAGTTACAAACAGCAAGGGACATGAATCCGCCTATTTGCACGAACATTAATAGATACCAGCTCCTCAACTTTACTGATTAAAATCTAGTGACCGTGCTGTCAACTAAAGCAGATATCCATAGACCGGACATAAGGCCATTCAATTTGCATACAGTTTCAATTGCATATGCAATCTTTAAAGTTAATAGCAACCTCCTCACATTCTTATTTCTGATTTAAAATGCACACCAGTGCATTATAGTCTACAATTTAAATGGGCATTTTAAACACTATTCCTCTCGTTTTCTACCTCGCTAACTCCAAAGTAAAGGCGCATTCTTCCAGCTATTGCGCAAACGCCTCTTGTTCTGATATAACGACTATACAATATAATATAATACAACAATACAATATAACGACTTGAGTTATTTGCTGTTTACATTGGAATTGACGTCCACAGTGTTATGGACACATTTGTCTGCAACGCAACGTAGCCTACAACATTTTTTTTTTTTTTAGAAATACAGGAACAGCTTATGCTGACGAATGACTATTGCGCAACATGCGAGAATTTCCACTACTCTCGGATGCGCATTAAAACGTATCTTTTCAGTAGTCATTTCCAACTTTTCACGCTGATGGTGCTTAAAATGCAACACAACCGTATTCAAAGCAGGGATCCTATAGCAATGTATGGTTGGGGGAGGCATAGAAAAGTTGGAGAACCTGTGGCCTAAAAAAACAATATTGGTGGTGGCAGGGTAGATTTGAAGTGAAATGGGTCGCGATGGTCTGTCATTTTTGAAAAGTGGGTCGCCAGAAAAAAAGTTTGGGAAACACTGTTCTACAACATTCTAATTACAGTTTTGTCAGTATTTGCTGAAGAATAATGCATAAAACAACCCTCATTTTAACTTATTTCCACCAACTGGATTTTCATGGTCTTTTGAAAATAAATTCTGTTGCAATTAGTTTTGGGTCAGACCTTTGCCTGGACTATTAGCTCCGTTGTGGTATTTATACAAATTAACTATACGTAATTACATTATGCCCTGTTTGCCCATGTTAACAAACAATTTCAAAAAACGTATAATACATTTTTTGTTTGTCTTGATGTAAGTAATCAACTCAGTAATTTTCATGGTGATATGTGAAGGTTAATTTTTTCCCCCTATTCACGTGAGAAAAATACTGTAGGTGCATGAATATATAGGCGCATGAGTATATTTGGGTCTTTTTCGAAACTTTCCCCTATCGGGATTCTTCGGGGCTTTTTTTCCCTTACTCAGGACATATTGAGGATTCAAAATCAGTTAAGTTTGCTTGTGTTGCAATTTCTATTTTGGCTTAAAATGACTGGACTATGTGTGGATGTAACATCTGAGGCGGTGATCTACAGGTGTGTGTGTGTGTGTGTGGGCGGGGGGTGGGGGGGTGGGGGATTAAGTATGTGGACATGTAAGCCTAAAGTTGGGCGTGGGGGGGGTTAAATGAGCGGTGGAGTGCTGTGTCGTTGCTGGTGTGGGTTCTTCGGGGGGTTCTTTTGAAGCATGCTCATCCTGGTGCACTCACTGCATGTACGCCGGTGCCACCAGATGCGTCCCATATGGCCTCAGCTCTGCTCTGCTCTGCTGCGTCTAACCCTCTCAGCCTGCTTCACATGAGTTGCCCTTGCAGAACTTATTTGCTTTCCAAGCCAGACTTAATTACTTGCTTTTGAGGCCTTTAAGAGCTGTCTACTGTATTTTGCAGCAAAACAGAGTGAGCAAGAGAGAGAGAAAGAGATATGAGTACACTAAGATGTACAGTATATTTCTCCTCTGAGTCCTAAAGTGTACACTCCAGAGGCAATGATGTAGGATAACTAGTTTTCTCCGTTGGCAACCATACTAACTGCATGAAAATAAATGTGTCTATAAAGCTCAAACTTTGAAACCTCCAAATCTCTGCTGCACACTGCCTATGACTAAGAGAATAATAAGGGAATGGCTTTTTAAGTCCCAAGAATCTGCAGTAGGTATGGTCATTTGAAACATTTTGCCTTTGCGCTTTTTGATAATCATTACTTTTCTACATTTTCACATTTATACTTGTAGTTTGTCCATTTTAGTGTTTTTTTTTTGTACATCAGAACATTGTGGTCTTTGTACATGAAAGTATATAATCCTCAGTCATTCTACCATACATAAAATACAGTAGGTAAAAGAGGTATCCTCATGTAAGCATTTCATATTAAACATATTTTATTCAAATGCATGATTTGTGGAACTATTTATCCACATATATACTGCACAAAACTTTATGGACACATTTTTATATCCTTATTATTAATATTACTATCCTTTCAAGATTAAAGTTTTCAGCAACGTAAGAGTGATCTATGGAAAAGAGTGGAATATTAATCCCAGTGAGGAAACTCAGATTAAAACAGCCAGTTTGTATGCTTAGATGACTTGCTATACACCATAAAACTCTGTACAATGCATTCTGGTCCGTGGAGAGGCTGTAGGAGCTCAGGGGACACAGTCTGGGCCCCAGGCAACCCTGAGCACAGGCCACTAGACACCACGCTGCATGCTGCACCAAATGATACCCACTCAGGATGCCAATGTATACGTTTGTTTATTTTTTTAGCACTACAACACTGTATAGACAAGAATGTTTATTTATATGACCCCTTTCAGACACAAAAGGTAAAATTACTTAAATAAATCACTTGGTAGAGAATGAAAAACATAAAAAAACATAGACAAACAATGTAATAAAAAAACAAGAGTACAGTATAAGAAATATGCCCTACTGACAAAAAAGCAAAGGTCCTGTACTATACAAGGTTATCCTAGTTATTCCTTTGATGTTAAAGTGTCTGAACAAGACATACATCTTTACCTGTTGTGGCACAGGTGGGAGGAATAATAGCTAAAAGCTGCTCCTCCTTCTGTGGTTTTATTGACATTCAGAAGACATGTTGCTCATAATCTAAGAGACCGTTTAGACTCCCATTAAATGAAAATAAATCAGAGATGCATCCCAGATGTGTTTTGGACCTAGGATATTAACTTATTTATAAATTTACTGGGAATCAGAGCATTAATCAAAAATGTATGTGATGTGGTTATTTGCTCCTGGAGAGAATTCTTGCAGAAGAATGCTAAATGAGTTGTAGCTGTCTAAATGTCTTTTTTGAATACTGAAACAGAGAGCATTGAAAAAATTAGGCATGATAGTTAATTATTGATTTTCATTTTTATTCTTGAATTTCCCCTTGGGGATCAATAAAGTATCTATCTATCTATCTATCTATCTGATAGAAACCAAAGTCAGATTTGATAGAAACAAAAGTGTTTTGGAGTGCATATACTGTAGTTAACACCTCGCTTCTATTTGGCTGTCAATTATGTCCGTAAATCTGTCTGAAATACGTGTTCTAGAGTTGTTTAAAAAAGCTTTTGTCATCTTAATGCAATATAACCCAGTTTGAGACCACTGTAGAAAGCCCTGCCCCAGTAGGCCTACTCAAATTATTCAAGAATTTCCCGTTTAAGGACATAAGAGGCTGCACTAAGACTTATTGGATCTAGAACAAAAATGTTCTCTCAGTATTTAGTCATTTAGTTCAGCCATAGATAACTTTTATTATAGATCATCATCACAGTGGAAAGTTGGTCCAAGGACTGTTAAGTGGAAAGGGGAATATCGGTGCAGCATAAGGACGCTTTTTCACTATTCATTGTCTACTTAACAGATGACGATGGCTGTCTGGTTATATTCAATCAAATCAAAACCCAATTGTTTCTCATTGAGCTAGCATAATGACATTAAGCAACATGAATTAGTTTACTTGGGTAATGGATGTCTATACTGTGATGTCATGTCCATTACTCATGTGCACTAGAGACAGTAAAGCAATGAAAAGACAACTGTGATTGCAGAAGAGCTATTATTACCATGGCAACTTTAAAATGTACTTCAAGGAAAGATATTTGCTCATCTTGCAAGCCTTGCTTTAGATAATCATGAATATGACTGGATTATTACACACTCTCCTTCTCTAGGGGAGCTCAAACAAGAGGGAGACAACAAATTTGGAGCTCAAATGTATGATATGGATTGAAATGTGTCAGTGTCAAAGTAATACTGGAGCTAAATCATCACATTTTTCATCAAAAATTTGTTTAGATAATAGTGTATAATAAACAATATATAATGAGCATTACTACTAATTAATTATTTAAAGGATATGTTGTAGGATACCTATATTTTTCTATATACACAGATTATATAGGAATGTACTTGTTTATGAAGCATGACAATATTGTGTGTTTTCTACTTTGCCACATATTTATTTTGTAATGACATGCTGACAAGAGTATAACTTTCAGATGTACAGTACTTTACAAATCTGGATATCTATGTCTGCTTACCTGCTGTATTGTATTAATTAATAAATAATTTGTCCATGTTTAAAGTGAATAAAACAGTTTGTCAGCCGTTCACTGTGTTCCAGAAATATATGACAAGCTATTTTTAAATCTTTTTTGTCTGACACTCACAAATTATGGTCAACTTAGATCTGACTAAATAACCTAAGATTTTTACAGCACAAATAATCTAATGACAGCTTCTATACTTACAGTACCATGAACCCTATCTAACGTCTTTCTGAGAACACTGAATAAAACAGCCCACTTACCTCAGCTTGTATACATACACTCTAAAATAGGTATCTGGACACAATGCTGAATACTTACCTAGATATGCTAAGGCAAAATCATGACAGACACAGATTTAATATCAAAATATATTTTATTCTGGACTTTTTTTTAATCAGATCTGATTCAAATTACAACAGATCGATGCAATGCGTGGGGAGGATCTGCAACCAAAGAAAGGAGAAAAGAAACTCTTGGGGAAATAAAGAGGGAGTGAGCGCTGACGAGGTCGTGTATAACCCAGGCGATCAGACGGTGGCGTAGACTGTACATGGTCCAGGTTATCTTCATTAATCATGTTTTTTTACCTCCTTTTTTTAAAGTCTTATTATTTTAAGCTACAAAGAAATATGAATTACAAAAAAGTTTTTAAAAGAGTACAAAACGTCCAGGGGGACACACAGAGTAAGAATATGATTGGAATTTCAGCTTGTGAGACAAATGAGGACGAGAAAATGTGGGCAAGCAGACATTGGGACAGCAGATTTTTTTTTCCTTTTTTTTTTTTTTAAAGCCAACCTAAAAGACCCGGCCACCTTCAAAAGCCTATAATAAATAGTGTTCTGATGGTCACAATTACCTCTGGGTAGACTCCGTTTTATACAGAATTAGAACTGACTATGCCTCTGTATAAAATGCAAGGTTACACATCTAGTGACATAGTAAAAACAACAGAAACATATAAGGCTTAGAATGGGAGACAATGAGGCCTTTGACGGAGGACACGCATCATGTGGCTGGCTTTTTGAGACACGCTGAGAAGTTACGTCACATTCCGTGGTGACTCCTGACACCAACACTCCATCCCTTTCTGACAAGAAAACAAGTACAGCTCCCGACTGATCAAACTTTACTGAGACCGAGAGACTGACAAGTGTGTCCACCTTAGACTGGAAACAGAATTTCTATATGGCATGTGAAAGATGCAAGCACTGACAGTGGGGACATGTGATCCCTCACTTGTTTCATAGTTGTATACTGAATGCAGATGACGAGCAAGACCTAAAATCGTTCACACCCTACTTATGTGGTGCAAGGTGTGTGACTTCCGGTCAACTTATACTACTGGTGACATTGCACAGGCTGCAGTACAGTTACAGTTATGACATGTATCCATATGGCAAAATATTGTGTACATTTCTAGCCTAACACCCTGACTTGCTTCAAGCTTGCTGATTTAGAAAAAAAACTGAGGAGTTCCTGTCTGCTGAAGACCCACCTCTCAGGAGAAGGGGCTCCTGCAGGAACAGACTGAGAGTGAGAAATGAGAATACGTAGACACAGACCTAGTTTTGGAGTGTGACAACGAGAGTGTGAGAGAAGGTTAAGCCTGAGGGTGATTGTGCTGAGAAGGGGGAGAAGCACTGGGGGAGCCCAGAGGAGAAGTAGTACAATCCAAATCACATGAGTGAGACATCCAGGCCTGATTCAAACCTGCATCCATTTGCACACAATTAAAAGAGATCCACTTTGAAACTCATGGGACAGAGTAGCCAGGTTACCCATGTCATTAAGAGGTTTCACTGAACACCAAGCAGAGGCGTTAGCAGACATTACTTTATACAAGCTGAAACTTAAAGCAAGTCTTTTCTCCCTGTCTTCTTGTGTGTGTGTGTGTTGTGTGTGTGTGTGTGTGTGTGTGTGTGTGTGTTCCATGGACTTGTTTGCCCAGTAGAACAGAGCGAGGACAGTGGACGAAGCATCTCAGCCTGTCTTGTCAGTCAGGGTAATATTACTGTGTCGGCTCATCTAACTACTGAAGGAAACTTTCAAAGCACAGCTACAGCAGTTGGCCTTGTCCAGAAAGTACTACCACGTTTGTTGCTCCATCAATAGTGCACAAACTAACCATCATAACAGATGGTTTTAAAGCAATTTGATGCACAAAGCATCCTTTACTTGTGTGTGTCCATATTATAGTCATCTCAATTCAGCAGAATCAATGTCTCCTTTGGGGAAAAAAACTACTGCATTTAGGTATCAGTTAAATCATAGCATTAAAAACTACACCTGAAGACTAAAGAAAAAATAAAACAGATTTTTCTTGAAGTCCCCATACTGTTATTGAACCACAAAATGTACAGTACCAACGACTTGCTTGCATTTTTTTTTTTAAATAACTGTATTCTGGGTTTAAAAAAAAATCAAACAGAAGCAATTTAGAAAGAAATGTAGAAAGATGAGTGTTCCATGTCATGCAGCTGGGACCTAAAGAACTGTTCTGCTGTAATAGGGAAACCAAACGCTTGCCTCCGCATGCGGAAGCCCATATGTCTGCACACGCAAAACTGAACTACCAACAAAGATTAAAATCCTTTCTTTTATTTTGATGAGATTGTTTTTTGAAGAACGAATAGTAAAATATCTTCCAAATTTTGGTACATATATGGGTCCTTTTTTTTCTTCTTTTTAATGTTTAGTCCTCCATTTGTCTCACAAAAGTCCCTTTCATGTCTCTGGTTGGAATCACATCGTTTTCCTCTTCGTCTGCAGGGTCAGGGTGCTTGTTGTTTGTTTATTTTTGTAGTGGCTGGCCATGGTTCAACAGGGACTGTAGCAGTACATGGGGCAGGGACAGTCATTTTGGCTATGTACACATTCATAGTCGGTCCATGGCTTCCAACAAGCAGCGCTATTTCCGCAGATCTAATACACAAACCTGCAGGAGAAAGAGATGACGTCATCAGAACAGTCCGGAGTTCATTAGTGTGTTACAGTAAAAGGAGAAATGCATAGACTGTGTAGGAGAGAGCCGAGCCCTCACTGTGGGGTTACACATACATTTATTGGACTGGCATGTCATACAATATTCCTACTTTTATACTGTACCATGATCATGATGTCAATATTTAATACACTGTGTCATTTTACATGTCCTTTGTCATCTCATGTTAATGTGTTTATAATACAGTATATTGTGCTTATATGTGCAGTATGTACTGGTCAAAAAATATAAATACCGGTACCTATACAGCAAGAAATCTCTGTATATCTGTGTTCATCACATATCTTTACAGCAGTTTATCCGATTCAAAGTAAAACACACTTGGACCCAAGTCAGTGCCATTATTTGAATGTGAAAGGTTAAAGGTTAAAGAGATGATTAAAGGACATTTAGTGGATTCTGACCTAACCAATATGGCAGTGCACAGTGAATGTGTGTGTTTGCGTAAGGGGAGGGGAGTAGCAGCTGTGTTACAGTATACTGGAGATGTGTTATGTGTCTTATTGGAGAAGTGAACACCTGCTCTAGGCACTCCACCAGTCATTATTAAAAAGGTAAATACTGTAGTAAAACTACTTACGGATCCATCCGACGCACTTGCACCCACTTTGTCTCCTGCTGCATTCCAGCAAACTTCAAAGATGCCCCCTGTTCCCCTGTAGCTATGGACTAAAGCACCAGTCTGTAGACACAAGACAGCATACAACAGTGTTCAGTACAAATCTGTTGGATCAGTTTAAAGATGATGCACTTTTAAAGGTGCTCTAAGCGATGCCACGTGTTTTTTAGGCTAAAACATTTTTATGTCACTTACTGCAAACCAGAGTTTCCGCTAGAAAAAAAATGGTGCTGGAGGTTTCGTTTTCCGGACATTTTGATGATATGCCGGTCAAATATCCTATTATCGCTTCTTAATTAGTCAAGTTGAGGAAAACTGGAGACAGGCTATGTAACTTAAGGAATGACATAATCAGGCTGAATAGAATGCAACATGTTCATTAGCCTAACTTACGTAAACATGCCTAACAAGATCTAGCCAGTATGTATGTTTTCATGGACAGCAAGAGTCCGCTTCGTTCATTGTTTTAAAAAGGCTACGTTGTTTGTTGCTGCTACCCACGTTATCGCCAGTGGTTCCACTGTTTAACTTGCACGAATGAGCGCTCACACCACTACCCCCTAAGGCTATGCCTCTTTATTTGATAACAATAAATTAAGAAATGTTTCCTATTCTGGGAAATGTTTAGTTTCTTTTTCTTTTGGTCCGCGGTTCAATGATACCGTTTAATTGTGCCGGAAATTATCCGCAGACCAGCAATCTCCTCGTCGAGGAGGCTCTAACCCTGCAGATCATAGACAGAGAAAGCATAGGCCTACTGTACGCTTTGGGTACAGAACACAGTTGCATGTCCAGTGTACACGGAGAATTAGTGTCTTGGAGCGGCCGCAACCCTGCAACTCCACTTCCAACGTCATGATTCCGACAGATACGCTCGACACTTCTGGTGGTGGTGGAGTTGACCGGACATCTGAGGCTTCAGACGTTACCAATTTATCATCATCCATCGCGTCTGGCCTCTGAAAAAACTTTTAAGGCTAGTCTGCCTGGGCCTGGCCATGTTTGAACCGCCTCACTCATTTGTTCGTTGTTTAACATGGGCGTTTTAAGCAAGCGCTTCCTATTTGAAATGCAGCATAGGCTATGCGTGTTGTTTAATAGCTTTCAAACGGTACATTTAAAAACATAGCCAGAGGACGTATTGCTTTAATATAGGCTTACATTTTAAGGCTTATTCTCAAATTCAAATTGCGTTGGGATTATTAGCCAATTTCAATCGGACAATTTGACCGGAGAGATTTAATTTTGTCGGACATTTCATTTTTTTTCCGGCCAATGTCGGAAACCCTGCTGCAAACATCACCTAACCAACCGCTAGCTGTCTGTGTCCTCAATACACTGTAAAAAAACGTGATCTCTATGGACAGCCAGGGTCCAAAAACGGCAACAAAAACAACCTGGGCAAACCTAGCCCATAAAAACATAACAAAATGTTCCAGCAAATCACAGATGAGATGCGCGTTTAGGAGAGTTTCAATTGCACGGGAGGGAGGGGGAGGAAGTAGTGAGCTAGCTCTCTGTTTTGTTTGAAAGTCAACAGAAGTGACATTACCCAGCATCGCTCAGAGCACCTTTAAACAAAAAAGAGCAATAGCTTGGTCTACTCCAGATGGCAGAAGCTAATGCTGGCTAGCCACGCTCTGCTGGTGATCTTACCTGTGTGTTCCAGATATGAACACACTTGTCGAAGGAGCCACTGGCCAGGTGTCTGCCGTCTGGGCTGAAGGCCACACTGTAGACGGGCTCCTGGTGTTTGGTTAGCGTGTGGATGCAGATCCCTCTGTCCACGTCCCAGAGCCGCACAGTCGAGTCGAACGACGCACTGCCCATACACACAGGGACAGGGACACGGTCAGACAGAGCTGGGTCTCAAGAACTGGACATGGAATGCCCTCAATTCTCTCTAACAATCAGCTTTGTTACAGCTGTAGTGTGTTACAAAGTCTCTTGTTTAAGTATGTCAATTGCCAATAATTAACACTGTCCAAGTTTGTTATGTAATGTCGTTATTGTGATGTGTGTAACAGGAGATAAAGCTATGCAATGTATTTTATGGCATCACCACGAACTGAGTGGAGTCTGAAATGGAATCTTGGAAGGGAATGGAACTCCAGACTGAAGCATGATTGATTAAAACATACCTGGCGAGCATTAGATTGGCATTGGGGTTGTTGGTGCCAGGGCCTGTTGGACTCCACTTGATAGTGTAGATCTCTTTGCTGTGAGCTTGTAAGTCATGGACACAGGTATCTTGTTTCATACTCCAAATCTGGGGAGAATGGAAAACAAGTTCACATCAATGCCAGAAAACCCAAATAGGAAACGAGTATTAAATTTTTGAGCAACAAAATCCAGCTCAGAATTCCCATATTCTCTATATTCAAAAATTAGCTGGTTGCTATCAAGCTATAAAACACAAACAAAGCCCATTAAAGTGTGAATCTAACCTTTAAGGTCATGTCGTCTGAACACGATGCCAGCAGATTGCCAGTTGGATCCCATTTGATAGCATTTACTTCATTCTGGAAAGGAGGGAAGCAGGGAGAGGGATGAGCAGAGCTGGCAAGAGCACAGACACACTCCTACTACGAGGCTGCCAGACACACACGCACGCACACCACAAATCCATTTTAGTACACTTCACACACATGGCAACACACACACACACACAAACACACACAGTCCTAACATGGCGCACACACACAATGGTAAACAGATACTCACAAGCACACACACACACACACACACACACACACACACACACACACACACACACACACACACACACACACACACACACACTCATACACACACAGTATTAGACCTAGGCTAGCATTTTTTGCTTGGGGACAGGACTTACTGTGTGTCCTTGGAATGTCTTGATGGGCCTGTCCTGTCCAAGCTTACAGACGTGGATGCACATGTCCGTGCTGCAGGAGGCGAACGTGTTGTTGCTCTGCCAGTCCACGTCCAGGGCAGGCGCTGTGGAGGGAGAGGAGAGAGCAGGTGGAGGGCCACATTTAGATTACCACCGCAGACAGGCCAGAGAGGCAGCACAGCACTGCCAAGTGCTCAGGGTAGCCTCAGCAAGCCAACCGTGCAAATAATCTAAACAGGAATCTTCAATGTGCATTAGGCCTATAACTTGTGCAAACACTGGCTGAGATTACAGCGCCTGTAATAACATTTCTATGTGAGCTATTGCGCATGTATACTGCATGGTGAGTTGTTTTGATACCATAAGCGTATGAGTAACGCAGTGGGAGTAAGAGGATGAGGGTCTACCTGAATGGAAAGGGAACTGCTGCTTGGCTTCCCCTGTATGGGCGTCCCAGATGATTGTAGTCTAGAGGGGGGTACAGCACACAATATGAATAAGGAAACACTTTTTTTCACTCCACACACACACACACACACACACACACACACACACACACACACACAGACACACACACACAGAGTCAGGAACCCATATCATTTCATTCAAATCAAGAGCCAACAGTCAAAAACAGAACAAATGTGAAACAATGGAAGATCAGAACTCTTACTTTATCAACTCCCGCGCTAAGGATGAAGTTTCCTTTCTTGTTCCACTTCAATGCAAAAATAGGACCTTTGTGTTGACCTAAAGTACTGGCGAGGTTACCTGGGACAGAGTGAGAGGGCAGGCCATATGAGGAGCAGGGAGGAGTGTGTACTCTTCTTTAGAAAACATAGCAGCCTTCACCACAAAACATAGCAGCCTTCACGACAGAGGAAAAACAGAATGGAGGGAAAAGAGAATGTGTCTCACCATCTTTTGTCCATATCCTTGCGAATCCATCATAGGAGCCAGTTGCTAGTAGTGTACCCTCACTCTGTCAGAGAGAGATGAGAGGCATTTCATTTGGAATCAAAACACTGCCTTTGCATTGCACTGGCCATGCTCTTCAGTTCTATCAGAATTCACGCGGCTTCAGTAGTCACCTTGCTGAACAAAAGTCAAAGGTATTCCTCTGACAATAGTGAGCCATCGATATTCATTTGGAAAGTGAGCAGGAGGGCAGATGGAGAGGTGAAGAGGCAGATGGACTTACGTTCCAGTCTAACGACGTGACGTCTTTGTTGCTGGGCACGTCCTGGCCGCCCTCCCGTATGCAGTGGCGCAGCACCAGCTGAGTGGAGCTACTGGTGCTGTTCTCACTCAGGTTCCAGATGCGCGCCGTCGAGTCCCCAGACCTGCACAAGGACAAGGAGAGAGAGAGAGAGAGAGAGAGAGAGAGAGAGGGAGAGAGAGGGGGAGAAAAAGAGGAAGTCAGCAAACACACACCTTCAAGCATCCAATAACTGAAGACCAGCATCAGAAATGAAATACGACAGAGGAAGGCAGAATAAAAGTGCAATATCCTCTCAGCACTGATGCTAAAAATAAACACGAGCAGAGGAGGGGGAGGGAGGGGAGAGAAAGTGAAATGGGCAAAGACTGTTCCCTGGAGAGGTGTCGGAGGCAGAGAGGATGGAGACAGAGGGTGGAGCTGGGGTAGTGGGGGGTTGCTCCTCACCCTGAGGCCAGCAAGTCGCTGACGGGGTTCCAGGCGCAGATGAACACTTCGGACTCATGACCACGCAGCACCATGGCCTTGTTCTGAGGGATCTCCACATCCCCATCCACTTCCATCATATCAGCATGATTATCTGGGTTGACATCCACACACACACACACACACACACACACACACACACACACACACACACACACACACACACACACACACACACACACACACACACACACACACACACAGAAGGGAAAAAACACACAGTTAGAGGCCATGTAAGGACAGCACACCTTAATATAGCAGTCTGTCTGCATCAGTGGCCACAGCAAGCACTGCCCTAGAAAAGCCCACGTGACAACACATTCACACAAGATACTATTAGCCTGCTGTCACCTCCACACCAACATCTTATTTCAGTGTGCTCCTAATTCAGCTGCACATACTGTAAGTACCAGCATTCAGCCACTATAACCTTATCTAAAAATGTCAATATACATGGATCTTTATATTTAGCCATCTAAATGCAATTAGCAGGCATTTGCCAGGGTATTTTGTCTAATGCAGAGTACTACACAGTGTGCACTACATAATGGATGAATAGACTCCCTACTAAATGGATTGCCATGTAATAAGATATATTTGTTTGTCTTTACCACAAGAAAACAGATTTTATACCTGAAATTATGTTGATTTTTAGGACCTTTTTTTAACAACATGTGTATTTCCAAGACAATGTCTTCTACAATACTGTAAGGCAACTATTGTTTAAATCCTAACCTATTTTCATAATAATAACATATATATTTTCATATCAGAAAAACATTTAAATGCATTTATTCTCATAAGGATAAAGTATACAGAATGTGTAAATTCATGGCTTTCTACTACTTATCCCTTACTCAGCACAATACAGAATACAGACACATCACTACTGAACAATTACTCAGCATTTTGGTGACAGAAATATCAACTTAAGACCTCTTGATCTGAAAATGTTTATTACTATTACATTACTACCAGATGTCCACAACAAGCGTACTGTACATGTGCATCATGTGCACTCCACCTGTGATTGGCTATCTGTAGCCTACGCTCTGGCCAGCAGCCCAGCAGGAGTCCTGGCCTCCCAGACTTACTGGCTAGGGTGTGCGCTCCGTTCTCCTCGCCGTTGGCCGTGTTCTCTCCGTTCTTGGCGTTGGCCTGCATGTTGGTGGTGGGTGGCGCGGGCGCGGCGGCGGCCTGCTGCTGGGCCAGCTTGTCCCGGTAAGCCTGCTGGCGCGTCTGCACCACGTCGGGCATCACCGCGTCGATCAGCGACAGCGACTCGATCGGCCGGCCATCGAACAGCGTGCCGTCCTGCAGCGAGCCGAGTCAGACGTCAGGCCCCAATCTGTACCCCCAATGTGCGCCCCTGCCCTATCTGCATGTCTGGAGGTGGAATTCCTTCTGCTAGACGCACAAGGACCTCACTGACCAAATCTCTCTGCATACTTATCCCTGTACCAACACAAACCAGAGCTGCCCTCTACCTGTATTAAAAATCAGATCTAAGGTATTTGTTCGTATTAATGAATAATTAATAAATAAAAAATAATAAAGTGCTATACTTCAGAAAGACAAATTATTGCTAATTACCAACTATTGACAATAATTACAGCGAAGCGATTTTAATTACCAACAATAAACAACAAAACAACAATTTATGAGATAAGATAGAAAATGACTTCCTAACGACCTCATAAAGTACGAAAACCAAGATATTTCTGAGAAATGTTTAACGGAGCTGACATGTGGACCGATGGGGATTTAATTTGCATGGCTGTGTATGTGAGTGGCTCTGTTTCTCACTCACCTCATTGATGCTGACTTCTGCCTCCACATACTGCAGGCCCTTCTGGATGATGGAGATGAGGGCAGCAGGGGGCACTAGCGCTCCATTGATGTTGGACTGGCTGATGTGGCTCTCTATGCCAAATGTGAAGGCCGAGTGGGAAAACCCTGGTGGGGGAGGGGAAACACACTCAGATCAGTACAAACACAAACTTGTGCTGTGGCCACGCAAACGCAAACGCAAACGCTGCGCGCGCGCGCACACACACACACACACACACACACACACACACACACACACACACACACACACACACACACACACACACGTACGCACACACACACACACATGATACACACACACACACACACACACACACGTAAACAGACACAGGCGAAAAAAGCAAGTGAACTGACATACGCATACATAAATACACACACTTACATTTTACACACGAGCATGAGTGAGAGATCGGCTTACCTGACTCCTGCAGGTATCTGTACACCAGGAAGTTGACCTCATCGCTGCTTATGCTCATCTTTACACCTGCTTACACCATGAGGTCAGCACACAGGACACAGGCCTGAGACACAGAGGGGGGAGGGGAGGAGAGAGAGAGCAAGACGTAAGCACACATCCAGAGAGGGAGAGGGGGAGAGAGAGAGAGAGAGAGAGAGAGAGAGAGGAAATAACTCTGTAGGCCTAACACCTGGCAGTAGCTAAATTGTGAGTCTCTGCACGGTCTTCTCTAGTGGCTTTCGACATTTAGAAACTCATTGGTTGTGCAGCGAGTGTTCCGCTCCCGGCAGCCGAGTTCAGGCAGGGGCAGCGGCTCTGGCTGCCAGGAGGGACACAGGCCCTCTTCACAGCACCCGAGGTTAAAAGTGGACAACCAAGGCTCCTCTTCTTTATTCAACCAATAACAAGCTGTTGTACCACCGTTGGCCACCCCACACCGGTGGCGCTGTTGCACCAGAATCTCTTCGAGTGGCCTTAGTCACCTGCAGCTGTGGTGGTATGGCATGTGAGTGAGAGTGTTTGTGTGTGTGTGTGTGTCTTTATATGTTCAATGGAGACTGCTTGGAGCTACATTCTTCACTTCACTCACACTTGATAAAAGGTTTCCAAAGACTACAAGAAAATGTCTTCAGTCTGTCAAGCCACTCTGCAGACCAGAAACGATCATGTGTAACTATAACAGCAAGAAAGGGACAAAAGTGGACGGTGTCACCTCGCCATTTACAGGCTATGTGGGTCAAGACAAATCTATAGTACACAAAATAACATTGTGTACACACTAAAACCAATTAACGTTTAACATTTGAGGGCATTCAGGTGTCATTCAAACAAAGATACTGTCCTGTCCTTCGGAGTCCAATCCTTCACATAACTCAAAACCATAAGACACTATCCTCGTCAAAACATTGCATAATCTCGACTGGGAGGAACAGTCTTAATGAGATGCAACATGCCAGCTGCAAAGGGGCATTTTTATGAAGCCCAATTGAATTACAGGTTGTGTAGCTGTTCATTGATGTCGTGTAAAAAAGGTTTAGTGGTGGGGGAAGGGACACTGAGAGCAGATAGTCATTAAAGCATTGGGCTAAAACAGGCTACATGTCTCAACTATTTACTCTTCACGCGTTCTACAATCTACTATTTACTGCTTGATTTATGTTGTGGTGGGTTACGAGATCTGCATGCAATGGATAAGCGCTGCGATTGCAAGTGAATGTAACAAATGTTTCTGCCTCAGAGACTCCGGAGCGAGGTTGAGCGCCCGAGACATTCATTTCTTTTTCATGGCTGTATCTAAGCGATGAGGTTTTGTTCTATTTCGAGAGGAGAGAGGACACAGCTGTAGTGGTGAAACACTGTTTTCTCTTCCTGCAGAGTGCATTTGCAGCGCGTGCTTCTCCATTTGAGCAGTTTCAGGAGCCGAGGTGACCTCGATGAACCTTGCGTTGCACTCAAATGTTGTTGCAGTCGAGCAGGAAATGGCATGCATGTAGGCCTCAAAAGTGAGAATATATAGCTATATTTCTGACTAGGAACATAATAGGCTAGAGCCCAAACAATAAGTCTGTGCTGTTATTATCAATATAAGCTAGTGGCAGATCAGTACCTACATTTATAACAGCCCAAAAGTGATCATTTAAAAAGGAACAGCAATCCCACGACTGGACTTTCTTCTACTGTACTACTGTGTTTAGAATTGCGCAGTTTGTCCACAGCGCACGGCAACAGTACATCAGCTCCACTGATTAGTTTTTGGTAGCCAGTTTAGGTGTCTCATGCTCCTTGCAGTCAAAAGAAGATCATGTTCAAGCCTACTGGAGTTTACATGCAGGTAACCTAAAAGCACTTCAAGTAGGTAGTCCGCTTCTCGTCTCATAGTGACATTATTGCAATAATAATCGTGGATAGTAGCACAGCCTGGTTCCACCCAACAGTTTTTCTCATATCATTTTCTCTGGGAGATCACAGCCTGGACACGTTGGTATTTGCGTTGTTCGCTCAGCCACTGGGATGGCAAACCAAGCAGCGACCACAGGTGGTGGCTAAGTGCAATGACGTTGCAGTGAAATGTTTGTTTCAAAACATAATGGTAAGAGCTGGTGACCGTCTACAATCAGACAGTAGTAGCAATGCTAGCAAATATCGAGGAATTAAAGCTGGAGCGTACAAATACTGCTGTGAAAACACCTGCTTTGGTTTAGCTCTAGAACCTCATAACACCAATAAACTTAGACATTTATACTCCAGACTTTCCCTCATTCTGCCACTGCTTAGCAACAATACATCTAAACTGAGCCTTGTCTTCCAAACTGAGACCGTGTGCTTGCTGCTAAGAGAGTTGCCGTTGCTATTGCCATTTCCTCAGAATTTCTCTGCACAAGCTTGTACATCCCCTCCTAATTAGGTGGGGTGGCTGAATATAGAGTGGTAATGTAAAAGATCAATTTATTACAATAATGGATATTAGTGGTGATTATCAGGAGCAGAGATTAAGTAGAGGCTCTTTATTAGAGAGCGGTGCAAATAATGTAACCACTGCTTCCAGATGCAACGTCCGTGTAAACCAAGGTAAAATGATCTGATCTGGTACTGATCTCTGTCCAATCAGAGTGTGCCTTACTAGAGCTGACACATCAGTGTAGATGACCAATTACATGGTGTGTTGCTGATAAAAGTGAGAGTGATGTGCTCCCTCAGAACAAGCCTTGAATCAATTTGTTTCATCTAAAGGCATTGGCACAGTGGAAAGTGCACATCTATACGATTGAACAACTATTGACACAATGGAGAACTGCTCTCCTCAAAGCCAGCCGCACAGGCTTGCACTGCAGAGCTGAGGAAGGGAATTCCATGTATTTGGGATCGCACGCTGCTATAGGGGGTGGGTGGGAGGGGAAATTCCCTTTCTCTGCAGCCGTGTAAAAAGGCAGAGCAAATATGTCAGTTATGAAGGAGCTAGCCTGTGCTAAGACACATACACAACACAAGTACTCCCACTGTTTACAGTTTACAATAGGGGTGTAACGGTTCATGTATTCGTATTGAACCGAAACGGTACGGGCGTCACGGTTCGGTGCATGAATTTACACGGAGAATACACGGTATAAAAATACATAAAACTCGTGTGCGGATTAATTAATGTCATGCGCAATTACTGTTAAGTAGCGAGAGTTACGGGAGTTCTTTAGCGACACCTAACGCTAATCTGTAGCCTCGCCTTAGCTCTGAAGCTCTGATTGGCGCCTATGTTTTTTTTGTCAGGTCGTCGGTCGAGTCCGTCAGTCCTCAGCACTAAGGTTAGACCCACAAGAGTTAGAGGATCCGCTGGTCTCTTTAAGATCGCAAGTTTGAGAACTTCAGTTACAGTAACGTTAGTACAGGCGAAAGACTGGTGGATAAGATGAAACTGTGTGTCGGCGTTGTTCAGCAGTTGTTGGGTATGTGAGTGGAAAAAATGCTACACATATTCGAAGCCATCACCCAGATGATGTAGGCTACCAATCACTGAAACGAGGGGAAAAAACTTCGCCTGCGCTTCAGTAGCCTTTGGATACAAATAGGGCCAAAACCTATGGCTTAAATTAAATGATTTCGTAATGACAGAAAGCTATGTAAATCGCTTGGTAATTACCTTTATGTTGGGGTAACTTGTAACTTCTCACATGAGGAGCTGGTAGTGTTAAGTGCATAGACAGTAAAATAAAGTGACAACGCTAACCAGGCTATTAAACAAACCATGCTACGGTGAGTTAACGTCAAAGGGCAAAGTCACGTGACTTCTAGTTGTAGTCTGTTTATGAAATTTATGAAAGCAATTTCGTTTTTTTAAAAAAGGTAATAGTGTGATATTTTCACAGTTAGTAGGCTAGATTATTACTTTACACACAATAACAAAAATATTGAGGCAAATTGTAGACCCTTCCATATACAACTAAACACAGATGTTGAAGGTCTTGCTTAAGTGGACTTTTAAAAATAATTTTTCTATGTAATTTGCACTTTCAGAAATAAGAGATGCTGTAGGCCTATTTTCAGTTTTATAGCTGATTGTCTTATTTTGTTTACAAGTTACAGATGGAGTCTGGGTACTTATTGTACTGTTTAGCCTACATCTTACACACTTCAGGCTGTTGCAGAAGAGACTGTATGACACTAGGTGGTACAGCCTGAGACATGTAGGCCTACAAAAAAAAATGCTTTCTGCATTTTTGTTTTGCTTTTCCCTCCATTGTACCGAACTCGTACCGAACCGTGATGTCCGAACCGAGGTATGAACCGAACCGGGACTTCTGTGTACCGTTACACCCCTAGTTTACAAGCACTGTAAACTCTACCTGGGTATATGTACAAACAAGGCAATTTCTCGTGGGCCTTTGTTGCTACTGTGATCTTGTCAGGGTAGATGTTGGTGAAACAGTTCAGCCTACTCTACATTGTGCATTCAATGCTTCAGTAACAAACACAGACAGGGAGAAACCCTCCATGTAAGAAAAGGCTGTTGGTGTGGCCCTCATAGACCTGGTTACAATTAAATCTTAGCCTAGTGCAACTGAATGTTCGTGCACTATCACAAGGGCACAAAAAAAACAAGGCTTCAAATCTCTCTCTCTCTCTCTCTCTCTCTCTCTCTCTCTCTCTCTCTCTCTCTCTCTCTCTCTCTCTCTCTCTCTCTCTCTCTCTCTCTCTCTCCCTCCCTCTCCCTCTCCCTCTCCCTCTCCCTCTCACACACACACACACACCTTTTGGCATGCAACCCGAGACAATGTGTAATAAAATCAATGGAAGCACAAATGTAGCACACAAATCCAGTCAAACAGGAACACAACAAATCGAATCTTTTTTTCTTCAGCTGTTTCTTGCTCCTTACCTAATGATTAAATAATAGCTAACAACACTTACCCTGTGTTAACCTTACAGTAAAATTATTAGTAATGCTCATATTATGATACAACATTCATTCTGATAAAACTGTATCCAGACATCTAGTGGGTAGGCCTACACGAATATGGAAGCATGTATGCACGCACACGTGCACTGATACACACCCTCACACGTACACAGGGGATTATTCATAACCCTTGGCCTTTCTCGACAACACCTGGGGCTGAATATTTGTTTGGCGGCATTACAGCCAGCTTTTCAGGCACCTCCCTAATCAACCATGAACTTGATCCACAAAAGGCACTCGGCAGGACTCCCCGTACAGAACACAAAGGGCTTACTCTTGCATAAGTCTGCCACAAAAAAGAAGGGGGTGGGGGAACCGGTGCCCCAGCCTTAAGGTGCCACGATGCTGGCAAAATCTCTCACTGCATAACAATGCCAGCAATCAAACCATGATTATTCAAATAAGATGTTCAAAATTGAAACGGCAGCCTGTTTAAAGTTTGAAATAAAAATCTGACAATCTATTCTTAGCTAGACTAGGGCTATTTGAGGCCCCCAAAATGATCGCATTTGAGATTAGGCAGGTTTCAGATCTAGTTCAACAGCATCAGAATATTGGCACATGTTACATTGGCACATACATGAGTCATGGAATTTAATGTATTGGAATTTATTTATGGTAAATATTTTTTTAATGTTTTTTTTTTGTGTTGCTTTATGTGGTCCTTCATTGATTGAATATAAATGCGGCCTTGGTGAGAACTTGTATCAGAACTGATTAGGCCTAGCTCTTTTTAAAACATCACATCAAACGCCAGTCACCATTCACTCTTGAATGCATTTGTTATCACTGTGATATCTATAGATCCATGCGCATTAATAAATCTGCTCATGTGTGCTGTTGCAGGGCAGAATTCCTTTCGCCATAATGACAGGTGTGGATCAGTTACAAACACAAATGTGAACCGTCAAACCATAAAGATGGGACCTGTTTGGAAACAATGGATAGAGCTTGCATGACCCACAGTAGCTGTCAAAGCATAAAGATGGGACCTGTTTTGAAACAATTGATAGAGCTTGCATGACCCACAGTAGCTTGCACTGCATTTGATCCCTCGCCAGACAGACATGTAATACATTACTTCACTGTGGGTTGTTGCCCTCACTCAGGTGAAGAGTAATGTTTTCTTTTGTAATCCATGTAATAATAAAACATAAATGATATCCAATAATAATAACATTGTTAGATGGCGCCAATCCATGTGTGATGTGACCATAAACATGTTGAAATGTCAATAAATTGCATCTGTCAAATCGGTTATACTTTTTAATTTGCTTCCCTTATGCAATATTACAAACTTACTATCCACTTACAAAACGTATTCAATTATGAATCCCAGGGTTTAGTGGAACCATTAGTGTTTCCATGGAGCTGCCTCATCATTATATATTGTTCTGGTCCCCTTGCAATTTTTTTGTCAACAACTTCCAAATTGAAGATATCCTCCCCCACCCCAACGCCTCATTCTAACCACCAACGGCACATGGTCTACATCCCTTTACGGCAGACACACAATTAGACAGAGTTCAAAGGCAAGGCTTCCCTGATCAATCCAGAAGGGAGACAATGCAATGTGCTTATTACACGCCAAACGCTAGCAGACACTGTCACAGTGGATTAGAATTGATGTGACAGTAAACTGCTTGTGATGCAACACAATCACCAGGCGAAGGAACGAGTGCCGGTCAGATTAATGTGGTCAGCCTGCTTGACCTAGTTTGGCATTTGAGATCCATCAGTGCCAATTTGAGCACAGTTGGGGGGTGAGGGTGGGGGGCAGTGCGTGGCAGGGGCCTGAATGGGTCCGCTCGTCTACTTGATGGCTTTGTGTGGCGCTCCTAGCATCCCGCTGGCCTGACACAGGTCACTGGGCTGCCTCTGGGACGCTACTGGAAACTAAGTGTCACGACGTTCTCAAGGGAAGTGGATGCGTTTGCTAGAATTGCTTTGATAGCATTCTGCTGAGCACCTGACCTCTGACGGAGACTTTTACATGATGATGCATTGTTTGCTTGAGAATTCATGGGGGATTTTTTCCCCCCAGAAAATACAATCGGAACAGTTTAGAAACACTTAATATTCAATTAGCATTCATTAGTCACACTGCCAATAAATCAAGTGAGAATTCACTGTGCCATACCCATGTTCATCAGTGCAACATCTGATCTCTCTATTTTAGCTACCACATGCATGTTATCTACTGATAAAGTCCAAGATTCCAATGATTCCAATCATGGTTTCCCATGATATTAATCTATCACAATGGTAGTAAAGTTTGACATGAACAAGGAGGGAAGCCGATCTCATGAAACTATAAAACCTAATTAAACATGAATTTCATTTCACCAGGAAAAATGTTGTGATGCATTTTCCCTGTGGAAATCTAGCTGTATACCGACAATGGCACCGTGCATTAGAAAACAGCACATCTGGTCACGCTGTGGGATCTCCGTCATCTCATTTCCTCCCCATTTTTATAAATGAAGGTCATGGCAAAGTCATTGGCAGCCCTGTTTCAAACTCTTAATATGTGTGGTTACCAAACTTGAATAGCCTATGATAATTGCTAAATCAAACTTCATGAAAGTACCACAGCAATTCAAAATTATACAGGGACACCATTTTTTTTTGTACATAAAAAAAGACTTGTGCCCAAAATGTGGATGGAATTCCTTGTGAATGAATTACAAAGATTTTGTTCAAAACACTGTTGTTTGCCGAAAGAAAGTCAAAATGTAGTCAATATATTAAAACTGATCACCCACGCAGTTGAAACAGATTTATAACCTTCACAGTCATTAATTGAAGATGCCAGCAATCACTCTGGCTAAACCATGAATGAGAATGGGATTATTATTAACCACATTACTTTCACTGCTGCAGCTAAGCGCCATGCTCCCGTCTTTGGTGTACTATGCAAAGCAGTCAGGCAGAAAGACACACATGGAGTGAGGCCGATACGCCATTCAAATCGCCACCTATCCTGCTGCTAATCAGAGCTTGGCAAATGTTAACAATTACAAAGACAGCCATCAACTTCCTGTTGCAACAGGAAATACCATGGCCTTGACCTTGACAAGCAGGTCGTTTATCTCTTACATGTTCTATGTCTGCTAAGTCTAAAGAGGTTGTGTTATTCTGTTCTTATCTCACTGCGAATTATGGATGCCAGCAGCTTTGTTCAGAGGAGCATGCAGACGAATAGCTTTGTGTCTGCCATTTCCTTAGACAACCAGTTGTGTCTGCCATTTCCTTAGACAACCAGTTGTACAAATCACTAAAAAAAAATTGTCAATTGAACTTTTCCCCATTTCAATCAAACAGAGGTGGACATACCACTGTGAGATTATCAGGGTTCTTTTTTGTTGGCCAAGTGCCAAAAGCAGGTTTCAAAAATACTTCAAAACGTCAGTGACAAACCACAGGGTAGAACAGGTAGCTGGAGGACAGGCGAATAATGAGGCCTCCTCAGCGTCTGTGCTTGAGGGAGGTGCAGAGCAAGACTAATCAATAATAAATTATTTTTTATATCTCTGGCACTCAGATCTCCTCAGACACACCAGCCCACTGCTGTCCAACCAACTGAACTCTCCCCTAGTGCTACTCCTGCAACCCTCTCCTCTGCGCTTCCACTCCCGAGAGAAATGTGTAATGGGTTACTTATTCAAGGTCAGCTACGCGCAACTCTTTAAAACTGCAACAAGGCCAGGCTTTATCTAAATTTGGAGCAGGGGGGTGCTGCCAGAGCTAGGGGGGGGGGGGGGGGGGGTGTTTGGGGTAAAGTGCTTTCAAATGCTTTGCAAAAAGGAAAGACTGAAAACCCTTTTTTTCAGTCACTAAGCTGAATGATTTGACGCCAATGTGGCTATTTTGAGTATTGTGGACTGCAGCGACCTCAATGAGAAGACCTCATTCATCAAATTCACAAACTACGTGGTTGTCACATAGAGGGTTTTGTGTGATTATCACTGTAACTATGGTACATTCTGGTAGCCCTAGCTTTACACTAGTGCAAAGTGCAATTAGCCTAGATATTGAAATATGAGATACAGGGGACTGCCACCATTTTACAAAGTGAGATTAAAGAATCCTTAAAGCTCTTATGCTCCACTCACTGTGCACTATAAAACAAACAACTAAAACTCTATCTGGTAGCATTACATCACAAACTTCTGAGCTTATGTTAATAACGCAAGAGGCCGACTGGATGCAAGTAACACAGGATAGTGTTTCAGGCTGAGCAGAGGTGACGCATAATATGAAGCATTAATTTTTTACTGGCAATGATGCCATTTATAGCCTACAGTACTCACCACAGTATTAATTCTTTTACCCCAATTCAAAAGTTGCACAGGCGTTCTGTCCGACAGTCTTAGCACCTGCAACAACAAAGACAAAAGGACAAAAGTTCATTCATGCTGAAGGCAGACAACACAACACGTCTCCCTTGATTCTTTCACAGTATATTAATATGTACTCCTTGTAATTTCCAGTATACAGCACAACTCCTTCCAACAAAGGAAGAAGCTGAATACTGAAATACACTGTTTGTCATTTGATTCAAGTGAATACAGTCAGATTGAAAAGCTTGAACAGATTGAGCAGGTGATCTTCAGAACCATTTTCTTGTAAGCAGCCAGTGGATGAGTCACTAGAGAGAGCTGAGATGGAGTGTGAGGGGTTTTACTGAGCTTCTTCTTTCCACTGCAAAATCAGCTTTACCATAATATAATTATGCACTGCATGCTTTACTGAGACAGTGTTTGCAACATTCGATTTTTCACAACAGCTCTTCTATTGAAAACATTTTCTTTTGTCTTTTTGTTCAAATAGTCTATGACTGGAGGTTTTTGAGACTGCTTCCAGGGCAAATCTTATCATGCGGTTCAAAATATAAGCGTTTTCTTGCTTGCCGGGTAAATTTAAAAATGCTATGACAGAACTAATAGCATATTTGCATCCATCCACTTAACTCCCTTCAATCCTACTTCACTTTATTCAAAATTCTGATACTTTTGTTGGACTGAGATGGTCATTACGATACTGTGACAATACTGCCACAACAGTAATGCATTGGAGTATTCAACGCATAAAATTGAAAACTGCCATGGGTCATCAAAACATCTTCCAAATAAATCTAAAATAGACTATAATTTGTGCAGACTTCTAAAAGGGCAGTGGACAGAGTACAGATTCATTAATTTAAAAAAGAACGCTAACAGCATGGCAGAACGAACGAGTCAAAACGAGCGAGATCCCATTTGTCTTGAATGCTCGGCAGACTTGGCCCCAGGTGTGGGCAGACTCCTAGATGGATGCATGAGAGGGCCTTAGCTGCAAGTGCTCATCTCTCAGTCTCTGTCACACATTTTGCACTGATTTTTGTTTTTGTATCTCCCCATTCTCCCTATTCTACAGTCTCAGACTCATAAGTGAAATTCAAGAGGGGAAAAAAGCACTTTTAAAGCAGGAGTGATATTTCTACATTTATTTTCTATCCTTTATTTTTTTTAATAACAGAACCACTCAGTGGCATCCATTTTTTGTCAGGCCAGCCTTTGTTCCTTTTGACATGTTCTTTGTAAGACTGGTGGGATGGCAGAACAGATGGAGTGACTGGTGTTGGAGCCAACATGAGGGTGAAATAAAGCCACCTTTTACACAACGCAAATTCGCACAGGCCCCAACTCTCCCTATGCCCCTAACTCCACACACATGGCTTGGCCTAGATTTACAGCAAATAAGCCTTTGTTGTGTTGTGAAAACATTGCGATCAAACCCTAATTTGCCTTAGTGCGTCAACAAACAAAGTGTGAAGTGGTCACACCTCTAGAACATCAAATGAGGGTGGGTTGTAAATCAGTGCCACTGTGTCCATCAGCGCACTGGACATGAGTATTGCTACTGTATTTTCATACACATTTACAGTACATTGATGACATACTTGTTTTATTGTTGGTGTAGTCTGGCGTTACCTAATTTAGGTAGTTCCCTAGATTTAGACAAACTGTGAGATGGATCAGGACAAATGACAATGTGTTCATTAATAAAATCCATCAAATTATCTGTTGTTTGCCATCAATTATTAAACATCACAGTGCTCTGCCTTGTTTACTTGATGACTTCATGTTGAAGGCAAATCTGACAGATTTCTAAATGCTTCTCACAGCAAACTAGCTTGTAATTAATTCATTACAAAGCATGTAATTAATTAGATATCTTTTTAAATCAGTTGAAAGCCTTAGTTATTTTAAAATAGTTAAGCTGTTAAAGCTTGATCATCATAACCTATTCAGTTATGGTAAACTGCATCATAGGCCAAAACACCGTGTTTCACTGACATCATGCTGTCATTGGTACAGTGCTTGACTGCTGTACTGACTATTTTTATGACACAGATAGACCAGGTTTAATAATAAATAATAATACATTTTATTTATATTGCACCTTAAATATCATATAAGATATCTCAAAGTGCTACAGGTTAAAAAGTAAAAAAAAAGAAATGTGGAAATGTTTCAATCTTTTCCAAGCTCAAAACATGACAAGTTAAAGAATTTGCAAGTTTATGTCTTACACTAAAAGTAACATATAGACTTGACTTTAAATCAGTCTCCAGCTCAAATTACCTGTGGGCATTTTCAAGGTACTTTTTGTGTTTTATGTTCTGCCATTGTATTTGAGACTGATGTTTACTTCTAAAAAACATGCCTTTTCTGGGTAGACAATATTCACAACCTGCAGCATAGCAGTTAACATTCAGAAACTGTTCCTCATTAAATACTTTCCCCATAACTTTGCTTCCCATATAATTGCTTCACAGCTGCATCACAGTCTTTTCTGATTCTTAGGAAAAGTTCTACTGAAAGCAGGGTTCCTACTCTAAGTCAGATGTAAAATTCCATGACTTTTCCCTGACTCCGTGACGAAAAACCTGAATTTCCATGACCAACTATAGAATGAGTCATACAATATACCGATCAAAGATTTCAGAGTGGGAGATTAATAAATGAGCAGCATTGAATAAACAAAATTGTGCTAACCACAACCACTCAATCAAGCAGTAAAGCTACCAGATACACCAAATCTGCATGGACATATATTTCAATTTTTGTTTTCTGGCAAGTACATTTTAGACTGCTACAACACAATTCCCCGATATTCTATGACTTTGTCCCACAAATGATAAAATTTCCTGACTTTCCACGTCTGGAATAGACTTGATCAAATTTCCATGATATTCCAGAAATTCCATGACCCATGGAACCCTTTGAAAGACTGTTTCTGAAGTTTTGAGGCTTTTCCCTCCCTCTCATAGGCTTCTCCTCTGCATGTTTGGTGGTTGCACAAAACGGACAAGTTGTTGCCTCATTATGAATGATGAAGAGTGAATTACATCGTCCACTTTTCAACTGACGTTCGTCTATGCATCTGCAGTTCCAAAGCTAACGTTAGTTGAGTACTCTTAAGAAGCTAACAAAGACTGAACACAAAATTGATATTGCACTGCACAAAATTGAATATTGCACTGCACAAAATGGATAAACCTAACACAAATTTGATATAGCACTGCACAAAATTGATATTGCACTGCACAAAGTTGATATTGCACTGCAAAAAATTGATATTGCACTGCACAAAGTTGATATTTCACTGCACAAAATTGATATTGCACTGCACAAAGTTGATATTGCACTCCACAAAGTTGATATTGCACTGCATAAAATGGTCTTGCTGGCCGCATTTGGCCCACATGCCAGGAGTTTCAGAAAACTGCTTTGAATTATGCAATGACGTAACAACAGCATTCATTCGATATTGTCGTAATTGGCACACATGTTGAGAGTGGCTGAATTTTGTTGCACTGTTGCACTTGAAAACCCTGTCAACTCGTCCCATAAAATCAAACATGTTTGATGTAAAATGTGCACTAGCACATACTTCCTCTTCCATGATGTTTGTTACGCCAGTAAAATCAAACATAACGTGGGCAGCTGCTGAGTGGGCTCTCCTGGGAATGCCAGAACTACGGGTAAAATCTGTCAGCGACGTTACAAGGTCAAATAAACAACGGGCATTGAATTTGCTCCAACTAAAAACTCTTACACACTGAGTATTAATAAATATAACCTTCGATTTACCTTCTAGATGTGAAATTGTACCACCCTCCTTTTGTAGGCCTCATTACTCAGGAGCGGAGTTGTACACAAACCAATATTCCACACATACCTGTTTCATCTGTTTAAATTCCTTAATGACATGTCCTTCCAGGTCTTTACCTTCCTTACTAATGTCTTGCCCACTGCCTTTCATCTCACTTTAATTTTCTCACAATTAATGCAGAAAAAGGTGGGAGTGGAAATCCTCATGTTTTGTGAATTGACGGGCGAAAATAATGCACTGTTCATAGTGCAGAATGAATAAGCAACATTTCGAGAAAGCAAAGATTAGGCAGGACTACCATCCTTAGTGGGAGAATCCAGCATACCAATGAGGAAGCAGATGTTTAGTAGGGATGCAACGGTACAGTGTGCCCATGGTTCGGTATGTATCACGGTTTGTGGGCCACAACAACGGTATGTTATTTTCGATATTTTAATATAAAAAAAAACACTGATATAAACAATTAACTATATTTTGCCTATAGACAAAAATGGTAGTGTGACTGACTGGCTTAGTTTTTAGCCTAAATATAGGGTAGTTTTCAACTGCTTTGGTCAAACTATCAGTGGAGAGAGCTGGGGCGCCCCTGTGTCAATCTATTTTAAATTTCGCTCAGCTGAAGTCCCATCCCTTCCGTTTGCCACCATGGGACCTATCTTCGGAAAAATGATGAACGGTAGTCAATGCCAAAAGAGAAATTATTTTCTGGTCCCGATCGTTTCATAGAATTTAAACTTTACAGTCTTCAGTTTGTAAATTGTAAATATTCTCTTATAGTGGATGACAGACGGCAGCACCTTTTCAATAGTGTCTCTGTCTCTTGCTAAGCTCTAGTCCATTCACGTTAGAGCAGTCAGCTGTTGTTTGTCAAACTCATTTACAGAGCGTATCAACCGGTGCTTTGCTACATTAACAGGAACGCACTGATAGGTTGCAGAGGTGAGAGGGCCCAAGCACTGGTTCTCTGTAGGGGTTTTGTGAATGTATAACGTTTGTGTAGTTTGCAGTACAATGATAAACGTTTGCAAATAATAAATGACAGATGTAATGACTTATCGCAGTTCACGTCTGAGCATTGAACCATGTGGGGCGTATCGTTCGGTTCGATAATATACCATTGGATACCTAATGTTTAGATACAATTTGTATGTTTCACCCTGAAAAATGGAACAAAAACAGGGCCAAAAATGGACCCCCTACACAAATGCACCAATCACCATCATCCACAACAGAACAACATTTCCCCATCCTTCCCAAACATGTATTAAAATGGTAGACTATTTTAACATAGAAATAGTGCCTGCGCATGAGCAAATTAAGTCTTTATCTGCCTAAATTAAAGCTCCTTGTGTTCTAATGACTTGGGCAAAAAACAAGCCAGATCAACCAGACTCATACGGGCCTTGAGAGATGGCATAACAGCCGAGCTGAAAGGTTAGTTTTTCTACGCACATTTGGAAGCATGGAAGAATTCTAAACATGTGCGACTACACTGGATTGTATATCATTTTCTGTCCCATTTTACAGCTGTAAAACTGATCTTCATGTGCCTGTATGAGCCATTGCATAGTTCAACAAGTCCAAAAACATATTTCACAACAATGCAAGCTCAACTACCTGCTCTGACAGTTGAATGCAGAGCATCCAAAAAAAACCATAAGAGGTTTGCAAATGAAAAACAAAAACATTGGTAACACATGAAAAGATTTATGGAGCTGCATTCTAGGCCAAAAGAGTTTATCAGCAGACATTTCTCTGTGAGCTCATCATTACATAATCATTATGATATTCTATTATGAGGGTGATTGTGAAGTAAAATAGATGCCTTTATTGTCCTTTCCACTAGTTGGTACCAGACCCTCATGATAATTGCTTCACCTACTGGTTTGGTTTCACTGGAAATGTAGGTCAATGAACACACTCACATTTAGGAGGATGATAAGTATAAGCCTATTGTTTTGGTGTGTACACAGCAACAGAATTGTGATCTACAAACTGAACTTTCATCATAGTAATGCAGCATCCATATTCCATAATGGATTTTGTCCAGTAGCATCCTTCTTTAGGAAATCACCCATTACACAAGCATATTGCAACTAGGGGTCGACCGATATGCATTTTTTAAGGCCGATGCCGATATTGATACTTATGACTTAGCATGGCGGATAACCGATATTTGGCCGATATTCTGGGCTGATATTCATTGATCTGTTGCAATAACAAAATTACATACTGAATTTGATTTGAATACTTCTATGAGTAAAAAAGGGCAAAATACAGAGTTTATAAAATACCAGTAGTACTACATCAGATCAGATAAAAGACATTCTTATATTTAATTTTTGAGTTTTTTAGCACTTGAAAAAGTATCTGTACAAGCTACCAGACTATCATGGTACATCTAAAGTAATCCATGGTCTTGCAAAAAACACTATGTTGCTGGATCCCTCAATCACTGTTTCCTCTACAATGTATTCAGCAGTGGCGTAGGGGCGCAGCTGGATTTTGAGCGCCACTGCAAAATCTTCACATGATCAGTAATGTCACGACAGTGTTTCCCATACATTGACTTATTTGTGGCGGCCCACCACAATATCAACATTGACCACCACACAATGATTTTCCATGTTGTACTATTTCAATTGGATGGAATTCTTTCATTGTAGAGCTATGTGCACCTTTGTAAAGCCTCTCCTTGTTTCTGTCGTCTCTCAACGAACCTACATGCATGTTTAAAGGCAACATTAACAATCTTGCAAGGCATAGAAGACAACTAGAAGGTTAAATTGTGCTTAAATCTTAGTATCATAACCCCGCTGCGCTAATTTGTTAAAAACATTTGCATTAAAGTTAATTCTGCAAACCTACCACCACAAATAGAATTAAATTCTGTGGGAAACACTGCACAACATTTACTTTCACACTGTAAAAGCACAACAGCCAATTTAGGAAATGTAGGCTATATAAAGGTTATGTTTCAGGCGACTACAAGCCCAAAGACAAGCCTGTAGCGCATACATTCTGAAATAGCCTAGGCAGAAGGCTAAGCTAACATTACGGCTACACCCTAGCAACATTGGATAGCTAAACAATTCAGTTTACTGTGCCCCCGTAAAATCTCAAGTCCAGGTTCAAATAGCCTAAATTTCTCACGAAGTTCTCTCGTCACACCTCACGAAACACTGCTCAATGGTTTTAAGTAAGGGATAACGGCTACCGAGTTGTCCCGATACAGAATCAATGGACAAGGCAGATGCAAAGAACTTTCCTTCGCCAAGTCCATTAATTCTGATCGGGACATCTTGAAGACATTTATCCCGCTTATCGCCCAGTTGCCACTATAGGCAATAGTCATGCCTTTATAACACGCAAAGGAAACTGGCGGTAATAACCGTGGACAGTTAGCTTGTTTACAGCTGATTCCATTGTTGCAAAGCCTGGTTCCAGACTCAACCGTCGTTTACTATGGTTGTTATAGTTACCATTCAACAATTCATTTTTTCTACTTCTGGGTGTCCTGTTATTCATAATTAATAGCCACCCTACCAGCCAATCAGAAAAGAGCATTTTTTCTCTCTGGGTGATAATGGTGAATAATCAATCAATGTATCTATCTCAGGGCTTAAAATTAATTTTTCAAAATGGGGGGGAATTCCCCCCTTAGGTTATTCATATAGGGGTGATTTACACAATTTGGAAGGGGGGGGGGTCGATTTTGATGCCAAGTCAAGATTTCGATACTTCTTCGACAATCTTTCTGGGATCAAGTGTTTTGCAATGTTCACTAATGATTTTAGTGAGCATTACTGGCAGACGTGACCTGAGCTAGCAGGGAAGTTACCAAGGAGCTCTCTCCAGATGTAAAAGTTTGCCATGGCTGCGTAGCCTATTTGCTTAAGCGCAAAGTGGTTCTCTCTCTCTCTCTCTCTCTCTCTCTCTCTCTCTCTGCGTGTGTGTGTGTGTGTCTGCGTCTGCATGAGGCTATGTTCTGTTCAACTCGGTAGTTGATCCGTCCGGTCAATAGCACCGCATTCATGCTACTTCATGATTAGATTAACGTCATCAGACAGGCTGTAAAAGTGTATGCGGGAATTTCTCGCATTATGATGGCTAGAGTTGCGGGACTTGAACAAATTCTGCGCAATACCCGCAATCTCGCAGTGAAATGTAGGCCCTGTATCTTATGACAACAACAGCCACTGTTAAATCCAAATAACATTTTCAATGTGTCCAAATTCTTTACTTTTGATATAGGCCTAGCTGCAGAATATGCAATGACCGAGTTACAGCCAACATGGATGTTTAAATCTAGTAGACTAATAGATTCCACATTTATCTCATTTTCCCATTCACTCATTTGAAAGGCAACAAGCACCACAAAAAGGCTTCAAGAATCAGAAATGACAGCACAGTGGGCGGGCATACCTATATTTACTAATTTCACTAACATACAGCAAAATATCTGATGAGTAATTAATGGACATGACAATGAAGAGATTCCTCATTCCTTACTCATGTTCGGGAGTGAAAATAAGCAGAAAATAACCTAGGCCTTTTTCAGATTTAATCAAGAAGTCACTGTTGCCTTTAAGGTAATTCATAAAAATGCAGATGTGCATACTGTTGGAGAACATCAAAGAGTTTCCTTACCATGTGACCAAGTGTGGTTTGAATGCTCGCCGTCAACAAGTTGAAAGCAGTGGGAATTATTGTCAATCAATACACCTGCAAGAGATGGAAAATTGAGAAAAACGTGAATAAATGTGTCGTCTTACTCATGAGTCAATGTTTCCAACACATAGACTTTACTTTGTTTAGGCCTCCCCTATATATCAATGGCTGCCAATGGGTTGGCAAGTATATCTGGCAACCCAATTTAGCATTTTTTTTTATTTCTATTTATTTTATCCATCCGAGTGAATGTCTGTGATCAATTAACTAGTGGACAGGCTCCCCTTGTTCCAACTCTCCTGCACATGTTTGTTCTGCTATTGAGAAAAAAGTCTGTCAAATGCTCAGGATCTGTAAAAAACAATGAGGGAGATATTCTCTGGTATGACGTTAGATATAGTGGATATTTTAGGTAGGTAAAGCAATTCCTTTACTCCTCTACAGTGTAAATGTTTTCTGACTTTGGTGGTAGCTTCATATTTTATGAAAGTTACTTTTTGTAGTCAATGATTAATAAAAAAACAGTTATATTTTGCACAGCACACAGCGCCACAGGTAACTTAGCCAACATTAGCCTTTAGCGTGATATAATTGACAATCAACTATAATGGCACTTGCAGAGCACAGACATCCGCCAAAGCCACGATGTTAGCAAAAGCAAAACTAAGTTTGTGTATCCACCCCAGGATTCTGACCTGGTCCAAAACTACATGCCATCTTCCTTAAGACATGCTACACCTTTCCACCAAATTTCATGAAAACTGGAGCAGTAGTGTTTGTGTAATCCTGGTTACAGACAAACAAATAAGCAACAGCGAAATAACCCCCCTTGGCAGAAGTAATAAATGCATAATCCTCAAAAATAACATCTGCTAATTTGACATGAAATTACAACTGTAGTCAACAGTGAGAGGGAATGCAGAGCCCAAACTCCATTCACACTTGTTCTCAGTTCCAGTTGGTCAGTGATACTGCGAGCACAGTGAGAGTGCTGAGGGAGAGACAGCAGCAGGTCAGTGTGGTAAAGGCAGTTGCAGGAGCACAGTTCCCTTGACCAAGAGAGACATACTGTGGTATGACAGCGCAAGGAAAACTACACCATTTAGGCTAAATGCTGTACTTTTTTCAATAAATACAACTCGAGGTGGAACTATGACTGGCTCAAAATCCCACCATTCAACCACTGGCTCTGCCTCACCCCACTTGATACAAATGGCATTTTCCAAGCCCTATTTTTCATTCTTTCAAAAGGAAATATTTTGCCTTGTTTTTATTCTAACACCAAATATATTTGCCATATAATGTCTGTATGGCAATTTCAAAGCCACATGTTTATTTTTTCCTACGGTCAAAACTGACCTTTTTAGAGTAAATCAACTGACACTACCAGTAGCAGACAGACCACATCAGGCAATACTGCATTGAACATATTCAGCGGTTTCAGTTCAACGATGATTGGCAAGCAAGTACCAAATGCATACCATTTACAATGCAAAATAACATTTTGCCCAATGCACTGAGGCTCATCCACCGGTAACTGCCTTCAACTACAATTCTTAACTCCTAGAGTTATAATACCTCTATATCAGTTCAGCTTCCCAGTAATGAAAGACGACTCTCTCATTCAGACAGAACAAAAGGACCATGTCTAGATGGATTTCCCCCCTTTTTTCTACTGTAGATGTTACACCCAAAATCTGTTTTCCATTACAATAAATGTTATCATGAGGAGTGCAAGGGTGAAAGATGGGGGAAGAACTTTCTCGCTCTGAAAAAGTCTGCTTTCAACAACACCACAGAGAAGCATGAGAATTCTATATACGTGTTTTTGATATGAGACACATGGCCACTTGGAAACTAGGGCAATAGCATTATTGTACAGGCCTACTGAATTCACAGCAGCACACCATAGCCTGTGCACACAGAACATGAGACGAACTACCAGCTGGTAATCTAACCTAGATTTGTTCAATTCACATATTTATGTTAATCAAACATGCAAAGGCCATCCAGACCTGCTTGTTGGCTTGTTGCTATAGCCAGTATAACATTGATACCCTAAGAATATGATTTTGTTTGTTGAAGAGGGAAGTTTTGCACTTGTAAGTGACTGTAGCTGTCCACTACAATAGACATACATTACCATTCAGACTTCCCAGTGGAAAATCTGTGGTGCGGTTGCAGTAGGCCTAATGAACAGCCTGTGATGGGCGGTATGATACAGCTCCAGAGTGCCCCTAAAATTCCTCTCATTTTGCCCACGCTGTAATCTGTGGTGTGCCTTTTCTCTGTGTGACCCACCCAGTGCTGTGAGTGCTTGCTATGGCACTTGTTTGGGGAGTTCAAATCCTTCTGTGTATTAAAATGAAAAGAAACACTTTCGTAAACTCATAGTTTGTTTCAACCATAGCCATTCAATAAACGCTATTTTTTGCATGGTTTTCTCTCTGCATGTGGCTGACCACTGATCACAGTGAACAAGGCTCTTTATGGGCAGCTAACATTCAAGTTCCTGACTGATGGACAACAATGCTCTTTTATAGTAACAACATAGGCCTAAGTTCGTTTAGGAAGATATTGTGCATATTATCCATGGAAAATATGTACATCTACAAATCTGAAATATCATGTTACAATTTGCCACAAGATATAGATATAGGGAATTTAGATATAATTTCCCTCACGGGATCAAAAGAGTACACTTAGTAACGCATAATCCACAGCACAAAATGGAGAAAAGAGGGTGGAGAGAAAATAGAATCCATTTAGACCAAAACACAAGAGCTTTTTACACCATTTTAAAGCCGATTGCTCAAACTCATCTGTGCGAACAATCATCAACTAGGTTAATAATCTACAGGAGAAATTAAGATTTCCTTCACCTGTGAACACAAGTATCTCTGCAAACTGAGAAATTGGTGTGGTCAGTTAGCCAGCACCATTTCTGAGACCACGTCTCCAGTGTCCATCTGTAAATCAATAGAATGAATTCCAGAGACAAACTGTATAATTAACTAGCCCTGGTCTCATAAATCACACCTGCAGGTTAATGCCTCTTTCAGTTGTGCCATAATAAGATGAGATAAACTCAAGGGTTTAATGCAAATACAAGTTTCTCTTATGTCATTCCCACTCTGTCTAAAAAACTGTTGATTAAGTGTTATGTTGTTGTGTGGGAATGGAAACTAAACGGTAAAGTGAAATCTTTAATCTATTCCCTGATGACCTAGTATCATTAACGCTAATCCTGCAGTGGGAACTGGAACCAGGGGGGAGGGGGGACTTTCACTCCATTGATATAACAGTAAACCCTTCGCCCAACTGCCGTCCCGTTATTGCTCTCAAGATTTTTTAATGTCTGTGTGAAGCTATTTAACATCATCCGCAAGTAGTCGGGATCATTTTAAACCCAAGAGCAACTTTTACTGAAGACATTCAACCTTGCATCAGTCTATGCAGAAAACAGTGCCTTTTAGCTGACTAGCTGCTACGCTAGGGAACACTTAAAAAACATTAGGTTTAAATGTATTCATTTGAAAAGCCAGTTATGTAGCTGATGTTATATCCCATTCAATTAAACTTAAATGTTCAACAATACAATATGAAAAGGTAAAAACCATGACAATGCCCAGCTTTGCTGCTAGTCCCTAAATACGTATGATATATGTTTAACTTAGAGTCTCAGTTGACATTAACACGCTCTAGAAATGGGCCAATTGTTGAGATGGTTCAGCGTTGTCATTTCATGACTTTGTTCTGTGTGCTTTAGTTTGGACTTATTTATTGCCTTGCATATTACACGGTATGACTCACACAGGCTCATCTCACAGTTGAGAAAAAGACAAAAAGTCTACGAATACATAATGGGCCAGCATCACAAACTTAACATGAACACATGGCAAAACATTTAATGACTACAAGAAGACTATTTTACACAGGAAATGAAAGCCCCTTCCACCACATGTCAGTACCCTCCTCATGTCCAGCTAGACATAAACATCCACCCCCACCTTCCTGCCAGCGTGTAACCAAGGTGAGAGCCAGGTGTAGGATGATATTATTTAATTGGGTCACTTGAGATCACTGTTCAGAGCTCAGGGAGAGGAAAAGGTCAACGAGGCAGTAAAAGGCAGGGTTGCTGGGACTTCCATGCCTCCCATCACGCTTTAGAAATAAAGGCCAATAGGCCAATATTCCCTTTTCAAAATTCAGCCAAAAGGTTCACTGAAGATCCTGTGCAGGGATAACAAGCACAGACTGCCTTCTTTTGAGTCCACCAAAAACTTCAGAAAAGCGCACAGAAGGTAATCAACAGGTTTCTTTACCAGCTTTTTACTTTCCATCTACAAATTCTAGTGAGGGATTGTGACTTGGAAAACTCACATGGACATTCATAACCATCATCAACTCACAGTACAGCCCATGCCATGGGCCTCACAGGGAGGCTACATCGGGCACGTATCTGAAGCATTCCGCTCGCAGAGCGTCTGCTACAACAATTAGCTTCCACTGTAATCAATGGAACTGGCTACACCAGACACTAATAGCGGTGCATACATTCAAAAAATTACTAAAATTATTTTTACGCTTTGTGAGCGGAGTGCTTCAGTTGCGGATCCCGTGTAGCACGGGCCTTAGACCTCTACAAAACACAGCATATCTGTATAATATAGCGAGTCAGGGCACTCCCCTTCACAACTTTGCAGATGCTTCTTTTTCAAACCAAAATGTAGAATTCATCTAGCCATGGCTGTCTCTGTCTTAACCTCTGATTATGATGTGTAGAGATGAATTCATTGCTTCAGTGTCTCATTTTTACACTTTATACTATGTTGCACAGGCAGACATTTTGATAGGATCAAAGAAAGTGATGCCTGGACACAAAATGGCTGGTGACTGGATAAAAAAAAGGATTAACATACAAAACTAGCCAATATAATACAAAGATGTCCGGAAGATTCAGTAGTCTTATATGAGTAACTTACTTTTTGTTAAACTGAAAGAACAAGAAAGTCCAAGCCACATCCGTGTATCCATTTGGGTTAACCCAACATCAATGGCAGATTTCATCACATCTAACTCCATGTAGTATGACATCGCAAAGTACACAGTGTTTGGTTATGATGCCTACAAAATTTCCCAGGATCAGATTTCACGCCAACAGGGATAAGCGTTTGCTCCTGTGTTTTTGTGAACTCAGAAGTTGATCATTCTTAAAAACACAAAGTTTGAGAGCCTTGAGACAGTCAGGCTGCACACTGCATAAAATGTGGCCATTTTAAGTCTGTACATGAGGTGTTTGACTTGACTAATCCCAGAGGAATGTGGTGACCTGGGTCTACGGTGGCCCAGGCAGCACAATTAATCTGCAGAGTGCAGAGCAGGGAGAAAAATGGACAAGGGGAACAATGAGGAAACATTCCACACACTTTCAGCTGGGACCAGACAGATAATATGGTGTGTGTGTGTGAGAGAGAGAGAGAGAGAGAGAGAGAGAGAGAGAGTGGGGGAGGGGGTAAAGGCCAAGGGAAAAAAATGTAGACTGTATGTGTGTGTGTGTACGCCTATATCTGAATTCATAGGTGTAAGACTGTGTGGAAAGGAAGGCGAACAGAAATACATTTTGTGTGTGCGTGTGTGTGTGTGCGTGCGTGTGTGTGTGTGTGTGTGTGTGTGTGTGTGTACATGTGTTATCTCATTATTGCACAGATAACAAGTCTGTAGTAAAGGGTCTGAGGCTGAGCCCACACAAACACACAGTCTGCTGATTTGTGCAGTGCAGAGAGAGTCTATAGCAAACTGCAGTAGTGGCAGCACTGTCAACTACACTAATCAGATCCCACTGATGTCTGTCTAGGCACCCTCTACTCTCCTCCCCCACTTCCAGCACTAAAACGTCCTGTTTTCATCACATTTTACCCCTCCTTTCCCGGCACCATGTGTGGTAAATGAAGTCAGGGTGGGTCTGTGTGTGTAAGTGAGATGGGGGGGGTGGGGGGGGGATCCTAGAAGGCTTTCAACTTGTTCACTCTGCACCTTGTCAAGCTGGCAGTCCTGCAATCAACATTCTACACTGAGGGCCGGATGTACTGAGAAAGCGCTAATACCGAGTTTTTCTATGCACAGAAAGCCAACGCTGTGCTTTGCCATATTGCAGGGAATTTACTAAGCTGTCACTTCATTACGTAAACAGCGCTCATCACCGTCCACCCTTGCCCTCTCTACAACGCTAATTGCGTGCCCACAGCTGAACCACAAGCGCAGTTGAATAGAGTTAACCAATTGCGACATTAAAAAGAATCAAACTTTAGCGATCATACATGATAATAAGATGTCAACAAGCAGCGACATACAGAGTAGACTAGTCTACTTAAAAATGTACTATTTAATGCACGGAGACTAGGGCTATCTAGTCTAGCAGATTGGGAAGGTTATGTTGTGAAAGTGAAAATACGATATTAGAAAGGGAAACAAAAGTTAAGGTTGCTTTTGACATAGTATAATGAAGAAAACCGATGCTCTAAATACTGATTCAGCGGTCTCTAAAAGTTTCTCTAATTGACGCATTTAACCGCGATTTAGATTACACTTTTAACAGGCGCAAGTTTTTCACCGCAAAACAGACGTGCACTGTTTTCATACATATGGCGGAATACTTAATCAATCGCTATTAGCACTTCTCCTCCCATGTGTTTGCACGATACTCCCACTTTCCCCTGACCCTCCTATGAATATGCATGACACGGAAAAGCGCAAATCAAATACGCCTGAATGTTGCAAATCAAATACGCCTGAAGTGGGCGCAAAAACGTTAGTACATCTGGCCCTGAGTCTTTTTCTTCCTCTTTTCTGGAGCATTGCTCCTCCTTAATCAGGGTTCTTGCAGGTTTCAGTAAGTCAAATTTAAGACCTTTTTAAGACATTTTAGACCATAAAGATTGAAATTTAAGACCTACACGACGCATTCCCAAAGAAATATTCAAATCAAAGAAATTCGAAAACATTTTTTTTTTATTTTAATGAATTCAGTCATTGAATAAGCATTAATTTAATTTACTGATAAAGCAATCACATTAGTAACCTTTCACACACAACGTCTACAAACCAATTGATTTTGACATTGCTCACTTGTATAGTCAAGGAAAAACATCCGTGTCACGTTCCAAATGCCCAAAATCTTAGGCCCAAAATGAAAATATGCTAAAAAGGCTTTTTAAGACCCCACGGGAACCCTGTTAATGGGGGACAAATTCTGGCCCTCTGACTGACTGAATGCCTGCCACAGTCACTCCACACTAACGGCCCTCTGAGAGCCCTTCAGGGGATCAATGCCATATCTGGTACTTCTCACTGATGCCAGAACTTGATAACCTTCAAGACCTATAACTTAACATATAACATAATCAGCCAAGTGTCATTATTCTATCTGGTAAAGGAAAGTTTCTTTGCTGATGCTTCAGTTCATTCAAAATATCTGTAACAGCCGATCAAGCATCACCTCTAAACACAAATACTGTAGTGATGCATCAGAATACCAAGATCTCATCAGTTTGATGAATTTGTGAATTCCTAATGCAGTATGTGGAAAGAAAACTTGTTTACTCAATAAAGGTCTGACAAACAGCACTGTCTACATAAATGTTAAAATTCAATTTAGTATGTCCCATTTTTGTAAATGTAATATCTTAAGAATGCCTTGAGACGTTCTTGAACGTGCCTCAAGACATTCTTGAGATATTGTGTTCACAGGAATGGGACAGACATGTAGTTGCACTGACCTTGACCTTTGACCTCCAAAAGCTAATTAGTTAATCTTTAGATTCATACGAAATTTGAAGCACATGCCTCAAGGCATTCTTAAAGTATCACTTTCACAAGAATGGGACTTGTGGTCACAGTGACCTTGAACTTTGATTAACCCTAGGGTTGGTTTCATGTCCAAGTTCAAAACTAGTATCAATATCAAAAAATACTCTTCCAAACTTCCAAACCCCCCAAAAGGTGAACAAACCTCAACACCTGACTTGAAAGCCTATAGTGTAGATTGCTGGGGAACCTATTTCAAATGTACAGACTGACAGAATGCTGGGCTCCAAACTGCGACCAAATGGTTGCATTTTTCAACCATTTTTTGAGACAAGCAAGTATTTTTTACAACTACTGGCACTTGTGCGACCTGCAAATTTGTCGCTGGGAATGGCTGAGGGAGTTTGTGTGGCTATTGCAAAAACACAAACACCACAAACTGTATCTTCAGCTCTAGATGTGGTCCAAAGCATTACATGTTAATCTGAACATTCACCCTACCCCATTTACTCCATTTTCTTTCAATAACTATCAAATGCAATGTTATGAAATTGCTATACGCTCTCTATCTACTCTTCATCAATGCTATACAATCAATGCTACACAAAACAACACAAAATGCACCATTGAGATCAATATGTTTTGTATAGCATTGATGTTAAGAGTAAATAACCAAAGGCAAATTTTGCTCTGACGCGATCACCTGAGAGTACCTGAGCAGGGGTGGGGATATCCTTTTCAATTTCAGTGATTCAGTGATTTCAGTGCCACCTTACTCGATACAAAACATATTGATCTCAATGGTGCATTTTGCCCATGTTCAGGGTAGAAAATAAAAAAGAAAGATTTGCATAAGACAAGTCAAATTGATATTTTTAAAAAGAAGGGATCATGGAGAATAAAGAAAAAATATAAAACAAATCTTTTTACATTCACACAAAGTGTTAGGGTGCTCTGAAAGTGACATCCAACATGATTTTTCAGACTTGTGAGGTCTGCTGATCAGGCCCTGAATTAATTTATTTTCTGTTCATTGCAAGTAGAGTGTGTCTACTTATCTCAACAAGGAAAATAAATTAAGAGCCTATGTACAAATATGTCTTCTGAAGGCCTAAACAGAGCCCAGCCAAAAACTCCAATAACATTTTGATCAACTTTGAGGGACAGCTATTACCATGCAGAATCATCCAGACCAAACGTGACGATTTTGCTACATACTATTCATATTTATGTACCAGCATGCAAAATTTGAGCCTCCTACATGGTTTAGTTCTTGTGCTATGGGCTTGTGAACTTTGACAAAAAAAAGAGGTCGAACAAAATCAAGACCCCCCTCCCCCCGTTAAACTGGCTGTATCTTGGAAAGTATTGATCTTACATAAAAGTAATTTTACAGTGTGTCTCCTAGGTAACATAGGTACCCGTATGCAACATCAACATTGTTTTTTTTGTAGAGGTTTCATTTCTCATCCTCCATGGTTACTTAATTTCTTTATGGAGGGACCAAGAATGTCTTTGGCACTCACTAAAATGATGAGCCATTACCGGTAAAGGGCGGTAGTGGTCATCTTCATGGTAAGAAAAGTAATTACTTTCATTTCATCACCCATGTACTGTACTGACACATGATGGGGAGCAAAAGAAATTAAATGGACCTCAGTTGTGATAAATTCAGGGGTTTTCCTGACCCCACCTGAGAAGTACACATCAGAATGAGTTCTAAGGGTGACATGTAGCGTGAAAATAAATACTAGTGTCAAAAACATAGGGTGCTTTCACACCTGCTGTGTAGTGCATTTGACCCATTGGTTTGGTCCGTTTGTGCAGGTCAATGCAGTATACTCACATCCATCCACACAACAAAATAATCAGCCCAAGACCCTCAAAGAGACATACTCTCATTCCCATCATGGCTAACTCTGATGCGGTCCAACAGGAAAGTAAGCAACCTGAACCCAACACTATTCAAATAGGCTGCATTTATACTGGCAGGCCTTGATGCACAATTCCGATTTCTTACCTATATTGCCTATATATACCTGCCTGTTTACATCAGGCCCATATCAGATATCTGTGTTTACATGGTTCACTAACTTGTATAACACCTGACACAATGCGCATGCGCACCAGAGGAATTTTGGTCACCGAAATGAAAGCAAACAGACAGCACTGCAAATGCACGAAATAAGCTAGCATTAGGTTATTTCAGTGGCTAGTTGTTTACTTTCGTTTCATCTTGAGAAGTTAAAAAAATAGGCTATAATTTTTATTTTAAGGCAAAAAAAGAAAGTGGAGAGCCTGCCACCTTTATTGTAGCGTTTCCATCTGTTTTCATTACTCGTGCGTTCACGAGAAACTGAAAGCAACATTGTATGTAATGTAAATGCGAAAACGTAAAAGATTGTGGCCATTTTCAACAATGCGCAAGTTGAAAATGTCAGGGAATGTCTGATCTACCTGTTTACACTACAGTCGGATTGGCACATATCCGATTTATATCCACATATTGAATGAGGACTGTATCCGAATATCCGATTGTACGTCTTTTTCCTGTTTACATGTAGAAGAGCATATCTGATCTGTGTCACATAAGAGCAAAACACTATCTACTTTCAAGTAATATAGAATTAGAGAATGCCACAAATACCAATATCGTTAGATGATCATTGTGTTTCTCCCCTAAAGCTGTGTTTACTCCTCACCCTGCTGTCTCGACCATTCCGGAAAACCCAGCTTCCACTCTCCATCTGCATCTGCAGAGATCCCTCTTGACTCCATGCCAGCAACAGCAGTTTTATATGTCCATGATGTAAAAATATGCAAATAGTACTGACTTATACCTTATGACTATTTCAAACCATTCTCAATAAAGTGAGTAGACACTATATCAAGTTTTTTTTATGCTGCTAAATGTTATCCCAGACACACATCAGAAAGTTGAGTTTACATGGACAATGATACTTCAATGATACTCATACCACGTTATTACTGGCCATGCCAACTATGAGCAGGGGCAGCGGAAAGTGAAAGTAAGGGGCTGCGATCGCACAGTCCAGGTTACTGGAGGCAGGGCGCACCAGCGCAGCAAACAAATTTTAAAAATAACGAATCCCGATTTCCACTCATTTATGTTTTTTTATGTTTTAGCCTATGTTAAAACAGGGTCTATAGAATAAGTGTGTGTCTGGCTTGTGGGGGATTGACATCACGATGTTTGCTTTCCATCATGATGTCGGTCAACCATCACGCCCAACAGACCAACCCTAGTTTACAGTGCATATTTAGCTAGCCAGCTAACAATAGTCCAGCTATATCTGTGAACTATTTGCACATAGATAGAGTTCCATAGAGTTTTCCTTTAAGTACTTCCAATTGCAAAACAGCTAGAAATGGCTGTCTCATATTGTGACCAAAAGCAGCCACTGTTGTCAAGATGATTAATAAGTAATGAATGTAAATGTAACTGGAAGAACATTACGTTTGCCTATGTAACACAGCAACATTGTAACTTAATTAACACTGACATGGTACCATGTCACATATTGACACCCTAAATCTACTGTCAGGCTCACAAAAAAAATGAATAAATAAAATGAGTTGTGCACCTCATATCTCTAAACCAAACCATCTGATTCTGATCTGATTCTGTGCAGATAAATGGCTTTTCCCCTGCATCGATAATAAGAAAATGTTCCCAATAATTATCAATATTTATAAGTATTTTCCTGTGAAAGAAAAAGGCATGAATAAACAGATGAGGCCTTAAGTAATTTAAACATTATGATACAATACGATAAAAAAAAATCAGGCTAAGTTATTGTTTAGTAGACTATACCAATATGCAGAATTATTCTGCTCCCAAACACCAACATACTAAATCTTTGTTGTGTAATCTGTAGTACAGCCATCAGCCCACAAGCTTACTGTGGGCGGTCTGAAACAGAGAAAGAACCAAACCTGCCACATTAAAACATTCTGAGTAGAGAGTACAAATTACATCATACCAAACTGACTTCTCTGTTCACTGAATATGTGTTGCAGAACAGTGTGTGTGTGCTGGCAAGTCTGCCAGACACTATTAAGCAATGGTTAACAAAATTGTATAGCCAGAGATTGACATTACCCATCATTTAAGTCAGCAAGTGACTTCCTATGTATTCAACTCAGTACTGTATAATCTGAAGGAGCAATCTTCATGTTCAATGCATTTGTTTTTACTATAGCCTAAACCACTGAAACCTACCAAACAACTTCTCTATAAGTGCAAGTGCAGACCACACACAGACAAAAAAAAAACTGAACTTGACCTCCAGGTCACAGACACACACCCATGCAGGAACTCTCCATAAAAGCCTGAGCCAGGCAGTGTGGGGGAGGGGAACTGTTGGTTGTTGTTGTGCTCTGAGAGAACAATGAGCATTTAAAGTCTTTTTGCCTGTTTGTGTGTGACTGTTTCTGTGTGTGTGTGTGTGTGTGTGTGTGTGTGTGTGTGTGTGTGTGTGTGTGTGTGTGTGTGTGTGTGCGTCAAAAAATAATTTGTCCTTTTCCCAATGGCACAGTGAAGGTGACATTATTTTTTGGAAGCTAGTACTTTACCTAAACAAGGCAAAACAGGAATGCCAGAGTCTTGACAGGTAAACAAATGAATCCACTTCAAATGTATACGATGAACAAGATTTACCATAGTAAATCAGAGACAATCAATGATCTACCCCAGAGCAAACTGGGGGTGCCTTACTGCCTTTACATTTTCAAACGGGCCTTACCATTGATGTTTCTTCACTTTAACTCCGGATTTTGATAATGATGAAATGCACACCATTTTTACTTAAGGCAGCTGACTAAACAAAGTAAAGTCAGCCCTACTTTTTCCTATGTCGATATGATATGCACCATACAGGAGCCAAAATTCAATAGGCCATAAAATAGAATAGATGAACGGAGTATTTTTTCTTTAACATAGAAGGTATGTAACTTTGGTCTGTCAAAAATATGCTCAGATTCTATATCCTCTAATTAGGTGAGCTTTACGCTGATTGGCTGCCTTGTAGTTCAGAGTGATAAAGTAATGTGTGGAGGGAGCAGTGATCAGAGGGATGGTTTGCATCAGAGTCTGCATCAGAGTGTGTCACAGTCGTTGTTCAGATTTGCCTGTTTTGTAGTGGTCATTTTCAAAGTTCGCCATTTACATATGAAGGAGGAAACAATCGTGCTTCAAACACAAATTACTCATCTAATCAGCGATTGCTGGTTTGTCATTCCTGTTGCCAACCTAGCTTTCCATTTGAGATCTTGCACTCTCTTGGTTTGCTCTTTTGTCCTCTTAGTAAATTTATACAATATCACATATCAACTACAAAGCACAAGCAGTGAGAAATATCTACAATCAGCTTTCCAATGAGGGCATGACGATGACTAGGATCGACTGAATTTACATTTTTTTTTAATGCTTTGCAACTTTCAGAATCGTATTGCACAATGCTTTCCACAACTATAACATCACAATAAGTACATCCCTCACTCTGGATTTGATGGCATTGTTGTGTGCTGTGCCAAGAAAAAAGGCGTTCATTGCAGAGAGTAGCATGTGGATAGTTCCGACAGTCAGACTGATAATAATCTGAATTTGCCAATTTAGCTCTCTAGGGTCTCACTGTAATATATGCATAAATCATAGTGATCACACGCATATTGATCCAATAGGAGTTGACATGATCAAACCAAGAAGTATTAGGCCTAGGCCTAGACCTAGCATGCGGATATTCTCATACTGATTTCTCACAATTCAATCCTCACTACCTTTACATGGACTGCAATAACCCAACTATCGTCCTTTGTATAAATAAGACAAAATTTCCATTATAATGTTTATGAGTTGCACAGAATATTTCATTCAAATTCCTGTTTATGTATTAATAGTAGCCTAGCTAACATCAGACCGATTCTAAACAGATAATTGGTCTGGAATGCTTTATTAATTTCCAAGGAACATAACCAGTAGTGAAATCAAACTTGGTACATTCAACTCTTGACAAATCTTTTCAGAAGTAGCCTACAGCAAACACATCTTTTTTGTTAACAACAGTTTCAAATACAGTTGTTCACTCAATCCCAATGAATATACAAGTCTCTAATAGAGTGTGGTAGACACTACCGTCATTTTGTATGCGTTCTATTAGGATTTTTGCAGGATCCCGTTCATAAGAAAGAATCTCTATACTCGAATGAATGGGGTTTGGGGAATAATAAAAAATGATCCCCCAATCATAAAAAAATCAGCATGTATGTTGTCTCCATGAGGACTTTGGATCTGCTATATCGCTAAAATATGAGTGTTGCTATGCCTCTGCTACCAGCAAAAAACGTTAAACTATAAACTGTCTCCCGTGCTGTCGTCACAAGGCAAGCAGTAGCTTGTTATCTTGTTAGCTTTACCGAGCAAGAATCACGCTGTTAAATAAAACATATCAACAAGCTACAAGCTTCCGGGTGACTACCACACTCTATTGGTTGTGTTCAATAGTGCTCCTAACCATGCTCCCATTCTGTCATCGTATAAAGCCCGCCCCACAAGGATAACCAGTTTTGATTGGTTTGACTGATTTTTTCTTTATTTTTGAAATTGCTGTGAATTGAAGAATTGCCAGAAGCAATTGCAGAGCCAATTCAAATACGCTCACAGATTTGTCTGGTTTCACCTAGGCTAGTGTCACAGAGCATAGTAACGCCAAATTATGTCTCCTAAGCCATACGACTAACGTCCCCCAAAATTGTCTCCAACATTTCTGTCTGATGCTACCATATACCCTTTTGTGTGTTTCCTTTCTAATTTTGCAAATGTTTCAACTTCTAGACATTATTTTTACACCTATGCATGCCACGACTTCTATTTACACATATTTAATTAAAAAAAGAAAAAAAAAATTCACCTATGGTCTTGACTGTCCCTGACCCTTGGCTACATATGTCGGATTAAAAGCAAGCACTGAGCCAATACTGTGTCCAGAATTATTTTTTAAAAAAGGTGGTTGGGATTAGAGTAAAAAATATTTTAATGTTTCGGTAAATCCATATTTTCTATGGATGATGCCCAACCTGCAGTGTTATGTAGGCATCAAATTAGATCATGTAGTATGCGCAGGTGAAGTGTTTAGATCTGAATAAGCATTTTCGGGCAGGAATTGAAAATAATAATCACTGAAATACTAATAACTTTTCCGAAACAAAACTTTTTGGCGAGTGTGTTTGTGCTGCCGCGGTCATTTAATAGAGAGCAACACCACTCACTCGGCTGCATGCTTCTGTCTGAGGTGCTGCAATAAATTTGTTGTGCTGTTACCTTTGATAACAACAGCATTTAAACACATTTTGCAGCGGGTCTTTGTTTGTTCTGGATCTGATCTGACGCCGCAAAACCGAACAAATTTTCAAACAACTGATGACACAGTGCCTCTCCTGGGAACAAGCTCTTCCCTGTTTGCTGTCATGTTGTTTGCGTGTGGGAACTAGGAAAACTATGTGCCCACTCTGAACTACGGGTGCTCAAGGGGAGCGTGTGAAGTTAAAAAACGATTTTTATTCAAATAAATAGACCTGAACTTCAAATTCGAATTAATCGATAAAATCGATTTATCGCCCAGCCCTATATATTTCTGGTGGAGCGTTAGCAGTGTTGTAGTGGCATCTTCTGTTACTTTCATGTTCACTTGGACACGGCCAATGGGCAACTCTTTATTCAACTTTGACTCGCGTATATCCTTTAGCATCTTAATGTGTGCTTATTTACTAGATGCAACACCCAACCGGGTCCGTGTAAACAGATACAGTAAAACAATTTTTCTATCGTTACATCTTCAATTTTGTTAGGTAGCCGATGACCAACACAGAGGGGCACAACAGTCACAAAATTGAAGATGCAGCTACAACACAGCTAATACTCCACCAGAAATATATCAACTGGCTAAAGAGCCTTACATGCATACACCGAATTGTAACTAGAAGACCTTCCCTGTAAAATAAAGAGCATTGTTGGAAACGCAATAACTGATATTTTGCCCTCAGTTTAATTCTAATTAACTGTCGGGACGTGTCACAAAATTTGGTGTATGTGCAATAAATGCAAAGAATAGCCTTTTTAAAGCCTTGTTTTAGTGGTTTATCCGAAATATGGCTAAACCGATTTCCGCCATGTTTCGCATTATAGATTCCTACCATACACCCCCGTTATTTTTTCCTGTTATGGAGCCATCTCAGCATTACAATCTGAAAGATGGAAAAGTGGTGCAAAATGGGTAAGAAAGTCGACATGATGGAAACGGAAAACATTCTCGCTACAGTTGCTTGTAAAAGTCCAGAGGTTTCCCCAGTACTACCAAGCCACATTGAAGCAGCATGACCCTGCACCTGAAATGTAGTCTTTCGAAATATGTAAAGTTTACGAGTTAGTGTATTATTTGTCGCTTTTACATTTTCATTTGGTTTCCTACTTTTCATTTGTGGTTGATGTTCAAATTAGAATATCAAAATGTATTGACAAGTGAAGGTGTCACTATCTTCCTTCATTATTTGGCATCCTCTGAACTAACATTCACAGGCTACAAAATCTGTGACCTGGCCATTTTTTTTATAAAAACACACAGAGAATCACATAACTCTCGTTCTTTTTTCCCTTTCTTAAATTTCCGAATTGGCATTGCCTCCCTGGTTTCCCCTGATCAGCCATTACTGCCAGTGATTATAATAAAAATGTTTGATAAAAAATATTTAGGCCAACTGTATCCCAAAGATTGAGGAGTGGATCTTCCAACCAGACAGCATCACTCTGTGACAATTATACAACATTTCATAATGTTCACTTTGCACAATTGAATTGTATTATTGTTTATAATTATTGATAATTCTATTCAATGACACAGGCAGGAAACGGCTCAGAGGAACAAAAAAACGCCATGGTACATATTTCCACAACATCTGGCCATCTTATCTGAAGAAAGACAGCTTGAGGCCACATACAGAAATGGGGTCAATATGTAGGCCTATCATTGCATTTTGCCAGAAAAAAAAAAAAAGAAAAAAAAATCACACCATTCCAAGTAACAACTTCAACCGTGCAATTTTTGATTTAGTATTCATGTCAAATGTTTAAATAATATCAACAAACAAAGAGAGGCTACATTTCCCCTCCCCCTCATCTTTGAATTTTCTGTCAAGCACCAGTTACATAACTGAGTCACTCTAGCAGAGTGTGTCTTTGAGCGATGCACTAGCTCAAGACCAGGCATTCACTGGGTACTGTTAAACATAAGATGACTGCCATGGCGTTTATTGTCATTTCACATAATTAAACGACTTTTGGGTTATATTTTAACACAAGGAAACACTAAGCCATTGTGTACACTGATCTCCAGTAAAAGAAGACTGGCTTTCATAACACCACATTATATAGGTTCAGAATACCAGTAAATTAATATTTGTAGTAAAATTACCAATCACCAGAGAACTCTGAAATCAGTGTCTGTTGTGCACTTTTCTTCCCTTCTCTTGAACCAGCGGCTACAAGTGAGAATGTGGACATGGAGCTCATTTTACATCAAAAATGTTTGCTTGATTGTTTGTAATCCATAAATCAGTAACAGTGTAATGTTAAAAAATACTTTATAGTAGGCTAGGCATATACCCATCTCACTTTTTTCTCAAAGGGCATATACATCCATTTACTTTTTCAAGACTTCAGTAACATGAAAATAAAAAAGCTTCCTTGACCAAATTAAAACACTGCTACATCATCTGAAAATCGAATGGCTCTCGTTTTTTATGTGCTCTTCCACCAGACTACTACACAACCTAAATCCACTGTCAGTGAGTTAAGAATATCCTCTTGGCTTTAACTCTCTCTCCCTCCCTTCCCCCTCTAGCTAGTTCCTTCCCCTCCCCCACACCCACGAGTTCAGCCTCAGCCACATTGCTGTCATGTGGGCTTCCACTGTTTTTCTTACAATATAAACCAAAATATACCACATAGGAGGGTCATAATTAGTTTTACATGAGCATAATAGTAGAACTAATCTCTAAGCAGGATACACATTGATTATGTGTGCATTATTATTAGCAACCTCGCCAAATATTACACAACACATCAACATAGTCAAGGAGGATTTCTTGTTCCAACACGATTGCAGCTACAGTTAACGTTATGTCCCATGATCAAACTGGGGTCTAAAGTTAGCTATTGCACTGTAAAGGGGTTACTGTCTGTCAAGCAGCGACCAGCCAAGCTTCTATTTTGATCGAATACATTTAACGTTCGCTGGCACGCTATACTGTTAAAAACTAACAACTAACGTTACATGTTTGAGTCTATCAGCAATAAATTAGACCTAGCTAGGAAGCTCATCTAATACCAAAGAAGACTATGTACAATATCACAACTATTAAACGTCAGAGTAATGATTACATTATTTCATGTAACCCCCATATCACAGAATCCTATCTACCTAGTTAAGTTGTGAGAAGGAAGATAGCTGCATTTACAGACAGGCGCGCGCTCACACATACACACATACACTCGCGCGCGCACACACACACACAGACGCACACACACACATTCTGCCCATCCCCCACCCCAGTCAAATCAACTAAACAAATGCCCTTATAATATAAACAATACATCGCATTGAGACCAAATAAAGCATTGTCCATAATAATTCAACCCTTAGCTACATCGTTTTCGTCAAAGCTATAGTTATAATAAACCAAAACACTCACTTTTAATATCCGGATCACACAAGGGGTGCCTTCTGTGTTGCTGTGTTGCCTGTGTGGAATTTCCTCCTCCACGGCTATTTCTTTAAATAGGGCTAAAACAAAGCGTTATAAGCCCACTCTTCAACGACGATCCGCTTGTTAAATTCCCATATAAGCGTCCGGTTACAACACACGGTTAAAAATGTTCGCGAAAATCTGTTAAAAATTGCATTTAAGAGAGACTGAGGAGCATTGTAGGGCTGTATGCTAGTGGAGAAAGAGCCAAACGGTTCAGGAGCAGCCAACGGCTTCAGACACTCAAACACTGAAGCGGTGACCTGCCAGGCGAAAATGGGGAAGGCCTGGGCGGTTGTCGCTGTAGCTTTGTTGAAACTAGGAGGGACACAGCCATAGCAATAACATAGCTGATGGTTTCTTTTTTTCTTTTCTTTTTTGAGAAAATTCCATCAAAACAGTTAAATTTTCATAATATTTTCATCTTTGTGCAAATTTATTTTTTGTACTTCTTATTTTCAAAATAATTTGTACATTTTTATAAAATATTTTCAAATTTTGAGAAAGAGGATAATTGGTAAGTAAGCTTACCTTGTGTTCTTCTACACAACATTTTGGTGTTTTGTTTTTATTTGTGTAAAAGAGTATTAAAATGAAATGTAATTTGTTTGTCATTTGCAAAGCATAGTTTTGCCCATCTCAGTTCACTGCACCATCCCTGCTTCTACCGAAAATGAATGGAACACAGAATTAAAGTAAGTACCTATTTGCATTAATGGAATCTCCATTTCTTACTGGAATAAACCTGGTATAACCATAGGGTAGGCTACAACTGGATACATGGGGGAGGGGCAGAACCCCATATTCAATGAATAGTGTAGTTAGTGTAGGAAATAAGAAATAATTAGAATCGATATTATATTGCCAGTTTTGTAGAATTGTCGTGTAAAGTTTTTATCTCATTCACAATTGACAACAAGTCTTTATGGCCACTAAGCTGATTTTATAGTTTATAGTAGGCTGTATGCAGAACTTGTGCTAGTAGGCTTAGGCCTATGCTAAAATAGCAGAAGGTGGACAAAACTTGAGAACTAGATGGACTTGTAGATGGAAACATAGACAGTAAAAGAAGTGGACAGCCACCCCATAGGACTTCAACAGAGACAAGTAAAGCCAATTTGAACCCATTTCCAGTTGGTGACCTGAAGTAGCCTACTGCGCATCCTCGATGTCAGTTGAGTGATAAACATGTGACATTAAGCAATGGACTGAACACAGTAAGTCATCTGGTAGCCACGCTAAGAAAATTGATAACGTGCTGAGTAATCCCAGTTCGAGTGCAGCTTTTAGTAGGTGATTTGTTCCGACATAGTGCTAACCCAACAAAACATCTCTCAATGCTTTCCTAAATGCCCGTGGACTGCCTTCTAGTTTCTTATCTGCGACTATCTCCACTTTTCTTATGTGCGATTGAAAGTCGCATGCTCATGACATCATTTTAGCATTGGTTTAGAAAAAAAGTTTATTACGGAGCTGTAAAGTGAGATACAAGGTTATGACGCCAGTCACACAATGTTGACAAGTTTCTCTGGAAATAGAAATTGGTCATATAAAGGCTTAAAATGCTTCAGATTTTACGTTATTCACTGTCAAAGTGACGCCAAAATGAATGGGGGTCAATGCTAACTGGTGGTGCTTTATTAGCCTCAGAGCCTCCCATAGATGGAAATGTGATTTGTTTGGCTTTTTTTATGAAAAGGCGCTGTGGGAGACAAATTACAAGAGAGGCACAAGTTACAAGCAAAAAACGTGGAATGAGAACCCAAAATACTATTGCACAAATTATGCATGGTAGCATATAGCCTAGCCTAAACTACTGCTCTACACTGAGCAGTAGCATCAGATATCATGATTTTCGTGAACTGCAGAAGAAAGAGTGGGAGGAGTTGTTTGGGGGGGGGTTAAACAATGGGATACTTGAGGGACCGGATTGGTTACTTAGAGGCAGAACGGGGCTGAAGCACAGAACAGCTTAGAGAGCTGCATACTCACAGTGCACAGGCCATTACAGCATACACCAGGAAAGCACACACAAGCTGGCAGTGTGGCAGCAGGACACAGACTGCTGGTGTGTTTTAATGCCCCAGGACTTGCCTGCATCCCTGGTACATCATTGATAGAAAAAGAGCTATAACGCATTTAAATATACAACTGCTTCTGCTGTGTGTTTTAGTATGAAGGTGATTTCACCCACTGGTGTATAATGTGTCAAACACTGGCAGGGACTGACTTGAAGGGGGGTTGGTGGAGTTATGGTGGAGTGGAGGTTATCTCTATATCAATGACCATTTAAATTAATTGTGAAATGGGCATTTCAATATGTAGTTTGGACTGGTGAACCTACCTGCCATGTTGTAGGTAACAGCAACTTCACAATGGGATTAAGCTTCAAATGTGCAACCAGAACTATTAAATTGGCTTGCTAAACTATATGACGTGGGAAGATGTGAAAATAAATTAAAGTTTAGCCGGTTTTAATCAATGAAAACATTTCATAAACTGAAAAGTGTCAATACAACAGGTTTTACATTTTGGCCTTCAATTTTGATATTTTTTTCAGCTAAAAACAAAATACAAAAAAACTATTAAAAGCAGTAAACACTTTTTACAAGCCTGGTTTCACCAGACTCACTCATTTTGTGAAGAGAGTCTGGCTACTCTCCATTGGGAAATGTTTCCAACGCAATCATCATACTGGGCGTAGACGTTGCATTAACTTTGAAATCAGTGGTTAACCAATTACGGGCAGTCAGGAAACAATGTTTTTACCTTTGCTGTATAAAACACATTCTTCCGCCTGCCATTTTTTTAAATGTTTACAGACATTATTGCTACTACCGTTTACCACTGCCACTTTCGATTTCAAAATCAACGTCATCCCCTGGCATCGATGATTGGTCCACTTTTTTGGGTTGTTGGAAATGCTAGTGCATGGAGAGAGGCCAGACTAGTATCTCAGTGTCTCAGTCAGATGAAAATAAGCAGAGAAACTAGGGGGGCAGGAGGGCACACTCTTTCCAAAAAGAAATCATGTTTTACCTGCTAGCATGGGTCATTTTGAAGCCCTATTTTTGCATAAAGCAGACATTATAAAGGCGACAAATTATTTCGGGAAAAATGATTGGGGGAGTCTGTAACAGGAAGTCCTGCCCTGTACTAACCCTGCCACTCAGATTTTTGGAAATATGAATATTTTGTGTATTTCCACTATTACTGAGTAGTAAAATAAGTGCAATAAGCAAATCAACCTCATCAACTGTTTACTCCATTTAAATCACATTCATCATTCATTATTAGCGTCGCCCCAGTTATTCAGATAGGAATAGCCTGATCTTATTTGTCTGAAATAGCTGCCTGGAGGCATTGCCATGTATGTCCAGATGGATAGAGAGTGAGACTTGTCTACCCTATATTTCCTTAGACTATAAATAAAGATTGTACAACAGGTTTAAATCAGGGGTCTCCAACAGGTAGCTCCCCACCATCCACAGCACCCTGCCTCCTTTTGAGACAAAATTATTGTTTACCAATTAAACAATGCTTCTCCCTGGTAGTTTCAGTTGGTAGTCACCATGAGGTGATGATAGTAGTCCAAGCACACACCTGACTATGAAAAATAACCTGGTCAATAAACATCAAATATGAATACATGCTACTAACACAAAAACATTACAGCTCTCAGTTATTTTGTCAAAGTAGCTATCAGAGGAAAAAAGGTCGGAGATGACTGTAAATTGTGACCTGCATTAACCAATAAACTATACAATACATATTTTATTTGTTGTTGGTGGGAGGTGGGGATATTTGATAATATATGTGTGTGTGTGTGTGTGTGTGTGTGTGTTGGGGGGGGGGGGGGCAGTATTAATGACAGAGTAAAGTGTGACAGGAATAGAGAGGGATTAATCAATTTATATATTGTTAACATTTGAGACGTCTCAGTACAGGGTCTGAGGGAGAGGCCTTGTGTCTTGTGTTAGGATCTAGCAGTTCTAGACACATGATGTTCTTCCATCCCCCACTCTGAGGAACTCATTGCCTCATGTAAAAAGGTAATCTCTAGGATCAGTTCTGCATGAGAGCACAAAATTAACATTTCACTTATGCATTATATCACGATCTATGTAGCTGCTTTCCTAAGTGGAACAGGTAAATAAGAATGAAAGTAGTTTTACATAAATTGAGGCATCACCTATCACACAAAGCACCAAAATATTGTGACTAAATATATAATGGGACTGTCAGTGTATACGTCTATCATTAGAGCAGTCTTTAATTTTTTAGGTTAAAAAAGAACAAGCAATTTAGGATGGCTGAGGTGGAGTAGATCACTTGATTTGTGTTGGACTTCAGTGGCTTCATTTCCTGATTGATCCAACTCCAATCACATTATGCAAGAGTTAGTGAACAGTAGCTTTGAAAATTCAGCAGACACTCAATGAAATCACAAGGATGGAGAGGTCCAGGTAATGTAAAATGGTGGTGCCCTAGAGATAGAATTCAATACGTGAAATATGCTATGCACAATCCCTGCTAACTAAACAATGAAAGAGGAAACGCAACTCAACTCAAACTGAACTCAATGCAAACCAAACATTCTCCACACTCTGACCCTGTAATGCTACATGAATAAAACACAAAGTGTCTTCTCCGATGTGTAATTTATTGACTTCCTGTTGTGGTGTGCATGGCTGATGTACAGATACAGGGCAGAGGCATCAGTGGCAGAGAGGCAGTGATATGGCAGATGGCATTTTGCAGCTCTTTGCAAGCTCATGCAGTAAAGAGTGAGGGGGGTTGGGGAGCAGAGCAAGACCCCTTTAAAATGCCTGTCCTCTCTGTCCCTCCCTCTCTCTCTCTTACTCTCTCTGCTCTATTCTCTCCCTTCACAGAGCTGGGGCTGTGGTTTTGGCAGACATAGAAAGATATTTCCTGTGTTAAGTGTTACATAATTTATTTTTGATATGTATTTTTATGCTGCAATTGTCCCTTCATAATTCTTCACCTTGTCTACTGAGCAGAGATGTCTATTTCCTCACCCTCCAAATCAATTAAATATATTTTTAGCAATGTCCCTAAATTACATTGTTGCAGCAACAGAGTGCATAAGGGTTCCAGAAAAACAGGGAGAGATTATTGTAAACTATTGAAAAGCTGCGCAGCCATTCAGAGAGCTTATGTCTGCGGATATGAGACGCCGCAGGATCCCACCCATCCCCCACACTGGCTTGTAAACCCATTTTTGCCTGGCTAGTCACAGACTGCAATAGATAGATTCCACCCCACCCCCTATCCTTTGCTCAGTCATTCAGACTTGGAAAGTCAATAACAAGCTGACATCATCATTGGTTTGTATATTACACTGCTACTTTCATTCTACGCACAATCTCCTCAGAGAAGACAAATGTAATTTATTTTTTGGTTTAAAAACTTAAACATTATTTAAAGAGTTACATAATAAATGAGCAAATTCACTTGTATAGTTTCAGGCTATAGTCCATGGCTGAATGTTGGGAGCACCTTTTCTGCCTCTTGACCTTGTCTGGACACATGAGGTATCATTTTGACAGCTCCTGTGATCCCGTCCTTCTAACTGTAGAGACGAGGTCAGTTTAAAGTATTATGCCCAAAAGCTTCTGAAAATTTTTTACTAGCAAATTGACATGGGACAGGGGGAAGTGAGTACAAATGGGGAATCAATTTAGAAAATACGGCGTGATGTGGTCTTTAATAAGAAACATTTTATATGACGATCATAATCTATTACATAACAGCATTTACTGTTTTAATACAACCTCAAAGAAGGCCTTTTTAATATTTGTTTATTAATGTTTCACCAAATATGCCCAATTTTATCAACTAATGGTGTTTATATCTTGAAATTTGGTTTATCGATCTGTTAAAGCATTCTCCACCTGACAAGTGTCAATGTCATGCATGCACTTACCATATGTTAGAGTGCACGCTCAATATTTGTCCAATGAGACCATTTTTGCAATGAAAGAACAACACAGCATTCGGGTAGCAGAAAATAATGCATGTTCGATGTGGTAATGTGGCCACAAAAGAAAGTAGAGAGAATTGATACACCTTGAAGTTTATTACTTTCTGTTAAACAAACATTCCATTATCCTATACCACAGTAGCCACATTTGCAATACGCTAATTTGCAGATAAATTCCACTTTTTCATCACTAAAAAATACTTGTTTGTAGAACTAGGCTATTTCTTAGTGTCATACACTTTTAAGTCCTTAAAGCTGGGCAGACACTATGTGATTTTTTTCTCCGTTGCGTACAACTGGTTACTCAAACATTACTCACACATGTTTCATTCAAAACAGTCAACAAAAATTTCGGAAATGCCAGAAGAGAAGAAGTAAAATTTGTTTGAGTCATTGTTTGAATTATTAAGACCTATGTTGAATTGGATGTGGTGAGGTTGAGTGTCCTCAGATGAAATTGAAGAGCATGTTCTGGAACTGAGCCCCAACCCAGTTTGCTTGGCAACGCTTAACGCCAAGACTCAGACGGGAAAAAGGCCTCATGCCTATGGTCCAATCACAGCAGTGGGGCTTCCCTTTACAACCCCACACTCACTCAATTTGTAATTGTTTGTAAGAGTGTTTCTGCTGGTGTTGGTACTGCTGGTATAGCCATTCCATTTCCTACAGCCACACAATATTGGCAATATTGGCAAATATGACTGTTTATGGCAATATTGCCATAAACAGTGATATTTATAGGATGTTATTGTACTATACTACATGGTACTTTGTAAATTGCCCCTTGGGGATAAAAAAAGTGTTTTTGAATTTAATTGAATAATGAACGTTCGGAGTCTATCACACTAACACAAAGACATGGGCTAAAGATATGATGTGCATGGTCAGTCGTTAACCATTGTAGCACATTCAAAATCCCATTTCAGTGAAAATGGTAACAACACAACTGATTGACATGACAAAAATTCATGTCAAAAATTCATGTCATGTGGATGACAATAGCCCACTTTATTCTCAGTTGGACTTAAATTATTCCGCTTGAAGACAATGGACCAATTATTTACATGGCATAATAATTTAATCGAATCAGGTGTTAAATATGTACGCATTTAATCTGAATAGCTGTGTGACGTGCAGATTTTATTATTTTTGGCTTGGGGTTAAAGCTAACACATGTTAACTGAAAGTAAGGAAGAGAGGCGAGCACCAGATGGCTATTTTGCCGCTACTTTGGTTTTAGGTCTTAGTATGTGGCGTCATAATTGGCTAAGTTGTGGGTGAGATGTTAAGATAATCAGAGTGGTACTGTAATTGTTATAAAGTCAACTTTTTCGCGAAATAAAAGTTTGTATGTTAATGTAATGTGCATGCGTCAAAAATCTGCAATCTGATTGACCGTTTACATGGCTATTCAATGAGATTCTAAAAGGAATACACCACCCCTTTCAATCCAATTGAAATTCCAATGGGATCAGCCAGTTTTGTTCCGATCATGGTGTTTATATTTTTTATTCTGATTGAGGAATAAATCTGATTCTAATCAGATTAAAAGTGCCCTTGTAAACCCACCTAGTGAAAACATCTAATGTGATATGTAGGCAATAATTCGACCTGCACAGTCCATTTTGTGTTCCAACAGAGGCAACTCACAATGACTATGGCAAACAGTAACAATTGCTACAATGGGCTCAGAATCCACTAAGAAGCCACTCATGGGTGTTGAGAAACCTACAGGCTCTACTCACGAAGCCAGCACAAAGCTGTGTGCTGCAACTGCTACTGGAACGTGATTTAACGTGGCTTATTTCTCTGGACCCAAGGTGGACACACATGGCCAACAGAATTCCAATCAATTAGACACAGTGGGGTTCTACATTCCAGCTTCCACGATTGTTTTCTTAGGCCAACAGCACGCCGGAGAGTCTCATCCCCCTGAGCTTCGATTGAGCTGGAAAAGCGAATACATCAAGGGGCCCCAGCAAAGACTATCTGGAACACCTGTTTAGGGGTGTATTTAATCCTCTGCTCTACTGCTGGTGGGGGTAAAAGCAAAAAGGCTTTTGGCAAAGGGGAAAAGACTGAATCGCAATGAGACGTAGGTCATTCCTCTTTCCTTTTGATCGTGCCATTAATCTTGCTCTTCAAAGTCTGATGCTGGAGTTGAATAGGATGAAGGTGGCAGGCGGATTGCAGTGGCCTCAACATTGTGAAACCGCTGACATTAAAATAGGTTTATGACCCTGAGTGAGAAAATGGACACTCTGTTTCCTCTGCAGACAAGTCATAGAAATGTCTCAGTGATGGTGACGAAGGGATTCTTCTCTAACAGAAGAAAAGAGATTACATTATTATTGAAATCTACTATGATTAGGATACACACTGCACTGTTAGGCTACTGTGCATACTAAGTATATTTTGGAATAGCACACCATCACACTTATTGTACTTTGTAAGTACAGCTAGCGTAAGTGATTACATAAATGAGCTGACTCGCAATGGGAGATTTATTGCCACAACTTTGTCCAACCAGTTGAGTTATCTTTCTGAGATTTTTTTGTGTTTTTGGTATAAAACACTGCTCTACAGCATGGGGTGATTATACACAAAACAACACTTAATGCATACAACTACAAACTGATTCTCAGAGCGCATTATAACAATGGGCCAATGAAATGTAGCTTTCTGTCGCAATTAACTTGCTTCCAAAAGCCACTAGTGTCATTAGTGGACAAAAAAGTACACAAGAGTGCACATACCTTGCTACTCACAGCACAGTTATCTTTAAGCTCCTGAAGGGAATACATCATGCAATATTCATAAAAACCCTCCACTAACTATTTTATATTATTAATGTATGACTGAATAGGATTTGTGTTGTTTTGTACAGCAGTATCCATAGTCTTTCTGTGACAGTCAATAAAGCTGATGGCATAAACATGTCATTATGGGAAGTATAGACTAAACGTAAATGTTTCATGACCTACCAGATCACTAACAAAGGAAGCCATCGTTATGTGACTGGTCCATACCTTTCACCTCCACAAAGAAGTTCAGTGACATCATTTTTGCAGCTAATTCTATTGCTTACTCAGACAACAATGTGTTACATGCTTGAGGGTACAAACTCTACCAGTCCCTGATCAAACCGAGGTGTTTTACATTTGTTGGATAGTATCCAATTAATTATAACAAGGACAATTTTCAATTTCACTTGCAAGAATACTGGGCCATCTAACATAACACTGCCATATTTAGAGTCTCTATATCCTAGTATTGTAGTTCCGGTACTCTCACGTTGGGAAAAGCCAGCTGGTCATTATCATACAATAAATCCCAGTAACAGCTGATCATGTTTTGCATTAAATTGTGTTCTAAAACGAATGTCCAGGAGGACTCTGTCAGGTGACTTATTCATTCTCAGCCTACCTGTTCAAGCCGCAGGATTTTCTTGGGTGCTTGCTACCGACCCACCAACTCCCCTCGCACCGCCCATCTTCCTTGGTTAGAATTAGGGGTGTACGCAGGGATCCTGCTTGACTCCTGCCTGCGTATTTGACTCCAGCACAGTCCCTGCAAAGCACTTCATGTCTTTCTGCTCACTTCTCTAAAGCCAACTTTGGAGAATGAACTTATGAATGTCCAACTGGGTGTGTTATCCAACTTGTTACATGTACTTAGGACAGGAAAAGAAAAAAAAACATAAATATGAAAAATGTCTCCATTTTAGTGCCAGCTTAGTTTAGAGTGTTATTCATGTCCTCAGCTACCAGTGATTGGGGTTAATATAACAATTTATACTGTAACATTCAAGGGGGGTTCTGCACTTCTCTCTCTCTACTCCTCCCATTTTGTGTTCTGTTAGTGTTCAGGAATCTGTGTGTTATATGTACATGCCCATGTGTAGTTTCCTAATGCACATGGCTCACGTATCCTATGAGCTCTGAGCCTTCTGTACCAGCCTAGCCTTGCCTATGTGCTTATCAATAAACAGCTGAGAGCCGAAGAGAAGCCCTGTCATTGCCATACTACTGATCAAACTAGAAAGCTCTTGAGAGTCATCACAATCAGTATCTTTTCAGTCAATAATTAGATAAGTGGCAAATACTACTTCAGATAATGATACATTTTAAATGCTTGCATTGTGTACAGATTATCACCTGTAAATCTTCAATGCCGTGTATATTTGTAGCTCAGTATGATGTCCTCTCTGACACAGATTTCATAACTGCAGGAAAATGCAGTATGCTTTACTACCTTAATCTTCTATTAGGGCAATCTGAGAGCTGAAGGTCAGTATGCGAGACACCAACTCCTTTCTTGTGACACATCCAGTGAATGTTTCATCCACATTTGCATGAAAACTTTTGACAATTGTCAAGAGGGAAATGATTTTGCAAGTCAAAGCAGGGAAGCTTGGGTGAAGTGTCAAGGGGGTTGACTGAAAGGGTTGCAGTGGGGGAGGGGAGTTCAAAGAGCTATCAAGATGTTATGCTACCCCCAATCACAAACAGATGTGCACACCCCTAACTATATCAGAGTGAATGTCCAATTGGCAGATAGAACACAGGAAACGTAACACAACTAGCTATAGTCAAAAGATGGGTTTCGATCGCAGTTTAGTGAAATTGCGAATGGTCTGTCTCCATTGAGTGATGTTATACCATTAAAGCTGGTTTCCCTTCTTGCGATAGTCATTTCACCTAATTGTGAATGTATCCAGCACAATAACTGTGGTTGTGATTAATCCAGGCTGACGCATATGATGTGCACAATAATAATGGAAAATACAAATTGGCTGCAGTCATGTTCCAGGAATTTCTGGGAAGTCCTTGCTCAATGATTTGGCCATGTGAATCAACACCAGGACACATTTCTCCTCATTAGGCCGCAAAATGAACATGTAGCATCATGTGACTTACGTAAATGTGCAATAATGCCCCTTTTCAATGAAGTGGGATATTCCCTTCACTTGTTTATTCAATGGTGCACCATTGAATTTAAAAACAAGTGTGTGTGAGCAGGGTAAGACTGTGTGTGTCTGTGAGCAGAGTAAGACTGTACACCATGACATTGTGTACGAGTTCACACTCAGCGTTAGTGAGAACCAGGGGTGGTGGAGCAGAGATGGGTGGAGGAGGGGAATCCCTTCCCCCATCCCATGAGCTTTCCACAGGGTCGTGAGGTCATCTCCCTGGACCGTCGGTTGGCGTGACGACAGAGGAGGACGGAAGAGAGAGGGAGTGCGCAGTGGGCATACTGCCAACCGAGTGGTAATGAGGTGAGACAGCGACTGGTGTGAAGCAAATATGCAGGCAAACACACACACACACACACACACTACACCCATGGAAACAAAGCAGAACGTACACGTCAAAACTCTAAAGTGCTAATGTTCAATTCCACACACACAAACCCAAAAATACAGTGCATTCTCTGACACACTCAGATATAAATATAGCTTCATTTTAAAAAGTACCAATACACACAAAAGTATAGGAACGTTGGCTATTACCAACTGTCCCGTATTTCCAACCTCTTACGTGTATATGTGTCACTTAATATTAATTTCTATACAAACCAAAACAGCGGATTCCCAAAGCACCCACACCATAAGTGTATCTAAATTAGCTATGTACCAAAAATTACATTTTACCATGACTCGAAGAGCTGTAAACAGTGTTGTAAGGCTGCGTGTACAAATCCGCTTGGAGCTCAAGTGGAATTTTGATTTGCGACGAGAATTTTCAGTCTAACCGTTGATGTGTTCAAATCTACACACCTATGGCTACTGAAAAATGTAAGGTTCATTTATCAAATGTTATTTTGAAGCATTAAAACACATTGTTGTTTTAGAATTTTCAATTGAATGGGTTGGTAATTGGTGGTTTTACGATACAAGTGTGAGTATGATCCACACTTTTCAAACATGAGAACATTGATGCATTTTGGATGCAATATCGTGTCCAAAATGTCCAGTAAAGGACAAAGTAACACTTTGTTTTTCAGAGAATTCCCCTTTCAATAATGCTTGATTCTTAAAAAAATATAGTAATTTCATATCTGAATGATCCAAACAACTCAGTTTCTCATTCCTTAGTGCTGTGGCATGCAAAATTGTCTAACAAACTGAGATCACTATTACTGTATCAGAGAGGAGTTGTAAAAATCCCCAAATAATTCAAGTGGGGGAAATTCTGGAGGGGAGACAGAAATCGAAATGCCAGGCAATACACAGAACGATCTACAAAAGGAACTGCCTTCTCTGAAAGGCATGTCTTAGACATCGTTGTTACATAAACTTACATTTTTTTTGGTCCTCAGTTCTTGATTGCACATAGATCAGTCTTGGGCTCTGCAAACTAAGCCTGGCCAGATGGCGTTGGAGCATTGACCTAGTTTGGCATAGTGCATGCAAGCCTCTGTGAATCTGAAAAAAAAGTTGGGCATGCTCTTCATTCCAAACACAATGGCATATCTGAGGTGTGTGTCCACTGGAGAATCAGCTATTTGAAGGTTGATAGAGGGTAGACTTATCCATGCAAACATTTCCCACCTAAAATTAGCTTCGGTCATAAATGTTGCATACAACCTTGTAAGCAAAGGGTGCTCTAAAGGTTTCCTCACACATCAAATGCTCAAAATGTGTCATGCAAAAGTAGTATGAAACTGAGACCAATAATCAACCAACAGAGCATATTCTTACTGTTTTTCTTAAGCGTTGCACGCACTGACGTGGTGATAATGCCAACACAAATACTGAGTACTTTCCCATCACGCTGGGTAATTCCCCAAATGGCTTGCCAATCTATGGCAGAGAAAAACTCTTGCTCTGGGTGAACAGCAAATATGAGAAAGCTGTTAGGTTGTGCTTTTGTCAAAGAAATGACTAAGGCACTTAATGGAATACTGGTATGACGGTCATTGCTATTGTCACTGTTTGTGATGCATCATTGTCAAAGTGGAACAGAGTGTTAGAAAGAGGGAAACGTATGTGCAGACACATTCTGCACATACAGTATGTACACACATTTTTTTTCAGACATAATGGGCAGTAGCTGAAGGGATGGTTTAAGCTAGTCACATTCAGTGAAAAATATTATCCATTTAGTTTAATATTACCACAAGACTTTAACCCCTATCCCAATATATCAGCTTCTGGTTTGCTGAAGATCTTCTGGAGTGTTGCCATAACAATTATTTAGGAACATCAACACTCTCACAAAAGCATGTTGTCTTCTATATACCCCCTGATCCATATGTATGTGTCAGTGTCTGTCATTTTAACAATTCTCCCAACCTCCTGCTTCAAACTGAGCAGCCACTGAGTGTACAGTATGCAGGTCACTGACATTCCCTCCTTTTGTCTCAACCCCCATGTGCTTTTCGAAATAATGTGCCAGCAACAACCTGCCCCCGCTGTGGCTGTGCCCTGGCTAGATTTATGCTGGGCGGGCCTTCGTAGGCGCGCCTTATCTTCACAGAGCGCCGGAGATGAAAGTGTTACGACAGAATCGTCTCCCTCTGAGCTGCTAGATGAGGGCATCAAATGTGAACTGACAGTCTCTCACATGTCAGCGTCCTGCTTTCCCAAAGAACTATCACTGCTGCCAGGCTCCAGCAAAGGAAGCCAGAAATACAAAAAGGAAGATGCTAACCATCCAAGCGTGAATCATAACATGAAATATTCAGAGTATTTAGGATTAAATAAAAATGGGGGAGAACCACTGAGGGCTAATACTCATTATTCCTCTTTTGTAGGGCTTGGCAACAAAAATCCAGTATCTACTGATTTGACTGAGGTTCTGTGCCTGACATTAGCAAACATTTCATGTAAAACACAGTCTGACCTGAAAAGCAGGCACAGTTGTTTGTGCTCCCCCTCACAGCCACAGCATGAATAATGGATATTGGTTTCCTCCCTGCCCCCCACCCTGGGAACCCAGGTGAAATATACAGTGGGATAAAAATATGCCTTGGGTTTCGAGTTTCACATGGTTGTTTCAAACCAAGTCAAAGTGTCACGTGGGAGTGGGTTGACAGCTCCCTTTTTACCCAAGCAGAGCCCACGGAGCTCCGTCAGCTGCCTCACGACACGACAAGTTCTCGCAAACAACGGCTGTTATTGGGAAGACCCGTCGAGAATGACTGGGGGAGACGTCGCACTACACCAACCGGCAAACACCCAAGCCTGTTTTCAAACAACAGGGACAGAAAAGTGGCATGGGGTTTCCTCAAGAGACCTCTGTGTGCAGGGATGACAACAAGAAAGGGAAAACAAAGCAACAGAGACTCCGTTGTGAGTGTCTTTGTGTGTGTGTGTGTGTGTGTGTGTGTGTGTGTGTGTGTGTGTGTGGCGCTGTTGCAGCCTGTGCTTGTGACAGAATTCACACCATTCCCATCAATTTTTTTCTTTGATGTCAAGTAGGCCACGTGTGTAACCCAAATGCAGAGCATGTTGACGCACTGTCCACTCCAAGCACAAAGGTTACATGTGGATTTCATAATAAAATCACAATAAAGAAAGTTTTTGGGAGTGTTTTCAGTTAAGACATTGTGTTGTTCTCTTCCATGGAGAATACTGGCTTGCAATGAATACTGGGAGGAGATCACAGAGACGGATAGCATATCCTTGTTTTTGGTCTGCTTTAGAGAAGGTTTGGCAATAGCATGTTCCACTTTTGAGGAAATGTTCAATTAGTAGAGGTGTTGGGCAGGGTTAATGAAATATAATTAAACTCATCTGTAAGGCGTCTTTCTCTAAGGCACACGTGACTGTAGCCCTGGGAAACAACACAACCAGATAGTTAGTCTCCAGGGAGAATACGTAAAACACTAAGGACCTAATGATCATCTGGTTTAATAACAAGAAAAACAGAAATGTGCTCGCCAAGTTCACAAACATCAAGAAGAGATGAATGACACAGATTTATGGGGTTGCTTCAAGTTTTGGGTAAATACAAATCCCACCATTAATTTAATAGTTCAAATAATGTGATCGGTTAAAACTCTCTAACCCTTAAGTTATTTCATTATAACTTCATCACTGCACAGTTCAGATCAGATGCAACTTCATTATTCTGAAAGGCTTCTAGCTATTGTTTCAGTTTTCACATAACAGACATTTTGTGGTGGAACTACCAGTAACAATTACACAACATATTTTCAAGATCGTTAGGATGTTAAGCAAGTTATGGAGTTATGGAGAAATAACACCAATGCAGTGATGATTTGCCTTGACTCATGCCTTTAATTAGATCCGAACTGTGATGTTATCTCATTGTAACACACTCCCTGTGTATTATCCTTATTTTATCTGTCCTTTATCATTTTTTGTGTGACACATTTGTGTGAAAAGACCATTGTTTCTAGTGTATCATTTAACGATACATTGGCGGGGATCACATTGACCAGCAGGAAGTGGAAGATATCCTATTGTTCACGATGGTTCGGCAGCTGAACAGTTAAAGTGTCAGCGTTAGGCCAGCATCAAACAATTAGAGCGTTGAACTTGGCTCAACTTTCAAAGAATAACACAAGGCTCATCACTTGTCAGTTTAGGCAACAGAACATTAGACTCTTTGTGTAACTTCGGAAGAAGAATAATTCTTTTGAATTATTATGGTCTAAGCATTACGTTATGCTTTTCCTCTGCCGCTTCGTTATTTCCAATGTGATTCCAGGCTAAGAATCTAATGATGCACAGAATATTTCCATCCCCTCCTCTGAGATCCCATTCTTACACCTCTTCCCTCCTCCTTTACCATTGTCACTCTGGACAAAAAACATCTGACAAATGAATAAATGTAATGCATATGTACAAACTGACTTTTGTCCAAGGGTTTAAGAAAACAATGTCATTTGGTGCTCTCATGAATTTATACCATGTACAGTATAAGCTCTAACTGGTATGTCTATCTATGTGTTGCCTCTCTTTACTCTGTTTTGTCTGTGATAAAGAATCCACTCAAAGTATATATTTTTAATTAGCAAGTGAAATTAAAACTATATGCCATACAATGACCGACTGGCCGTCTGGATTCTGGGCACATGCCAGAAGAGCCGCACATCAAATGGGCCACTCAGAACGCTGGTGAACGTAGCATTTTATCAGTCTTATATCAGCATGGTGCAGGATCATGTAACATTCAGCTGTAGGCAGGCCCTCTCTATTTACACACAGGCTCTCCTACTTACTCATTTCCCAAAGTTATCCATCAGAATGTTTAGCTGGATTTGGCAGCCCAATATAACTATTAACTCTTGAATACAATTGCTACTGGACGGATGACCGCTACTTACAGTATACCATTCGCCTATCCTTTACATCACAGTCATGGTGTGTCCTATACCCTTCTCGCCTATGTAGGCTGATTTATTTTTCATTGTGTTTTAATTCTTATTGAGATGTTCCAAAAAGGAGTGTTTAGTTAGACATAGAACATTCTACCTTAAAGTTGTTAATTTGGTTGGTTTGTTCTAAAAAGTCACAGTGGAACAAGGCCTGCTGGGAATTGGTAAATGTCCAATGATCTTACTTCTTGCCATTTGCTACAACATGCTGGAATGTTTTTACATCGTCTGCTTGTTCTGTGGCTTCTGGATTGTATTGGAATTAGATATTAGCAGCCCAATGTTTAACAAGTGTAAAAGGGACACAGAAGTGGAAGGGACATGAGAACTGGAGGAGAGTTTTCTTTGAAACGGAAGAAAATGGATAGGCCACCTTTTTAGGGCCGTGTGTTGTTGCAAATGCCAGGGCCGTTTTTTGATCCCAGTCCGTCACTGATGCCATATGCCACAGACAGCCTAGTTTTAGTAATAAAACGACCATTGTCAGTGAGACGAACCCTAAGAGACATGTTTGAGACACTCAGGCAGAGAGAGTCAGGGGAGCAACATCCCTTCCTGCTGACTGGAGATGCAGCTGAAGCCTGGGGAGAGGGAAGATTGGGCCTGCGTATGGTTTTAGCCCTCCATTTCCGCCTCAGGGTCACCGCATTTCCACTTAATTACACCCCAGTGCTATGCGAAGCCATGCACAGTAGAACACTGTCCTCACTTCCCGAACAGTGGGATATTTTTGGCCGAAGCACATGCCTGCAATCTCAGAATTCATATCTGCTAGAGAGAGAGAGAGAAAGAGAGAGAAAATAGTTTTCAGAAAAGAGGTTTGTGGTAACTGGAACCAGCTTTTACAACACACATGCAAGCTATACAAAGCACCAACCATACCATAGCAGAATGTGTACTTGGAGGTTATGTTTTTTGATGAAAGATACTTCACAAGTCAGATATACCTGACTTGCTGAGTGCTATAAATCAAACATGGCAATTGTAGCATTATACAAGCATTTCTATGGACGGTATGTAATGAAAACATCAGAAAGGAGAAGACAACAAAAAGCAAAGTGAGATCCACAAGAACACTAAAGGGGAGAATCCAATAAATGTAATGATCTGTCAGCCTTAGATTTTCTTATGCAGTCTCACTCTCAGACAATAATGTGAAAAAAGCAGCAGTAGCAGCAGCCTTTGTGAACTGGACAGATATCCGCCCTTTTCGAAAGCTTGGGGGTTTTTTTGCAGATATTTCTGTCAGGTCAAAGGATGGGTATAACTGATAAAGATGTGCCAAGCTCCCTGTGATTTGATGCAAGGTTAAAGAGAACCATTTTTTTCCCCATCTCAGACAATGAGAGACTGAAAAAAGTCTCGGCAACGCAGACAAAGAAAGTTTGAGAATAACAGGCTCTTTCCTTCCCTGTTTGCAGGGTACAGATTGTTACTGAAGTCTCCTAACTAAATGAGCATATGAAAGACACATCCAAGATAGTTTTGACAGGTATGCATACTACTATTGTGGTTATCATTGAATAAAAAGGTCAGAGGATACTTTTTTGTAATTTCACTGTTATACGAAACTCTCCCTTAAACTGAGAAAGGGGAAATGGATATTGTTATGAGACATTTTAAACTGGGAAAGGGGTAATGGATATTGTTATGAGACATTTTGATGGATGATGCAGAACAGTAAGACCCTGGCACACTTCAATATGGAAAAGAAGAAGGGGAACAATTTCAAGTCAGTCAAAGATTGTTATATTTTGACTTTCTGACAGCTAAACACTTTGTCAATTACCTTGTCACCTAAAAACCTTAAAAAAATTGTCGTTAAAGGATGACTATGATAGAATTAATGTATGTATATTCAAACCTACAGTATACGGCAGAATAGAAAAACTTAGTTCCACTAACTGAAACCACACGTTATTCATGCATCAGTTTCATATAATTCATCTCTTACCACTCCCTTTGTTTCAGAGGATTACTGTAATCCTGCTTTCAACACAAACAATTCCACAACCACACTGCTCTGTTTCACTGTGTGATCCATTGGAGGACAACTTGAATTGTAATCCGAAAAACAAAGACAAATCATCAAAGGTGACATCACTGAGGGATTAGAGTCCCTTGGCTCTACAATCTCAATTTCTACACAAGACCCTGTGTTTTTGTGACAAGAACCTAGTAATGACCAATCCCACATCTCAGAGAAACAGAAGTAGTCATGTCATAGTGAAGGATCTTAAGACCACAAAATAATTTGTTCTGTGGTTCATATATTTGATTTCAATATGGTGTTCAATGAGTTATATGTTTCATGATATATCCTTGAAGTAATTTGCAAAAGTGGAAACTAATTAAAAAAGCTGTGTAATTCCTGGACTTCCAAATGATTCTAAAGATGAACATCAGAATAACAACCGTATTGTTGTTTACTGAGAATAATACACTTTCGGGAAAAGTTGATGTATCACCATTACAGCTGAATATGATTTATCTGCTGTTCAAAAATGACATACAAACTTAATTTGAATGGTTATTGGTTCAGAAACCAGAAATATATCCTTGGCTTGGAATTCAAAAAAACACTAAGCTTGAAAACTAATTAAAAAGCTAAGAGCCCAGCCAAATCCCCTGGACTCCCTGGTTTAGTTTTAACGATGATTGACTGAACTTTTTGTGTTCAGTGCTTTTTGAACTATAACTTTTAAGTTATTCTCTTTGCATTCATTACATCTTCTTAAACAAGATTTGTCAAGACTAAGTTACTCAGTGATGGGAAGCGAGATGCATAAAATGTAGTTTGGTTTGTTTTTTGTTGTTGTTATTAACAAGACATCTTGAAAACAGACAGTGTGAATAGTTATTTGATGATTCCATACTCAGATTTGTGTTTATACTAATCTTTCTTTGTGACTTTATAATGATGATCCTGTAGAGAGCAACAATATCCCTTTCTAATCTAAGGCAAAGGGCCTCCTGAAGTCTTCCAGGGGTGGGGGATGGGCAAGCGCATGGGGCTGAGTGCTTCTGCAGTATATGGCTGGGGAAACTGATGTGTGTTTCCAGTCACTGAGTTCTTACCGACTTTAAATTTAATAGACATCGCACACACACGCACACACACAAACTTTCTCTCTCTGCACACACACAAACTTTATAAACGTTCTCTCTCAACACATACACACACATGCTAGCCTTCCAAGAACTGTACGATTGGGTAACAACATTGTTTTCAATTATTGCATTATGGGCAAGGAGACATCTCACATCTGCTCCTTCTTAGCTGTTTGAAATGTCATACAGACCTTGGCCAGCTGCCTTCTACACAAACAAGACAAAATTCAACCTAGTTTGAACACTCAACCCAATGCTCCAACAAAATTTGAAGACATTTTGACTGGAAATGTCTTTGATGATTATGCAGTATCTCTCTTGTTGTACAACAAATAATGTCCATTTTCTTTGTGTGGATGTAGTTTGTTGAACAATTTACCGACATAGGCACCAAGAGGAAGGCTTTAATGAAGTTTCTTTCCATTGCCTAATACAGGTCATTATAGTCGTTTGGTCGCATTGATAGCATAACTTGGTGAAAACAATCTGTTTACTAGTCATGAAGCTGCACCAGATGTGTGTAATCATACATTTTCAATTAGTTATCATTATTCCTTAATTGTGTATTAATTCCAGGAATGTCTTTGTGTAACTGTCTTTTATTCGCATATCTCTTACACTGTTTGTTCAGCAGACTTCACACTTACACGTACAAGTGGGTGCAGTACCGAGGTTGGCGTTGTTTGGGAAATGCAAAAGATATCGCTAAAAGAGGAACTTATTGCCTCTTGCCTCTCCTCTCCCATACAAAGCACAGCACTTAGTCAGAAACCTAGCCTAGCAGAAGTGAATGCTGTGTCGAGTGAGCTATTTTGATGTGTGACGAAACATTAATGAAATAAGACAAAATGTCTGATCTCAATATAGAGACTGCCTCTGGATGCAGTTTGATTGCATAAAAACATTCAGCAGATCTTGATCTCAACATGCCAACTGAGCCCAGGATACTGCGGTGAAGAGTTTTAGGTTGGGTATTCATGTCTGTTAGAATTGAGATAAAAAAATGATCAAACCCGTAAATTGCCACTACGACCACACCGATCACACTGCCAATACTTTGCACAATCTTTGGACTAAACAAGCAATGACTCCAACTGCACGGCCCAAACTTTAAGAATGGTTTCAAACTCATGAATCATTCCACAAAATTGTGTTCATCAAGCACGTCACTGTGCTGTGGGTTTTCTACAGGAATGGGCATGTTTTGTACAGGCACTGCACTAGTTTATCTTGAAACTGCTACAAGGAAAGGTCAAACTTTGATAGGTGTTTGTTTTCACTCAATTGCCCAGTTAAAGCTATTGAGAAAGATTACTTCTAGATTTTTACCATCCAGACAAATATGTAGTATCAGGATGTAAAGTGTTGAAGCCTTGAATTGTTGACATTTTGACCAATACACCTACTGTTCTACTTAATCCAATCAATTCCTTAGTACAGATGTAAGTCAAATAAAACACTAGACAAAGGAGATTGAGCAGCCCACAACAACACAAATTTGTATAGTATATGCTACCTCACGGTCTTATGCATGCCCTGGAGACTATGAGTACGTGGGGTACATTGTCTTTGCATGTCTAGAATACATGGTGTCCTGATAATGTTTGTTTATTTCTGCTTGCTCGTCACTCACACACTGGTCATAAGGAAGAGGTGGCAGGGGCTGCTTCTTCCTCACGGATCACAGCCTCATCTGGACCACGAGGGCACTGACTCACACTCCGAGGCTCTGACAGTGGCCACAGGCCAAGGGCCACTTGGCGAACAGGACGCTCTGCAGTTCACCTGACCCAAAGCCACCTGCCTAATGACTCGCTGCTCGAATTGATAAACCCAGTATGAGCAAGTGCATGGAGCGAGCTACAGTGAGCTAAATGGCAGTGCAGCAGCTGTGCTGGGTGCCTCATGTCTGCAGAACACAGCAGGTGAATTGACTTCCATCACAGCAAAGTTGTGCCATGTTCGTTTGCATATGGCCCCATGGGAAGGCTCCCTGCTTGTCAATTCTCATTGTGACATGTTTGTGTCTGTTAAGAAGGCAGGGAATTTCAAGTGAAATCTGCTACAGAGTTCCGAGAGCCCCCCGCCCACACCCCCCCGCAATATTGCCTCCTTCCAGGAAGATATGAGCTCATTAAGGGCAATGATGAGACATTATTTCTTCCAGAACGAGCCAAGGACTTCTCTCATTTCTTCTGCCAGTCGTCTCTTAATCCTCCTTGACATGTTTAACAATTCCAGACTGCTCCAGTAACTCCAGTAACTGGACAGTGGCAAGACAAAAGGAGACTCCAAAACTACGAGAATGTATCTGGAGTCTGAGCCCTGTGGCAAGTCACGGTCAACTGAAGTAATCATGTGAGCATAAAAAAATAAAAAGTTAGTTGAATAATATATCAGTGTGAAGTTATCTGTAGGCACAGAGATTGAAATTGATTTCTCTGGCCAATGAGGAGAATCAGCCTTAATAGCTTGGTCATTTAAAGATCTGTTTTGCTTTCACTTTGCTATCGTGCTACAACAGTGTTCTGTTAATGATATTGGACATGGATAAATAATGCAATAGGTTAAATATTGTTTGCAGCTGTAGAATAGTCTGATTTAGTCATGCGGTTTTCCCCTTTGTCATACATCTGAGGCCATATTCAACAAGTCTTCAGCTGCAGAGGTGTGATGGCCTCTTGGACCAATCCCTTGTCATTATAGCAAAAACGGCACAACAGAATGGCTCAACCTAAAATACTCATGAAGTATAATCATGAAGTCTGTTTCTGCTGCTCTTGTTTAATTCAAAGGGATTTGGCAGTGGATGTTGTGTTCCCCTGTTTTTTGTCACTAGTGTTGCCAAAATCAAATAGGACACAGGCATGGAAAGTGTTCCATGGCAGTAAAGGGGTTAAATGGGATCAGCTGAAGGCATCAGCATTTCAAATTATAAACTCCAGGCTTGTGTGAAACTCATTTCTGTCAGTGTCTCAACACCTGCACAAGTTGCACATTTTTTCTTAACAGCTAAGAGAGGAAGTGTACATATCTGAGTCTGAAAAGTCAGAATCTCTCTATTTATGCTGGACCATCACCAGGTGCTGGTCTGATCCATTTGGAAATATGAAATGCTTTGGAGGCAGAATATGTTAGTGGCTTGGCAGAAGAATTCATCGGTACATCATATAGACCTCTTCCCACAGTCCCACAGCTACAATAAGGGAAGTAACCCCTGACTGCACCAAACAGACACTGATTATTAAAATGCACCATTAGATACGTGTAAATCTGGTTGATTTGACGAAATGTGCATATGATTCTTTCTTTGGCTTGTCTATGGATAAGAACAGACTATACAGCCTTTTAGAGCATCCAAAATACACGACGCATCATTTGCATTAGCTCAAATCTGACCAAGAGTGGGTGTGTAGTGAATATTATTTTCGTTCTAAATAAATAAATAAAGGGAGAAGAAAGGCGGGGGGGTGTCTGATGAAAGCCGAGGCTTAGATTTACGGCATAGAAATGTGATGAGATTGGGAGCAACTGGCATGAGGGATTTCACTCCAGTGTTGAAAGGCTCGGTACAGGGTGGATCAGGGAGAAAGCACAAGAAAGAAAGAGAGAAGGAGAATGACAACAATGTAAGGAGACAGTGTCTACATTCTTGAATGAAATGACTTATGTATTCAGGGTATCAACACATGGTGATGTCCAAAATAAGACCTTTCTACTGTGAAATCATAGTTTCTGGGAGCTGTCATAAAACGGTCTGGGGGCTCATCTGCAGTGTTCCTCAGACATCACAGAGACATCTACAGATAACACTTTCTCTTTCATCCAATCAGATTATTTGAACATTCTGCTACTACATCTGAGAAAAGAAATAAGAAACCGGTGTCATTTCAGAAGTGCATGTGTTTTCCCCTCTAACCCCCACCTTCAAGCACGGCTCGCAATAAAGGCAATTAGGTGTGGGTGCTGAAGGTTTCCTCCTTCTAAAAATACCCAGCCTGCTGCGCTGTGGCATCTTAAAGATAAATCCAGTCGGGACGTTCTGAGCCGCTGAAGCAGCCACACTTGGCTTTGATCTTCCCTCTCAATGATCTACTCCTTCATCTGGCTTTCGCTCAAGATCCTAATGAACAAATCTGTTTGACTTGCTATTTCGTTTTTTAGGACGAGCTGGCTGACCGACTCTTCATCTCATACAGAATGTGTGTGTGCGAGTATGAGAGAGAGGGAGTGAGTGAGTGAGAAAGAGAGAGAGAGAGAGAGAGAGAGAGACGGGATGAGGTCAGATAGTGAGGGGTTGTGAGCCCTATTTCACATGCAGTACACTACATCATCATCAAAGGACTCACTGTTCACTCTCTCCCTCTTCATATGGCAGGTTGCCAGGGGGCAAAACCTTCAAGGTGTTTGAAGTGAAAACATCGTAGCTGCAGTTGAAAAATCACATTAGGTTACAAAGACAGTCCAATGAACAGAAACCTGTGAAAGATGTGGGAAAAAAATCAATTCCCAGTTGATTATAGATTTATAGATAGATAGATAGATTGATAGATAGATAGATAGATAGATAGATAGATAGATAGATAGATAGATAGATAGATAGGACCCATAGGTTACTTTAGCATTGTACTGCTGTACTCACATACACACACACACATACACATCTGGACTGGGTTTGTTGTACTATAAAGTGAACAATGTGTAGACTACTAGCACAGCTAACAATACAAAAACTTAATATTTCTCAGGTATGACAAATGTAGCGTAACCTACATTATTAGCACTGTAACCAGCACGCAGAAACACAACGCCTTTTCTGACCATGATGCATTGGATAAACCTTTCAGCTATGTCAATAAATGGAAATGTCCTTATACAAACTTTAAACAAACTAAGGTTAGTGTTATTTGGCTACAGAGTGTCAGAGAGAGTATCTAAGGGTTGTGTAATATAACATGCTATTTAATTATGTTTCTTAGTTGGGATTCTGTGACTAACTGCATTCATTTCTGGTGTTTTATTTTTGGACTCCCATCTCATGCAGATGATTTTGCACACATCTCCTGTCCTGTTATGTATTCAGTCCTTACATGATCTGAGCTGTCTGCCTGAGCATCTCTGGGAGCCCTCTAGGGAGGGAAGGGGAGGGAGGAGATGGCTCGGATGCTGAGGTAAACATTCCCCCCCTGATCACAGGCCCAGCCAAGTTCAAAAGGAGTGTGGAATACATGGCGTTTCTCTCCAGCCACCAATGGCAAACTCAGCCTGAGCTTTTTGTGATGTCTGCCCCAGAGTCTCAGCTGAGGGGAGGCGTTGTGCATGCCAGTGGTGTCCTGACTGTGCATGCTGGGTATGCAACTCAGTGCGAGTGTCATGGCATCCCCGCAGCACCCTCGTGCCATATGTCTAGTTCACGTGCTGCTGGTTGCAGCATCATTGGAGCTGGGGAAAAAAAAACATACTCGGGCACATCAGATTGCAGGCTGTTTCATACGCAATACTTGCAGTCAGAGCTCTGCTCTGTGCTTTTGAATCATCTTTTAACCCATTTTGTCTGTCTTAAAGCTCCATGTAGACATTTTTGTCAATCTCAGCCTCATTCATTTTTCAGTGTGCGGAGTACTAGAGGCGTCACACAAAGTAGAGTTCTACCAGTGATGTGAAAAAGAAAGGGTGCGTGGGTCAATAGCATGTCCCAATTGAAGGGTCGAAAACATGTTCAATTTTTCTTTCAGCATAACCATCCTTTGAGAATTTTCAGTCACAAGAAACTAAATATGTTAAGAACAGGCTCTGTGAGTTCGGCACTCCATTCCAATAGAGATGGTTGCATTGATGAGAATATACATATATCTATATACAGTAACTTGTATATAAGATGTAAGTGCATAACAAGCAGATTGAATTGAGTCCAAACAAATAAAAATACAATCATGGTTTCATTCTGTAGAGTGGGAGTATGCAAAAGTCAACATATGGTCTGACTTATCTTTGTAACTCCTGTATGAGTCATTTCCAGTAAGACAAACTGGTGCGCAAAGTTCATATCACCAATTTGGCCAAAATGTAATTGCAGTCTTAGTGAACCTGATGTTTCCATGAACTTTCAGGCTTCCAAACAGCCAAACAGCCTATTAAGATATAGATCATATTAAATCAAATATGCTTCATTGAAAACAAATGCATATTGATTTTAAGATCTTTTGATTCATGAATCATTTGATTCACTTATGAGAGGGAATGAAAAGGAGCCGCACCTCCATTGATAATATAGTGTGATCAGGGATCATTCATAGCCACATGTTATGCTCTTGTTCTTTCCAGTGTCTGTACTCTACCCAAACCTGAGGAGCTGAACGGACACTTCTGATCATGGGTTGAAAACCCAAACCCTAGAGATAAGAAGCTCAGAGAGCTAGGAGGGGGAAAAAGAGATGCTATCTCGCGTATGCGTCTTGAGTTATTTCAGCGGCATGAAGGATAAACGGCAGATATCTAGAGGAAATGCTTGGCATCAGAAAGATGAGAGGGAGCGGGGCAACATTATGCCAGTGGGCATGACACCAAAGGCAGAAAAGCACTGTGCCATGATATGGGGCTGATCAAAGCAGCGTAGTAAGCAGATGGGTTTTCTGCGTTGAGCCTTGAGCCTGTGCCAGTGTAGCAGTAAATTTATCCTGATATGTTGCAGGCAATAAACTATTCACCCACCTCTCCCTTGTAACACCTCCCCTCACCCTGCAACCCAAGCCTCCACTACCAGGCCCTCATGATCCTCCCCATCCCCCACCTTCCTGCTCTCACTTCTGCTACACTTCAGTTTGTTGAATGTTTAACAGTTGCACCATGTTTTCATCCGCTCTCCCCCCTCTGTTCTGCACACAAACGGATGTGAGATGTGTGCAGTGTGAGTGGTTTTGCTGCGAGAATGCTGTTAAGTCTGCCTCAGTGAGAGAGAGAGAGAGAGAGCAAGAGAGAGCGAGAGACTGTGTGCGTGTGGGGGATGGGCCGAGGGAGGAAGGATATGCTCCCCTCCCCCAACCTCCCCGCCCCCGCACCAGCAGTCTGGGCCGCCCCAGGGAGAGCGCAGAGGTAATACATCATCTATATTTTAAAACCACCGCTTGAGAGGAGGCGGGGGAACTTCCATCTTAAAGACACAGCAGACTCCTCGCTGACCCAAATTCTTCTCATAGTTTTGGGGAGTGCTGGGCAGAGAGACAGCCAAGGAGGGGGAAAAAACCCCTTAGGGGTGGACCAAACCGTCGAGAGGGAAAAGTGCACAAAAGGCAGGCGTAACATTAGAGATTTGACAGTTTAACACATAGGCACTGGCATTTAAAAGGGCCTTTACTTTAGTTGTAATGATCTCAGTTGATGTCAGGCCCTCTATCTGTAAATGTTTCTATCAGAACTTTCTTTTCTCTCTCTATCCCCCATCTTTCCATCTCCATTCATACTGTCCAGCTCTCTCTGAGTTAGCTGGGTCTGAAACCTGCATGTGACCAGTGATTAGTTACCTTGGCAATTTAATCTTCGTGGCCAAGGCTCCACTGTCCTCGAAAAAGCACTTAACAGGTTTTTTTTCTGCCTAAGTGTAAACATTGCATGGCGTTCCCTCGGCTTGCCCTGCTGACCTCCACCCCCTGACACCCAATGCTTTTAGCCTTGCAGCTTGGCTTTGCCACCTTTTTACAGAAAATAAATGGAATCTCAGTGTGTGCCTTGAAGAGAGGCATCTCTGCAACAGCAGTTTCTGCTTTATCCTGAAATCTATCATGAATAATAGTCGATGCCATCCTCATGATTGTCTCTGTACTACAATGAATCCCCAGTTTTGCTATCTGTGAACCAGAGGTCCCAAGACATTCATTTTTCTGACATATTCTTTTCATCCAAACACATGAGAGTTCAGCGACTCGCTCAACTAAAAAAATGACCAAGGCAATGCTGACATAAAGAGAAACGCAAAGGTGAGTGGGATTTGGCAGTACAGACACTTTTGTCCAAAGTGACAGGGCCTCGCAACATTTGGTCACACCTCAAAAGCTGAGCTGAATCAAGTAATATTACTGTTTCTGTTCCACTTCATCAGAAAAGTTAGTTAGAGAAGACACCCCCTCCCCCAACACACTCACATTGCAATAATTATGGGGGATGTGACACTCTGCTATAATCTTAGCACTGATATGAATGAGGGAGCAGCATTGCTGTAGTTCAAAGCAATCAACTGTTATGAACATGAGATTAGTTATTAGTTACTATTATCTTTTGTGTTATCTTTGCATAGTAATCAGTGGGACAGCTTATCATTCTGTTCAGTAGCAATGCATTAAAATGAAAGCAAAATGAACCAGAATATAACTAACTTGACTAAGGTTTATGGATGTAGTGTATGTTATAACTTATTGCATATAGCCCACCCTGAACCATTACAGTGCTTTTCCTTCCCTTTTGTGTGCTTCACGGTACCATCCACGGTATTTGCACTTTATTTATGTGTGTGTGTGTCTGTGTGTGTGTGTGTGTGTGTGTGTGTGTGTGTGTGTGTGTGTTGGTGTGTTGGCAGGCAGCAAAGGTACAGTGTATTGTGGTTTATCATTAGATAGATAGATAGATAGATAGATACTTTATTGATCCTCAGGGGAAATTGCATTGCACAGACCTGTTCCTCCTCAGCAAGGAATATCTGAGATGATGAGTCAAACTATAGGGTTTTAGGTGGGGCAGCCTTCAAGGCAAACATGCTGTTCTTTTTGTAAAAGGGAAACTGTACTCTCGATTTACTTGGTTGCACAGGAATGCAAGCTGTTGGGTAATTAAGAATGTCTGCAGTGTTCTTACCAGGCCCTCACCTGAAATGATGCTTGTTCAGACACTTCAACATTTTAATAGGAACCACTCTGCCAGGGACATTAAGATCTTTCAGAAAATGTATTCATCTGTGTTTTCCCTTGGGGCAACTTGTAGTGTAAAATTATGCAGAAATATACTGTGAAATTCTCACCAATATAAATATCATACGCATAAACATTAAGACACAGCTCAAACGGTGTTAACCACAAAAAAGGTGTGGTTACATCTTTGCTAATCCTGAGCAGACTGCTTGAAAACTATTTGTATGATCCATTATCTTTGGGCAAGGACTCAAACAATTTGAAATGTACATATGTGTGCACTGCGCCATAAAAAAATGCATGGTGGCATGTGTTAAGCCTGCAAGTGCTGCATTCAAATCTGATTTTAATAAGTCCCTCATCTTTGTGCTCTAGAGTGACTTTCTACTCACACTTACAGGAAACTGGAAACTCGGTGAGGTGACCTTAGAGTGCAGAGTGGCAGGCAGCCAGGAAAGCTTCTTGTGCTCTCCATAAAAGCACTGATTGAAATAGAGGAAGTCGGCAGGCTGTCTTTTGACTGTGTGGTGGGGGAAGGGCTGTGGCGCGTGTGTGTGTGTGTGCGTATGTGTGTGTGTGTGTGTGTGTGCGTATGTGGGTGTGTGTGAGAGAGACGGCGGGTGGAAAAAATACAGAAGTGGGGGTTGGTAGAGAATGGAAGGGAAGGACGTTTTTTTTCCCTTTCACAGACCAGACTGCCTTGAAAATGAGTAATAAGAACTACGCCTTGATTGCAGGCCTGTGCAGCTACAGTCTCATATTGCTCTGCAGGGGAAGAGAGAGTTTTTTTCTTTAATGTGCTTTCCCCTGAAGATAAGGAAAGTCTATATCATTCTTCCCAGAACATTTTTAGGTCTGCAGTCTTGCATGCAGAAAAGACATGTTTTTATATGCATGACTGAAATAATTCTCTACGCAAAGAACTCCCTTAGTCGCCCACTTCCCCAGCATCCCGCCTGTACTCTCTCCCTGCCACCCTCCAACACTTTTTCTTTTGGCACCAGCATGCTCTTTTTTCACAGAAACTACAGCCACTACGGATCTTGATTGGCTGCCTTCAATGAGGATATTGTGTGAAATGAAAAAAGAGGGAGCGGGGGAGAGAGAGAGAGTGAGAGAGAGAGAGAGAGGAGTGAAAGAGAAAGGGGGGAAAATCTGCTTATCAGCACATTTTACAGTTTGTTGCTAAGAAGAAAAAAGACCATAGGGCAAACACATACCCAGTTGAACTATGACCTCTAAAACACTTTCTCTCCTACATACACACACACACAGACACACACACACAGTGAGTAGAAAAACAGGTTTTTAATACGGAGGTAGAGTTAAGGCCTGTGGGTGTGTGGAGCATTCTTAAATAGGATGTGAAAATGGGGAAAGCAGCTCTTTGGGAGTCGTGTGAAGTTGAAGTTGGACGGTACTAATGCTCATGTTGGACAAATGTGGAGATAAATGCCAACCTGGGGTACGACTGAGTGGGAATAAGATGTCTAAAAGTACGAGGAGGTGCTAACTTATAGGCTTTTACATTTTCTGTATAGTTTAATAGCAAGCTATGCCCTGTTCCAGCATCTACCGTGTCTTATGAATGAATGAGATAAAAGTCATGAGTCATACTCAGTGTATGATGCATTTCATATCATGGCATTACTGTATAATTATACATGCATTATAATGTGTAAAATCAAAAAGCATACCTAATAGGTGAAGACAAGCAGAGATTCATTACATCTACTGTATTACATCTAAGGGAAGCTGAGACAGTTGGTATAAAACATATCTTTTTTCAAAACATATCCCCTTAAGTACATTTAATATGATATTTTTTATTGAAATGTTTCATTTAGCATTGTTTTATTGTTTGTTGTTTATATTTTATTATCATTTATCTATTTACTTTCCTTTTTTATTGGTTGATAGTTTTGTCTTATTTTCTTTTTTGTGAAGTGTATTGAGATCATGCTGCATGGTGATACTCCACTAACCAACACAAATTGATTGATTGATTAATTTAGAAATTAACTGCATTTTGCATGAGAAAGTATCTTATGCACTGAATGAAAAAGCTTCTGCGCAGATGGCAGGAACTGTTTGATAGCTTTCAGGTTTTGGGGACATATTGTTCCCTTTACAGTGTCTGTATGGGAAAACAATAGCCAAAGCAAACCGAGAGTCTCAGAAAAGAATGAACAAAATTAAATTCCAAGGAAGACCATAACAAAATCAAAATGTGTTGTGAGCTGTTGTCGTTTAGCGTGGGTTGCCAGGCTGCACCCTATTCCACTGAGTGGTGTAGGCCTGTCACTCACAGAGCTGGACTACCCTGCAGGGGGTCTGGCAAGGAGGCTGACTCATGGCGGGAGGGGGATGGGTGTCTGGGGGAGGGGAACTATCTCTTATCCCTGACCTTGGTGGCTCACACAAGGACAAAACCTATCAGAGTATGTGTGTGAGAGAAAGGAGATATGAGTGTCTGTACTGCAGACTATCCAGAAATGGAATGGTTTGTATGTGTATTTGTAGTAGTATTACTTTATACGTATCGTATGTTGATGCTGAAAGGGGAACACCAGTACACACAGGAATGACAAAGTGTGTTGCATTAGTGTGCAGGTATTTAAGTGAGGGTAACTGAGGGTATTTAGCGTGCACAGACTGCACACACACACACACACACACACACACACACACACACACACATACACACACACACACACACACACACAAACACACACACACACACACACACACACACACACACACACACACACACACACACACACACACACACACACACACACACACACACACACAAATAAACAACATTTTTCATGCTCTTGTCAGAGGTGCCACATCCTCATAAATGTAATGATAAGAGCACACTGCCACAGATTATTCGCCACCTTCTGTCCAATTAAAGGGAATGTAACGCCTGAGCCTCCTGCAGAGCTGTGCTATGGTGCTCATCCTGGCCTCGCTCTATGGTGCTCATCCTGGCCTCGCGGCTCCTTTTCCTCTCTGACTCACTTTCCATCGCACACTCTAATTGAACATAAATATGCACACCAGCAACCCACGGAAAAGCGTGGGTGCACTGTCAATGTTCAATCAAATGGAGAAAGAATTAGGAATGTTGCCACATGCACAGAACAACTCGGTGTGCTTGGCGAGACCTCGGGTGTCTTTCAGTGGAGAGTTGTGGGGGAGGGGAGGCTGCATTTTCACTGTAGTTTCTGTCTGCAATGTGGCGGTATCTCAAGCACACACTGAGCGGCACACACTGAGCGGCAATGAAATTCATACTACAAGTGTGAAGACCAGTTCCCATGACTTTAAGTTTGCAGGTGCTAAATTTGACTTTAATGTAACAGTATCTGAGATCACATGAGTATACTCTACAAGTCATGGGCCTTTTGCGTGCACTGAATCTGTAGCTGAACTTGCCAAACAATGCAATGTCTTAAGATAAACGCTAGTAAACTTCTGTTTTGCCTTTAGGCTTCAAAAAGAACTACCTACTAGCTGGAAAACAGCATATTTCTTACCTTAGCCTGCCATCACAAGCCAACCCTCTTATGCTACAATTAACGGACCTATATTCTGTAACTTAGGCTATAATTATGGTGTGGTGAGCAGGCAGCGAGGCTGAACTTAGCCTCAACAACAGAAGGAGCTACGGTGTGCCCAGAGAGTGCAGCCAATAAAATGCAGTAATGATTATCCACCTTCACACAAAGCTGGTCAAACAGAGTTGCTTCACCAGCACGTGGACATTCCGCAACTTAAATCAGTTCCAGAGTAATGTTACCAACATCTGCCGTATAGCCACAGCCTGAAATCCAATAGTGTCTACTTCATATACAGGTCCAAAAAATGTATTGCAAATATAGATTCTGACTTTTGAACGGTCTGAATATACTCCAATTATTGTCCACTTGCATGTACGGTTCTTTTGATATAAACAGGGTTTCTGCACATGTGGGAAGTAGGAATCAAGCATGTACCACACATATGAATGTTATGGTAAAAAGAAGGCCATTATTACTTAAGGGATACTGGTAGTTAAATATCTTAGCTATTCATAGATTACTATGTATAGCTAGCTATACATTCAAAGATTACTACTATTAGAGTTCTTATTGAAACACAGTATGTGGAAGTGCCAAATTGGGTGAGGTGCTTGTACAATTTGTAAATTCACAAAATCTAGGTAAATGCCATGTATATACATATACCTTATATTTAAATAGCTAAATAGGTACATTATGCAACCTTGTTTTTTCAACATATCGTAAAAAAAAGCCATTCTCTATATGTGGCCACCCTACATATTATATATGCATGCACCTACTGTTCCTTGTAACAACTCAACTAGAGATGTGTACAACATGTATGCTCTGCTATGACATTTATACACACAGTGTGGCTTTGTGCCTAAGCTGAGTCACCACTCCCTGAATAAAGCTGTGCACCTAGAATACTGTACAGAGGGCACAATGAGCCTCTCCATAATAAAAAAAAAAAAAAACAATGCCTGTCTCTATTAGTGTGAATGGAATCGGTGAGCAGAGGGGCACACGGCGCTGCCACATTCAGCTGCTGCTGCTGCACGCTACAGCCCAAACGTGGCGTGCAGTAGGGTTGGAGGGGCTGGGGGGAGGCAGCGATGATGCCTGCGCTTTGTCTAACTGCCTGGATACAGCTAAGCCAATAAAAGCCACCGCTGTTTCCCTAGCAACAGCATCAGTGAGTGTTCCGAGTGAAGCAAAAATTTGAAGAAAAGGAGAGACAGAGGCTGAGAGAATGAGTGACACCTCCCCTCAATAATCAACATGATCACAACATTGGCTTCAACACATGACTATTATATCACTAACAGTTCCATTGACACTATCCGTTTTCTACCCTGAATCCTAATCACTCCAGTTCATTTACACAAGGGGATGTGTTTTCTTTAAACCAATGTTTTCAGCAGTGTTTCATAGGAGGGAGATGAAAGTAAAGGAGTAAAGGGGAACATGGATGGATGGATGTTAAGGGGTTTTCAGTGCTGGAATCAGATGGGGCCAAAAACACAGCTGAGGAAGGGCTAATGACAAGAGTACACACTCACACAGCTGCCTGTGGAAATTGTGTGTGTGTGTGTGTGTGTGTGTGAGAATAAAGCCTTGGAGGGGCTCTATGGATGAACTCCATCGCTTGTGATGTGGTGGTGGTGTAACATCCGTCACCAAACACAAAAGGGGAGAAAAAACTACGCCAGAGATATTTCTCAACAATGACAACACCCTAGCTGAGAGTGACTGTTTCTAAAGCTGTTTTTGCATATGAACTCGGAATAATGTCCAGAGAATCAGGTCCATTTTCTGGAGTTGCCTTTTGACACCTGTAGCACACAACACAAGAATGTCTGGGTCAGAACCCGCTCACTAATTTAAATATTAACCTATGGATGGTTTAAAGGTGCCATGTGTAAGAATTGATGTAAAAATAAAAATATCCAAAAAATTAGCTACACGCATCAAAAGAATGAGAAGAAATAAGGGCGATGATGTCATTAAAAAAAATTACAAGGTATAGTGCTGCAGAGATATCAACCTGAATTAGCATGCTAAATTACTAGCCACAGCCCGACAGGTGTCATAATACCAGTTTCGGCCATGGGAGGCGGTATGCAGGCAACATAACCGCCAGCCAAACTGCAATACACGTTTGTCGGTTGTTACTTTAGGGTAGACCAATTCACTTTCTGGAGGTATACTGCCCCCATCTTTTATGGAATGTGAAGTATGAATTGATTTTTTGGCGGACATTACACATGGCACCTTTAAGTTGTGTTCCTAGCTTGTGGTTACCAGGCTATGGAACTAAACAAGCAGGCTACCAAGGGCTACTTCAGTCGACAAAACGTAGCTGAATATCAGTAACAGGTTTGCAGTTGTGAACATTTTCTTGCTATCAACCAGCTAGCTAGCTACGTAGATAACGTACATACATGCCTATGTTCACATTTCTCTTGAATTGTGCTGAATTAAATTTGAATTAATGTGTGGGTGTTCAGTTTTCTGGCTGGCTGGTGATCACCAAGTAACTAGGAGGTTGTGCTATGTATAAAGCTATATATATATATATATATATATATATATATATATATATATATAAACTGAATGTACATATGCAACATTTGTTTGTGACAAAGTGTGAGTGATGGCAACATGCAATAAACAGGACTTTTCAGAGGAAGCTGGCAGGGTCATGTCCAAGTAATGCCTGGAGCAACTGATCTGTGCATCATGATCAAGATTAGTTTTATGTACCCTTTGAATCATGATCAAATCTAATCGTTTGGCCACAACATTGTCTGTTTTTTGTGATGGAACAGATGTAATAAATATTTTGGCCACTGGTGGAAACTCTGGTGCTGTTCGGAGGTTGCCATTGTAAAACATGCAAAGCTAGACTACATCAGTGGTCTAGTAGTCATCAGTTTTCAAAAGTGAATTGTTTATATTATTTATAATCATAAACTTCTTGATAGACCTTATTAAACTAAGATATCCAATACATTAATTCCTCATGATCATATTTAAGAATGAAAAATATTTAGTCAAATGAAATTATAAAAGTGACTTTGAATCATAAATGTAAACACACTCTATACCAGTTACTGAGACTAACAGACCAAACATGTTTTCCATTTATTTTCTCTTTCTTTTAAAACTGAAACTGAATTCAGTGGCCTCTACACTTACTTTGTGTATTGAAATAGTATTGAATTGACAAGCATTGCACTGAACTGTACTTAAATTTGTGTATTGCTAGACCAGGTCTGCACTATTAAAACATGCTATATGATACACATTCCTCACGTTCCCCAGTTGCCAAGTAATTTCTTTGCTTCTTTGATTAATAAAGTATATCTATCTATCTATCTATCTATCTATCTATCCTGTATTATATTCACATATCTTATAGTTCATTTCAAATGTAAATTCAAAAAAGACAAATGGACAGATGTCTCTGAAGAAATGACCAGGAAATACCCTGAAATTACAGGCAAGTGAGTGTACATTTAAATGAATAGCCCTATCAGCATTTCAGTATATGCTTTTGAAATTCAAAAATATTGAGAAAATATCAATATAATGCTAATATGCCATAAAACAGTGTTTGGACAGCACGAGTTACATAACGAAGAGACAATCAATAAATCTGTGATGCGAGTGGTGCGAGGACACATGTGTGATACAAAGTAGTTTGGTTCTTCCACATACTGAACATATCTCCACACAGAAACAATAAAACATTCCACTGCAGTCAGGCTCACAGTTTAAAAATAAACTCCCTGGCCAGTGGTCCTTGAGAAAAAAGCAGCCTTCAAACTCAATCTCTCCCACTTATCAAAACAATGTACTTTTGTGGGAAATAAGGCTTTATAGTACACAAATGCTGCAAGTGATATTTAATGCAGAAGTAGCAGTTCAACTCCTCACCACCAAGAGCATGGGTCAGATGGTTATAAAACAACAGGATCCAAAGTGCCTCAGAGTGCAGCTTCCCAGAAATGGACAGGAATATTAAACAGGAAGCTACGCCTTTTGGAATCAACCATACACCAAATGCAGGTGGTTGTAAAATAATGCCACAAAATATTTTGCTCAACCCGGTTCTCCACACATTCATTTATTTGTGGCTTGGCCCTTTAAGCTTTTATCACATCTTGCAAGAGGGCATTAGGGTTCAGTGTGTATCAATATTACTCTTCTCGCTATCTCTATGTCTCTCTCTCTCTTGTTGGTGCTTCACTGTCTGGGAAATCCCTGAGGAGCCGGTGGCTCTGCCGTGCACACGTGGACCATGCACTATGGTTCACTCGAAAGAGAGAAAATGTCACGCAGTGTCTTCAGTGAAAGTCGATACCACACCAGCCTGCCTGCCTCTCGCTCTCCCCTCCCCCTTCACTCTGCCCTCATCACACCAAACACTGTCCCCTCCCCCACCCTTTTGCCTGCAGGGAGTGAGCGACTGAGCGAGTGAGAGAGTGCGGGAGGGAGGGAGAGAGAGAGTGGCGGATAGAGAGACAGAGGAAAAGAGAGAGCCCTTTCACCTACATTTCCAGAAGGGCAGGGCCTGCCTGTGCTTGCCAGGCAGCACTGCAGCAGAGAGGAGAGATTGTGTCTAACAGTCTCACAGCTCCCCTGTTCACCGAGGATCTCGCCCTGTCCCTGCAGACAAACAGGGAAACGTGGCGCTGAATGCCCGAAACGTCCAAATGGCTTTGACTGAAACAGCACAAAAGCTCCCCTGGCCCTCCATTTCATTCTTGGTAATCCTCACTGGTTGCCTTGTCTGCTGCTGCCGATTTTGTAGGCAAACTGCCATAGGACTTACGCACACTGCAGGGTTTTGCTATGATAGGGTAGAGCTTCTGTTGTTGCTGTGCAGTGGGATTTAAGATGACTGATACTCTCACTGTTTAAAATGGTCTACCAATACTTATGCGCCCATGTTATTCACAATCAGTATGCGACAAAAACAACATATTCTGAAAGTGAGGCGACAACTGCCACTATTGAATCATCTATACAAGACACAAAAGAGGTTTGAAGAGTGAAGAGTGTTTATGAAATTCAAATTTTTCTGTTATAGTCCGTGGTCATATCTGGGGTACATGAACAATACGAGCCAAGCTCACACGGTACAGAATGTGTGTTTATATACAATATCTCAGGAACATTAACAGTCACTGAATAAACAGTTTCAGATGATACAGCTTGGTTTTCGAGAACTTCAAACAAAAGATACTGTCTACAAAAACACAGATCGGCCAAACACTCAGTGTACTCTGTACCCTGAAACCTCCTGTCTTGCATCAAGCTGACGGGAGAAAACATGAAAGTTGAGGTTCAATTTTCTATTACCTAACAGAGCTGTAGAGGTTGGGGGCGACGATTTGTTCAAAAACACGCTGTTGCCTAGGCAACGCTGTCCGATATTAATTACGCAGCGAGAGGGCACAGAAGAGCTGAGACACAGCAGCCCGCATTGATGCTCCACTACTGCTCTCTCTCATCTGATGGCTTAATGAAACTTTTAAGAGATCACACCAGGGGCAATGGACCTTCAGAACACACACACACACACACACACACACTGCTCAATTCCAGGGAAAAGAACAAATTACTCTGGAAAGAGGTGGACAAAGTTGTTGTTATCACACAGTCCATGTGAATCTGCGGAAGATTCACATTGAGATGGCCATTGTGTAAGAGCATTACAAGATCACAGTTGATACAAGGTTGTCAAGAGTAGGTCGTAAGGTCTCCTTTCTGCTTTAGTTGTCAGAAAAGGATTGTGAGCTATTTTAAGGGTTAGTCCCTGAGTAACCACCTCAGACTTCATTTTCACCAGTGACAAGTTTTTAAGACGAAAATCAGAATTTGTATGGTCTGTCTATCATGAAATTGAATTGTGGCTATCAGGCCTATTTGATAACTATTGATGACTCTGACCATACAGTATCGTCTTTCCTATACTGCCCTACAGATCAGATGCTCAAAATATTACCTCATGTTTCATTATTTTTTATTCACAATGCTACATGTAACAGTCTGGCTTAAAGCAACACCAAAGCACTTTTCCTCTGTCTCACGCAAGGTATTTGTTCATCTAGCACCGGCTTTGCAAATAATGATGTCCACAGACAAGGTAGAGTATGTTGCATGATTTTATGAAAGTATGATGTATTGCGACATCAGAAGCAAGTCAAATTTGTAGTTTCTTATGTCTCATTCCATTGAATTACAGATCCGCTACCTGATCTGGCAAACTTGCATAGTACGGTTATAGCCGATAGAGGGTCGCGAAGCAAATGCAGTGCTGTTCACCCTGTTACGAGTTGATGAACCACTGAAACGATTTTGGAAACATTATTTTAAGGTACAAAAATGATGTTGCTTTAAATTAAAGTTAAATAAAAATATCCTCCCACGTCATGCATTGGGAAATCTATGCATTTCTCTTGATTTTAATACATTTTCAGAAGTACACCTCCTAACACCCTTGAATGCAAACAGGTTTGCTAGTTACCATATTGGCAAAAACATTAGCTCTCTCTGATTACATCTCTTATATCACAACCCCTGCCAAGCTAGTGAGACCCCTCAATGCCAACCAGGGAGTGGCTGGTCAATTATTTATGGACTATGCTGGAAAGAAGTATGTCTCTGCAAGAGCCACCCTTTACTGGCATACTAAAAAGCTCTGGAACCCAAGCACCTTCAGTTCATCTGAAGAGCATTGCCTTGCCTCAACACTTGTCTTTTGGCAAGGACAAGTACAGTCCATGGCAATCCTTGAAGATAGCAACAGTTACATACTAGATTTGACAATACAAATAAGGTGTTATTTAACACATTTAATCTTGTTTAAGCTGGTGGGAATAATTTCAAGAGAGAGATAAAGCATTGTAGATCCATAAATAGGTATTCGCGGCTGCAGATTTTGAGAAGTGTAGGCGGACAGTGTTGCTCCATGGTTGGTGTTTCGTGTATGTGTGTGTGTTTGTGTGTTTACATAAGAGGAGAAGGTACACAGAGGAGCTAAGTTGGCTTTCTATAAAACTGTAATACAAGCACACACCAATGCCACAGAGTAGTATTCAGAGTTTGCACACTCTCTGACCCATCTACCATAGTGACGGTGTCTAACCACCCTTTCTCCACCTCACTGATTCTCATTGTGGCTGAAGTGTCTCTAAGCATTAGGTTAGGATGATGTGAACAGCCTCCTGAAATCACATTCAGCGCATTGTTCTCACTGAGGCTTTCGGAAAATCCACTTCCATAAATGGATTAAAACTTCAAGCCGTATAAGGACAATAGCAACATTACATAACATACATTACAGAATATGTACACACACTATTAATACACACTACATATGGTACACACATAATTATGACATATCATTTTATTAGATTAACTGAGCAGTCTGTCTTATGCAAGTTCTGCATTAAAAATATGCCCATGTGTAAGACTGCTTCACCTGCTTTGCACCTGCAAATGTTCTCAACTCCAGCCTCATTAGTCCTGCCACTGATGTAGTGACGGACTGATGGAGGGGTGTGTGTGCGTGTGTGTGGGGGGGGCAGTCCTCAGCACAGCAGCAGCAGAGCTGTTTCATCCTGGCATGCATTTTGCATTGCTGCTGGAACACGACACATTATGTAAGAATATGCTCAGTCATAATCATGCTCCTTCTCTGCAGTTGCTAAATACAGACCACAGCCACAGGCTTCTCCAACACAACGTAAGGAAACAAACACGTTTGGTCTCAGCATGCAACCCATGAACTATCATGTCAAAGCCAGCTGGAGGAAATGCTTATGGTTTGAACACAAGGATGTTTTTTCTATACATCTATACAGTCAGGCAGTGGAGACAATGTTCTAATGGATGACTGCGAGGGGAGGGTTGAGGGGGGACTATGGTTGGAGGCGTGCTATGCCCCTGAGTCCACAGAAAAGCCTCAGGGAGTCATTGTTGATCCTCGTAGCCAGTGGAGCAGGTCATTACGACATCAGACAAAGGATGATAGATGGTGATCAGTGCGCTGGCCGCTCCGTCCTCTGCCCCGGCATTCTAAACAAATACACTGGTGCTGGTGACTCAGCATTCAGCCCCAACCCCCCACCGGGCCCCAATTTTTAGAACCCTGATGGAAGCAGATCCTGCCTGCAAATAACTAGGACTGCAGGTCCAGCTCAACTGGATATTGGACGATAATAGTGTCCCCTGTAGCAGAGCAACTTCACAGGGTTTTCAATCATAGAAGCACAATGCTGTTAGGTCCACATGGGTTTGGATAGTTCAAAGGGTTACGTAGTAAGGACTTTCTCAGTAATGATTTATACAGGTCAAACATACCACTATGCATTACTTTTATCTGCCACTGTAAGTGAATATGCAGTTTAAAGTAGTATTTAGTATTATGTGGACAGCACTTAACTCACTTTATTGTGTAAAGACAAGGTTCCAGAACCTTAATCTTAAGTGCTTTCAAACATATATGCACAAATTGCACTGCAGGTCATTATAAATGAACAAATTCTTCCCTTGAGAAGAATATAAATTCTCTCAGAGAAAGGCGTCACAGAAACATTGCAGTGCTGTGACATCATCTCCCCAAAAGTCTATTATCCCCCATTACCTCAGACATGGACCAGCAAGTTACTGACGGCTCAAGTTCAGATCAATGTGGGCCGGGTGCTGCAGCAGCCTCCCAGTTCCCAGGAATGTACTGGCACACCATGTGGCATCTGCTGTGGCCAACCTCCCCGGCCCGGGCTCCTTAGAACACACTGTTTTTCCTGGCTCCTCCATTTTTTCCGTGCTCGAGAATGTCAAACAACTGCTTGCCTGCATGGGTGCAGCAAATCCAGTGTGAACACTGAGCGCATAGGATATCTTTTTACCCCTTTGATCAAAGATGAAAAGTTTCATTCAAAATGGAAGGAAGAACACTACACACCATGGAAGCATAGAAGATATGGATTATGTGTAAAATGAAACTATAAAAGCCTGGTTTGATAATCATTCCCTTGGAGTGTGTTGGATCAGATACACAACAGCAGCCACACACACACACACACACATAGTTTACTATTAAAGCTGAATTGCCTTGGGGTATAGGGGAAAATTGTATGTTACCGTAGAGGTAAACATTTTCAATAAGGTTAAGGTGTTAGGAAGAAAGGCAGAAAAGATAGCACATATATTTTGCATTACATCTTTGCCACTGCCATTGCTCATTACATAACATACTTCATATTCACCATGAACTCTGCCGAGAGGAGACTGCCTGCTGCTGGCTACAGATATTACTCAACAGTAGGCGAGCAATTCATCTGCTGTGATTGAAAAAAAAAACTTGTATTGAAAAAGAGAGGGACTGGCAGAAGGAGGTGATTTAAAAGAGAGAACGACAGTCAGAGAGGGAGAGAGAAAGAGATGGAGGGAGGGAGAGTGAGAGCAAGCAAGTTCTCTCCCAGGGGTTGTGTTGTTTATGGCAGCATAGAGCTGCAACTAGGAGAGAGAGAGAGAGAGGCAGATACACAACAAAGCGGAGGGGAGGGGCGAGCGGCCAGCTAAACAGGTTTCTTTGTGCTCAGTTGGGTTTTGATAATGAATGCTGACTGTATGCAGGGGTTAGCCAAGGCCACTTTCCCTCAGAGGAAGGGAAGATCGGCTGTGCCGCTTTACGAATCCATCCAACCATTCCGCGACCTGCTTACATAAAGAAGTCAAATGGGGTAGGAGATACCTCAGCGTGGCAGTACAGCAGGTCAGGAGGGGCAGCCAGCTCTGAGGTGAAGACCACGTACATTTGGTCTGAAACATCTAATCGTGCAGTATGGGACCTCATATGTGGTTTTAGGGATTACCGTGGGGAGGTGGAAGTCTATTTTTAAAATAGCAAGGTGGCAAGACTGCACCAGCCATGCAGTGTTCCAACAGTGTTTTGATCATTCATCTTTGATCATTCTTCTTTTTTTGTACTGATTTATATGCAAATATATGAACTATATTTGAACTTCCATTGGTAATATACAGCTCAGCAAAGAGTTTTAGGCAATATCTAGTGTTAAGCATTGCCAACAGTCACAGCATTCACCCAATTAGTGATTTAATGTTCAAGTCAATGTTTCTTTGGTCTCCAGGAAAAGTTTTTTAGATGTCTCAAATAGCTCAGCTCTACGTAAGCATCAAGCAGAAACGCTGACAGCCACAGAAATTCATTTCTGTAGGACATAAAGATTGCCAGGTTTATCCCTAAGGTCAACTCATCATCACTTGGCAGAGACTCAGATGGTATTCTTGGAATGTGCAGAATAATTGATTGCTTAGAAGCTGTGGCTGGACACTGTATTATATCACTGCTGTAGGCCACCTTTTACAGGTTTAAGAAGCACCAAATGCAGATGCAGGAAAAGAAGGGATAACACACAAAAAGTGTGATCTTATCATGCACTTCTTTCCACAGTGGTAAAAACTCAGATATGCACAATATCTCTTGCAAATGTTGGCTAAATTCAGTATTACCATGCCTCTTGTTAAAGAATAACTACATGTCAATTCTCAGTGAGAGAGTAAGAGAGAATAGCATGCAAAAGAACTACAAAATGCTCATTCACACAGAGAAATGTGTACTTATTAATGTGCACTGATCTTCAAAGACTCTTAACAGAAAGCAATTCAGGGAGTAAATGAGGTCTGTTTTTTGTTATAAGTAAGGCAATGGAAGTCCCCCCTTCTATGCTTGTTATGATGTCCTCTACCATGCATCTTGTCCTTGAAAAAGCAGATTGTAGCATCATTCCAATAGCTGTTTTTCATTGATTCATCATTTTGTGTTAAGTTGCAGTTCAAAGTTGTTATCTTCTCTAATTGGCTAACTAGCACCTCCACAAAACAATGGGGTACCACTTTTGATCGATGCCATTACTTCTGCCGCACGGTGCTGCATGTGCTATCCGAAGAAAGTAAACAACACTTCTCAACTACACCCCCTGCTTCTGCTCCTACTCCTTGTAAACTGCCTAAAGTCTAACATGGTCTTCCCTTGGTTGCTCAATAGTTGTTAAAACTCAAATTTCTGCTTATATATCTATTAATATATATATATATATATATATACATTGGAATTTCACAAAAATATAGAATATGTGTTCTAAAACCACACTCATCTTTATATCACAAACTTATGTGCACTACCTCACTAAGACTGCAACAATGGACAACCAAACTGTACTTCTATATTTGCATATTTGCACAAGTATACGTCTGCATGATGTTGCACATATGTCTACATTTTTACCATAGTGTGCCAGCGTGTGTGTGTGTGTGTGTGTGTACATTTGTAAATGTACAGTGCACCTGTGTGCATGTATGTATGCATTTGTGTGAGTATGTATCTGTGTGTATATAAGGTGTGCAGTGCTTTTGTTTATGCCCCTGTCTTTCAATGTTCCAGGAAATATCGGAGAGAAACCAATCGTAAGAAAGCCCATTCAAGTAATTTGAAGATGTATATATGCTATCTAGGTTGTAGGCTATTTTTTAAACCTGAGCCCTGTTTATTAGATCCAATTTTTTACTAGGGACAAAAATTTTGAAAATCAGTGGACACTCCCATTGAAACTGAATTACACCTGGCCAATCACAACCGATTATCCGATATGAGATGGCCTTTACACAACGACAGACATAACAAGTAACTTAGCAAATGCTATATGTAGACTGAGGAGTTAGGCCGGTTAAGAAGGGACAGATAAACGCATCTGGACCTGTGAAATGTGTAGACTCACACAATGTAGAGATTTTTATTTCAAACTCTGTGATGAGTGATAGAGCTTGTGTGCAGATTGAAGTGTCCATAATAGTAAACCAAGCATATTTTGAAAACACTGATGCGCACATTTGTATCCATATATTATACAAAGCCGAATCCACAAAAATATTAAAAGTGTAACAGTTCTAACAGTTTGATGTCTTTTTACCAATCACAAATACTACTATTCATGAACAAGGTCACAACATCGAGGTTGACACAACCAGCATAAGGATTACGTCATTAGCAATGGCATGGTTATACTGTACATGTGGAACAGGTCAGTGACCAGCAGGCATGCTTCAAAAATCCATCATATGGAAATGGGGGTTGAAGTTTTTGCTGTAGTCTGCACTTCCTCCCAGACTGACGCTGTGCTCAGATACTGGGAATGGATCTGAGAACACATTAGTAACAAGATAATTGGTTCATGTATGAACCAGAAAAGATGGCAGATGTGTGATTAGATACGCAAGTGAATTATCCAAGGGGTGATTAACCTTTAGCGGCAGGATATGAATTCCTTTTTCTGCTTAGCAAATGACTAAACATCTGACCAGCATTGTGAAACTGTACCATGACAGTTATCAATGAACCGTTTTCCGGGAAAACTTCTCACCTTGTGATTAACTACTACTTAACGAGAATCACTTTGTACATGTCAACACTAGTAGCAGGGGTTATCAGATTGAAAAAAATGAATGTTCCACAAAAAGCCAGGAAGGGAGGAGAGGTACATTATTTAAAACCGACATATGATTCTTTGGCTACTTGTTTTCTGTGACTTGTGCTAGGAATAATAAGAGGCTAGATAGCGTTTGAAGGGGACTGATCACAGCATTTTGTGCTAATGCCATTTCTTTTTGGCTGTGGCCATGTCAGGTTCTGTTCATCATGGCTTTCCGTTTGTCTTCATTACACGACTGCCCACTCAAAACACAATGAAAATGTCTGAGTGCCCCATGCCTAAGTAACGTCTCTGATTCCATCTCTCCATAACTGCTTTTTTATTACCCAGCAATGGGCCTCTCCATGCACCAGTATGTGCTTAAAACACATAACCATTCATCATTGGAGATGGACTCATGAAAACAAGCATTGTAAGAATAAAAACAAAAAAAAAACAAAGAAAAAACAACAATCTCATACCTTTGTCATCACGGACACAGCACTCACACTACAACATGGGGAAGACTGCAAATTCAAAACAGAGCACTTAACCAAACACGGGCAAACGATATATCAACTGGCTGGAATGAAAGGCGGCCTTTGTTGTCGATCTTAAGTTTTCACAATTAGATTAGTGATAAACAATATCAATGCCAGCTGGCAGAAAGGGAGACTAATTTTACCATCTGCCAATGAAAATTCTGGAAGGTCTCCAGTAGACTTTCAAAAGGCAACCAAACAGCCGCAGCTATATGTGAGAGGGAAAGGGGCAATGGAGGGGATGGGGATTGAGATGAGATGGCTGGTTGGTACTTAAATATCACTCAGCAGAGGTTTAATAGAATGGCACCTCAACATCCTTTAGATGCAACACAGCAGAAGGAAGTGGGGAACTGCAATCAGTCACAGGGTTTCTAAGGCTGGTTTTGCTTTTGCTGCCTGAGTGTGGAGATGGTGAACATGGAGAAGTAAAGCTTACAAATCTGTTCTTTGTATTGCTCAAGATCTGCGTCATCGAAACTACTTTTGTTTCCCAGAAATAATCACTGTGCCTTGCACTTAGTATAACGATTTTTCCAGCCTGAAAAATCACCATGGGGACCCATTACTGGGAGCCAGGGTACATCTGACAAAGTAGTGTTTGTCTTTTTTGGAAGAATTCTTTTTCAAGTTGAGGCAAGCCCATCAAACGCAGCAGAAAAAGACTGACTTGTTTTCTATGTCTGTTTCATGGTGGTTTGAGCTAACCTGACTGGACATATTTTTATAGGAGAGAAAACCCCAAGCCTGACAACAGCAGCATATAGCATGACCTCACTGCCCACAAAACCCACCAGTGTCCTGCTCCATCTGGCAGTCCACTGTATGTGTGTGTTTGTGTGGGTGTGGGTGTGCATATGTACTAGCATAAAGCCTCTCCTAAGAGACACAGCGTTTGACCCAGTTAAAAGACTATATTAATTTTGTTTTTATAATTATGGGTTATACAAACAGAAATCATACACAGATGCTGAGATATTGGAACATTTTCAGGAAAGTTTTGCTTTTTGGATATCACCTCATTGATTTTAATGCTAGTGGGCTTATGCCAAGTCCACAGTCTCCAAAGCCTTTCATTCTTTCAAGCATTTCTTTCATTCAACAGGGAAAATAACTATTTCTCTCTCCTCGCTTGAGCAGGTCTCTCTTTGGATGATGTTCACTGATATCATGTTATGGGTACTTTCACTGATATACCTCAGTGATGGCTAGAGGGGAGCACAGTACTGGCAATGCTCCCTGATCGCCATTGTGTGTGATGATGTAATCAAGCTGGAAAAGCTAGCAAGCAGAGAGTTATTCCCTCTGGTATCCAGATTCCCCAGTCCAGAGGGGGGAGGGGCAGACGGCTAAAGAGCCAGACAATAACCTCTCTGTTTTGCTAAATGGTTATAGGTCCCCAGTGGATGAGACCTCTAGATCAGCTCTCTCCTTCCCGTTGCTCAGATGATACATTTATCACACAGCCTGGAGAAGGAGTGTCTCAAACAAATACAGTGTGATGAGCACAGCATTCATCACTAGGCTCAAAGGAAAAACAATGGTGTGGTGCAGAAAGCAACATCTTGGTGCACATGAGGACTTAAAGAGTCTTCATATGACTGATAGTGGTCTACATTAGCTATTTCATGTGTAGGTCATTACCAATAACACAGCTGAGTTGCTCATAAACAGAATAGCTGGTGTGAAGGTTTCAATGTAATCTTAACCTATATTGGCAATACAAACACAAATTATATATTGTATATGTTTCACTTCCTAAGCAAAGAAAATGCATTGGTTTAATCCACAATCATGTTTAGTTGCCTGTAGATCTTAAAGCCTTTAACATGGTTTTGGAAAATATGAAAGTGGAAGTGGTTTGACATTTAAGAGCTGGAACAGTTACCAATTTTACATTTGAACCATGCAATCAGAGAGCTCAAACTGCGTAGCCAGATCACCCACTGCATTGTGATAGATCTCTATCTTTACAGTTGATAATGACATTACTTGTTTGGATGGTTGTGGTAAAATGACAACCATCCATTGGGGAATTGAGCATTTATCAAATAATGCTGTGCCTCTTCAAGGTGAAGCTTCAGGGCTGAACTGGAAAGTGTGAAAAGGCATCAGTGCCATCCTCTCATCTCTTCTCTCGCTGCAACAGTTTGCCAAATCAAATGGCCAAAACTCTTTTGAGAGCTGTGCAGGGAGAGCTCAGAGTTGACCTTGATGTTGAGGTCAGCACATCCTCGGGCGGTTGGGGTGAGGTGGCTGAGAGGGGGGCAGCAGAAAATCAATCTCAAATGTGGTGGGAATCAATAACTGAAACAGAATGCTAGAAAGTCATGGCAGGCGGGGGTGGGATGCTTCATGCTGTCAGCCCGCTGAGGATTCATGACAATTACTGTCAGCGAGGTGACCCATGCAAAACGAGTATACAGTATTAAACACGTTTTGGAACAGCATATCTACATTGTAGAATGTACAGCAGGAAGTCCTACTTACCTCTTCTGAGTCATATCATCTGATATTATGTCACTTGCGTACACTTTCTATTAACCTTCATATTGTAAAAAGGACAAATTATTTGGCTTTATCAAAGCCGGACAGACATTGCACAATACTGGCCTGGTTTTAGCCCCAATTTAGTCGCACCCGAAACACCAAAATCCCGTCTTTTTTGTTGTGCAGATTGAGCAGACTCATAACACCCAAATAGTAGAGTAACAATCAATGTTCCAGCTCCAGTCCAATTGGATTGGATTTCTAGCATGGTAGATTTTGTTGTCTGCTGTCTTGCAATGTGAGCAAATTTATAACATGAGCACAGTAATTGCGACCGAGCAGTGTGAGTAACCACGCGACTGATAAAAAACACAGTGTCTGCCCAGCTATAAACATTATGCTTTTATATCTATCTTAGGGAGGATATCTTTTCAGTTATTTATAGGCAAGAATGTCAATCAAAACCAGACTACTATACCATACTTCGTTGCAAAGATTAGCAGCTAGCTTAATGTGAAAGGGGTTGCAGTAGTAGTTCAGAATTCCAATGAAAAAACATTCAATACATCAGTGGACATTACATATTGACTGCTTTGTATAATGCTTTCATAGACTACACTATAACCTAATCTATATAACCTTGTCACTGTTTGAGTGCGCCAACCCACGCTGGCACTGAAATCTCTCTTAGGTTATTTTAAAGGAATACGCCACCCCTAGGTGAAATTGGGTCACTCCCCGCAGTCCCTAGAGTTGGATGAGTGAGCCAAAGCATTTTATAGCCGACCCAGCCATTGTCGTAATCTAGAAACGGCCCGGTTAGCTTTAGCTTAGCATAGTCGCTGTAATCCGAAGATTCCAGCTAGCATGTCGTTGCAAAAGTGAATCAAATAACTCAAGATTTTTTATAATTATTTCTCGTAACCTGTACATTCACATCGAGTACAAATATCAATGCAAATTAACACGAAGGGATTTACTAGACCAATTTAGATTTGGAACTATTTTCGGGCATAGCACCGGCAAAGCACCGCTGCCAGGCGCAAAGACATCACGCAGCATCTGTAAACCCTCAACTTCCGGCAATACACCAGCGTGACTACCAAGTTCTCTGCTACTAGGCTGGCTGACACTGACAGGTGGGCTTTCTCTAAGAGTTCTAATGGCGATGAATATGGAAGATTACACGATAGACAAAGATGATGACTTCGACTACCAAGATCCAAGACCCTACCTTTTCGAACCTGAGTTCACTCAGAGGAGTTGCGAGCTTTGGATCTGGGAAGAGAGGACGTTGCGACTAGTCAAGGCGAGTCGGATGAGAGAACGAGAGCAAACACGAACTGGTGGTGTGAGTGTGGAGTGTGGAAAAAAAACTGAGGACTGCAGGATGGATCATTGCTGAGAAGTCGTCGGTAGCAGTGACACAAGTGCGGTCACGCTCCTCTTCGGGAGCGTTGCCCACCATCGATGGCAGTATTTTATCCCACTCTGCACAGCATAAACACTCCATGTCAGTCGGCATGGGTTGGCACACTCCACACTCACACCACCAGTTCGACTGCGGGGAGTGACCCAATTTCACCTAGGGGTGGCGTATTCCTTTTACGTGGGTTCTGCTGTGGGCCACGTTAAACTTTGTTTGCGCTCCAGCAGATCAGGGTACGGGGTGATGATTGTTGGAAGGCATGGGTACCTATCTTATCCCCCAGAAGATACCCATCAAAATCTCCTGTAATCGCACATAGGCCTATAACATTTAAGTTAGAGCGTACACATTAATTAGCCTACAGGGATCTGATAATATTCCCGTAAGGTATAACGCACCCTCAAATGTTGCTCAAATTCCCGGTACAACCTGGCGTGTACTGACCCTGGTCATTTCACCTCCACGTTTGTGGTAAGATGTAGAGCATCACATATCATCTGGTAATTATTCCAATAAAATTGGGTTTTAAACATCAACAACATTAAGAGAGCATCCAAAAATAGTGGTCTATAACCTATCTATTAGACCTACTTGGAAATGTATGCCGTGGAAACCTTTCCTATTGACATGATCTGCCTTGTTTATGGATGGCTCTTTAATGGGAACTTGCATCCCATCAATGCAGCCAAACAGGTTTGGAAAGCTTGAAATAAGCCCATTAAGGCCAATTAATTGAAAGCTCACCAGCAAAGATAATTTCGGTGCAAATTTGGGGAAACTTAAAACAAGTGATGCTGACCTGCTGACCTGATTTGGTGAAACTCCACTTTAAAGATCCTTGTGCGTTTGTGGCCAGGAATATAAATGAAGTTGCGCAGAAACCGCTTTAACGCAAGGCAAACTTTACGCACCGATCGACAAACTGTTACTTTGCTGATATGTTCTGCATCTCCAACACTGTACCACTTTCCCAGTCACAAAAAAACAGAGAGCGATCGCCAACGCAAATAATTTAGAGGGAGGCAAAAAGTGTAGGCCTATTTAAAAAATATTTATCCCAATACCATCAGCATTTTTAAACAAACTAAGGGACACATACCTGACTGAGCTGCTATTTTATGTATTTAAACTTATTTTTTACTTTTCCATCATTTTTTTAAATTACTATTTTAATTACATATTCAATGTGTCTGAGATGTTGTCTGTAGGTCCATCTGTCTTGTATGTCTGGTGAGCCAAGGAAAACTTTTCATCATGGGAGACATTAGATTTATTCTATTGTATTCTATTCTAATTGAGGGCATTGCATATTAAGGATTCCAGTGAAAAACAGTAACACTCTCGCAAACAACTCTGTTTTGGTCTTATCTTATCGCAAACATGTTGTGGTCTTATCACCCTCTCTCAGTTAATAGTACGGATGATTTGTGCTTCTATATCAATCTGACCTTCCTAAAAAAGAAGAAACGCCATTGTGTGACAAGTAAGCAGTGGCCTTGTGGAACGTAACATAACCTGATAACCTGAACATAACCTGAACAAAACCTACCCCCTACCAGGTTAAGTTCAGCCTCAGGATGTGAACGTCACCCTTGGAATTGGCTACCCTAGCATTATCAGATTAGGATACATTTAGGCTACAAAGCAAAAGCAATGGAAAATAACTACAATTTACAGTGCCCTTTGCCAGTGATCCATCATAGCAGATTTTTGTTACAACGTAGCCTATGTTACCATAGTGACTTACAGTACATAGCCTGATCATTTTGGAAGTGAAATCCCAGGTTTACCGCTTATCTGGGTTAACATACCCAGATATGCCAGTAAACCCGTTTTCTGGAATACCCCCCAGATCATTATTTAAAGCCAAAATACTGCTCTTAATAAACCCTCTGATAAACAGATCGTGATAAGTACACAACACTGTGAAATCAAACCAAAGTTAAATTATGCATTACCGGTACATTCATTTTGCATCTTTGTTTGGATGAATCAAAAAGAGTCCCAATAAGCAGACAGATACAGCTTTCCTTTTAGAAATTGTGCTTTAAACATTCTGTCTCCCCCTCAGTAAAAAACTGTATTCAGAGCTGAATTCTGATAATATGTCTTTCATGACCCTCATTGAAATCTTACATTTCCTGAAATATCAAATCAGTTTGCATCTTTTTTTTGTCTCTCTCTCTCCCTCTCATGACCACTCTCTTTATCTCCTAGTGTCTTCCCAATGCCATTCTACAAGCTAAGAGAAACCAAGACTGGATTGTGCTGCCTCTCTTGTGTGAAGGCGTAGAAATCAGAGCCGAGTCTCTCTGATAAGTCCTCAAGGTCTTGTTGTTCTAACGTGGGATATGAATTCCCTTATACGTAAGCCAAAACATATTTTTTTTAAAAGCTATGTGTGTGCTGGTCATATAATCTCTCTCACTGTTCCAAGTTTAGAAATGCTCAGGGCTATGAATGGTGTGTTACATAGGCTGAGAGAGAAGCTCAAGCAGTTTGAGCCACCGAGCATAGGCTCCTTTAGCCTGAACATACAATATTATGTCATGGTGAATTCTGTCATTAGGGCAAACTGCACTGATGATCATCATGAAAGCTGTGCAATGCCAATGTCCCACAAAGCCACCTAATATGCAGTAAAAGAGAACCTGCCATTTGAGAGGCACTCACAAATCGATATTAATAGTTAACAACTGGGATAATAGTCATTTGAATCCCACGATAATATTCCATATATTATCACACAAGAGGAAGTGCTGCTACAGGACAAACGACTGACTTTGAGTGTCATAGTCCCATTGTAGAACTAACGGAAACCCATGGTTGAAATAAAAATGAAAAGAGTGAAAACTATTTATAGACTGATAGGCAACATATAGGCAATAAATTATGAGCTAAGCCTCCTGTAATCATTCCATCTTTTCACAAATGTTGCCAAGCAACAAATTAGCAGTTTCCTTACAGATGGCTGAATAGCCCTTCTACCTGTGTGCATTGTAAAATTCCTGTAATGCTCTGTAAAGACCTGTAATGGCAGTTCACAAAGGATGAATAACTGAATTATGTCTAGGTCTGAAATATTTTTACCCATATCCATGTGACAAAAAAGGAAAATTAGATTATATGAAGCGTAATCTTAAATTGATACCTCTAATTTCAAATCTTTCAATCCAAACACAGTCAGGTAGCACTTATAAATATTGCATGCCACTTTGAATATTGGTAACCTATTTCAACTGAAGTAAAATAGTAAAGCCTCTATCTGATATGCAGGGGAATGAGATGCTGTCCAGGGAGCCGAGCTATGGTGCTGTCAGATATACTGACATAGAACAGTGGAGTGGATGTTAGAAGTAAGCCTCGGGAAAGAACCCCTCTGTTCCACACTCCAGTATTTTGGAATGATATCTGCATAAAACATGCACAAGACTTAGAGCTGCAGTTCAGAGGAATCTTAATGGATTCTTGGAGATAGATTTTTGCCATGGATGTTTACCTAGTTGTTTACTACTGAGGAAGAAATTTGATGACATAAACATCAAAGTAAAAAAGACATCTACAGTATAATAGAATTGGGCTGTTTGCTGCATATACTGTACACTCAATAGAAGTAACTGGTATATATGACATGCTGCGAGTGCAATCGATAGAGATTAACAGCAAAGGCTATACCACTGGAAGACAAGGGGATGGATGTCCTTGGCCCTGAGTTTGAGGGCAAAAACGGCTGCCAGAAACTAAAGACACATGCATACTGTTACACAAAAAGGATGCCCCTGAGAAAGCAGTAAAGGTGTGGTAAAGCCTGGCCATGAAAGGTTTGGTTAAAGTCGGGGGATATCATTGCAGAGTAATAGAATAGGACAGGATACCATACTAATAGGACAGCATACCATACATATCCTAGAGGCATAGGATACTCCAGGTAGTACAGAAGAATAGACTCACTGCAAAAGAATATTAGGTTTGTCTCACGTGGTGTTCAGCATGAATTATGGTAATTTTTGTGTTTCTTTTATGTAACTGGGAACAAAATGTAGGCTGTGTTTAATGCTGTCACTGCATCTACAACCCCAGCAGGAACAAGGGAGTGAAAGCCTGGTTGGCTGAGCACTTAGTCATCGGGAGAGAGTGGACATAGATTAATTTATCTGCCAAATGTGAGGCTACTGGTGACTGAACATGTGTAGATGGGCTAAGGCTACCGGCACCTCTCTGTGTGATATGTAAATGCAATATGTGTGAACAGAAGGGATAATTAGCCTGCATGGACGAGGAGTGGTTTGAGAGATTGGGAGATATGTTTATATTGATGAATTAGACACATAGATCCACATAAATGCAATCTCTAATTGCATTCTGATGTGGTCATGTCTAGAGCCTTTTTGTGGTGGCTCTGCATTTCTGTTGTAGTGTGATTGTACTACAAATAACAGGAAAAGTTATTATTGAGCATTTACAGAATGGATGAATGGATAAAAATATGCTGGTATAATTTGCCAGTCTTTTGTCAGTCGAAAATTATTTGTCAGATAGATCAATCAGAATTGGGCAGTGATAACTTATGATTGGCGCATGCACATTTTTCCTGTCAGAGAAAACATTTTGCCACATCTATATCCAAAATCCATGCATCGGTAGAAATGTAAGTTATTGCAATGTCCTCAGGTGGAATAGTGAATTTCCACCAAATTTCCACCACCAAATAATGCAAACCTCATTGCACTTGCACCATAACATTTGTTTTTCATGTACAATGAAAATCTGGTCAGTGCAGTTGTGTTTAGACTTGGCACAAGGGAACATGCAGAGAGAAAGATCTGGGCACCTTGTCAGATGTCAACACTGACCCTGAAATCCCCAGCAAGTCTCTTTGATTAAATCTGCAAAAGCATCTCCCACAGAGAGCTAGACAATCTATCTGGGAGCCAATGGTGTCGTGTGGAGATACAACCTACCCAATGATTCCTGATTCTGACAGAACTGTTGGAGAAGTTACTGCACACAATCACAGGGAGGCATTGCGCTATTATCATTCTTTCTTTTTTGCAATCTTAAAGGTGCAGTGAAAAGTTTTTGTTAACAAACATAAATAAACAGTTTTTTTGTTCATTTTCTTTACATTTTCTAGACTCTTCAAACAGCATGTACTAAGACATGACAATATTTGCATAATAAACACTGTGCATAGGCTGTGCTCAGACTATATCCGCAGAAGAAAGCAAATATACATCAATGTTATAAAATAAAGACCTGTCTGTAATACAAGTCTGCCCCCAATAAAGGCCTGCGTCTTCTTCATCTGAAATAAGTAACTGAAAGCCCTAGCCCCGATTATTCAAGGAAATAGAGTAACTGTCAACAACAACAAAAACTGGCAGTGCCTATACATTTGTTTAAGAATTTCTACTCTGTTCTGCGAGAATGCTTAGTACCCATAACATACCATAGTATGTTTTGTTGGGGAAGGATGAGATACAGAAGGAAAGATAAACAAACACAGTCGATGACAGATGAGTGGTGGCTGAGAGCAGTGGAAACAGATCAGAGACAGACAGGAACTGCAGGAAAGAGGAAATGGGAAAATAAAGGAGGCGGGCAGAAAAATAAACAAACAAACATGAAAAAGAGAACAGAAGACAGGAACAGTGAGAGAGAGAGAGAGAGAGAGAGAGAGAAGAAACTGCATGATCCAGAGTGCTCAAATAGCCATGCACATCTTTACTGGAGTCAGCTGCAGCAGATTTGAACTGCCTGCTCAGCAGTGGCTATTTTTAGCATGTGGAAACAAGCAAAGCTGGACTAGGAGCACTGCAGATAACAGGGCAATGTATGACTTCTAATCTCCCATTACAATGCGGCTGATTGCACTCCAAATGGACATGTCTCTCTCCCTCTCTCTCTCTGGTCTCAAATTCCTCTTTTTGCTGCAGTGTTCAGTGAGATGTTTTTATTTTATACAACATTAAATATTCAAGCATAAATCCTGCCTGGAAAATGATCATGCTAAATTATACAGTTATTCTTTTGATCGCATGATACAGCATCATAGCAGCTCTACCTCTGTGAGCCTTTCCAAGTCAACTGTCAAGCTATCTGGAATCATTTGTAGAATATTTCCTTGGAACATTTTTTCAGAATTTTATTTTTCTTTACATAACAGAGGCCAATGCATTACACATCTGTGTGGTGTTGGCCTAGAACCCCATTCTGACACTTGGAAGAGATATTCTAGATTAGGCTAGGCTAGACTTCTTGCCTCTTTACTGGCAAGCCCAATATCCGTGGCAAGGTGGCAGGTTGGAGCCCAGGGAGGGACTGGGCCCTTTGCCATTTAGAGGAAATCTACATCAAAACAGTGAAACATCACTCTACAATACTGAGTAATAAATATGAATGTGGAATGTAGAAACTTACAGTAAGCAAATGAGCACACTTACATCATGATAACTTTACATTATGACCTATGTTATGCTAAAGTTGTATAATACATCCTGTAAAGACAACCACTAATTTAAAATACAACATATGGGAGCTGAGCTTGTAGCACGGAATGGTATTCACAGCTACAGAACCGCATACGGTGGACTGTGAATATTAATAGACCAAACTGACAAGTGTTCAACAAAACATACGTGTACTAGATTATTAGTCAATCCAAGATCAGGAGACATAGGCTAAAACAATGAGAGTACACACACTCCCAAAACAAGCGTTCAAGCGATGAAGGAGCCTTGATGCATCTGCTATCAGTCATTATTTTTAGCTGTGGCTTAGTGGATTACACAACCCCTCTCTCTCTCTCTTTCTGTGTGTGGGTGTATGTGTGTATATGCTCTACTGATTCAGGCTGTCTCTCATCTCCCATTAGCCACGTCTATCCTTGTCCTCCTCCTCTCCTCTTTGTCTTCTGTGGCTTCAATGGCCAGTGTCAACCATGATACGCTCCCAGACACCTCCGGCTCTCCCTCTTTTTTCCTCCCTCCATCTTAATTACTCTATAATAGCCATCAGTAGGAACAGAGTGGTAGACATAATGTGTAGGCATGGCTGCGCTATTATTTCTCGGAAGAATCTCCCCACTCTCTCCCTCTTCTCCCACTCTCTTCGAAGGCTGCAGTCAAAAACAATGTTTCCAGAAGTCACTCACCATGTTCAGGTTCAGGGAGCAAGAGGCTTGGTGAGACATTTTCCCCTGCTTGTCTGTCAGCTGCTCACAATTGTATGTACACACACAGGCTATATGTTCAATGAGGTAGTGGTTAGCTCACCTAACCTGTGCTGAGGGTCAGTGATTGTCCATGTTTCAAGGATTCTAGTATTATTTACATTTACAATTGAAAAGAAAAGAAAGGGATGTGGCAAGAGCAATAAATGGGGTGATACCCCAATTAGTACAAATTGCCAATGCCCTAGAGACTATGAAGGTCAACTTCAAATGCACTACACAGCAGACGTGGATTCTGTGGAAGTCCTGTTAAAAAGTATTTATATTAACCTATTAACCATATCATTTATTTATATCTGGCAAAAGAGAGCTATAGGACACACATTTTTCACATTTAGGTTAGTCACATGGTGACACTAAATGCATTCAAAAAGGTGCTGTGTTTTGTGTGGTCTAATTAGACAGGATTATTTTTAGAGTCTGAAATTAACAAAACACAAGACAGAGAGAAACAAGCAGACACACAAAATAAACACACAGGGACGTAACACAGTGCTAAACCTTAAAATAACATTAGAAAATAATAACACAAAATAATCAGCAACTAATATTCTAAGATAAACTTGACAAACAGAGCTGAATTACAGTTGTCTGAACATTCATATACTGCTGCAAAACTACCTAATCAAAAGAGACTGTTTCAAAGGTCGAAGTTGAGGGGTTCCCCTGGCAACAAATATGATTCTAAAAGACATTTCCACAACAGACGAAATGTCACACTGTGCGGGTGAGAGGAGATGGTAACAGACATGTTTACTTTCAAAGGAATGCAGACATGACCTAGCGCCAGGTTTGATACTGTTGAGAGCCCCACGCTAGTGTGTAGTGAACATTGGTGTAAATATGATCATTCTTCCCAATGATTTAAGAACACCATCAGGTGCTTTGGCAGACTGCTTGTAAGTCCACAGATTGGGTGATAATTATTTTACACCCTGCACATGATTCCTCATTTTTATTGCTCTTCCAGAAATTACATTTGAATTTTTTTTTTTTTATAAATTACCATGAGCTGCAGCTGGGTCTTGTATCAACATTCCCCCTCTTTATTTGGGATTTTATCAACCAAATACAAAGCAACTGACCAATGCATCATGTAACTACAAAACAATCATAGAAATGTCAAAACAAATCTCTCTTTTTCTCTCTTCACACACACACACACACACACACATACACACACACACACAAACACACATACACACACATACAAATATCCGATCTGACAATTCATAGCCATTACAAATTCAGATCATTCATCCTGCTCAGGAATTCCCACTAGGTCCTGGCTGTTGCTTAGATTACTAATGTCAAGCAATTAACAATGCTTATGCAATGCCACTGCAAAGCTGACTCAATATTCAGCTGTCCTTGGCACACTACCAATTTACAATATATGTGGCCATTGCAGAGGTTCAGATGAGGTTGATAATAAATTAATGGATGGGTATCCTTTCCAAATAATAATAATTTTAAAAAAATCAAACAAACAAAAAATTGATAACCTACACAACAATTTGTGCAACAAATATGCAGTCTTTGCTATAATGGCAATTTAATGAATAAATGTACCTCAGCTGATAAGATATGATGTGTTGGCTGCCAATATAAATCAGTATCAGAAGAATTTGTCTAGTCATTTAGTAGTTATGTACCTGCTTATACAAAACAAAACAGGAAACATTATGACAGAGAAGAGTGTTCTTTGTTGTGGCTACACATGCAAAGCCAAAGTGTCATATCTTTGGAAAGATTATTTGATGTAAGAAATTCTGCTTAAGTGAGTTTGACAATACTGTCCCAGACAACATATTCTATTTCTTCTGGACCACTCAATTCTGTCAGTTACTTTATTTTGCCTTGCCTTTATTACTCTACTGTAGCAATGCATGTTTTGCTGATTGTAGTGATCACTTAAATAATATAGTGTGCATAATTTACAGCAAGCCTGTCCATGTTCATGCTGTTCTCTCCTATTATTGCTAAGTTGCCATAGCAACACTTACAGAGTTGGGCTGAATGTGGTGCGTTTTAGCTGTCAAGTGCAATAATTCTTAAACAGTACACTGCACCTGTCTTCTCTGTATGGTTCTGTACTGCTGCTTTGGTGGTTTGGGCTGGTCTACTGTCATTCCAACACAAAATATTCACCTTTTTCACAGTGGCAATTTAAGAATTGCACAAATGCATGAGTGTCTCCCTCTCATTCACTCATCCCAAACCAACACCAAGTCTCAGCCAAAGCAGTGAGTGTCATCACAACACATGTAGGAATTTCAGTTGGTATGATTGACTCTGAAGAAATAAATTCAATGACACACCTGAAAATGAATATGCCATGCTGCCTTTTTTATAGAGACTAGATCATGATTCTTCATTCTACAAATAGCGAGGTCTGCTCTTCTGTGTGCATCCAACGTCTTTTGATTTCAAATTGGGGGCCAGTGTATGTTAATTTGAGGTATCCCTCGACCTTCGGTTTACCTCAAGATTACGACTTTCGTCACACGACTCCCTTTTCACTGATGTGTTCATTTTGGCTCAGCTGTCAATCAGCTAGTGCAATGATGGGAATTTAGAGAATAAGCCTACTTCAATACATGTTTAAGAGATCAGTAGTAAAGGTTAAATACTATAGGCTTAGAAACACTAAAAAATGGGCTGAAGATAGAAAAGACAGTGCTTCCTAATATTTCTGCATCATTTCCATATCCATACCAGTTACATTCCGGCTGAGAGCAACTACCAACAAAGCAATAGATTCCAGAGCCTAGTAAAACACAATTTAATTTTATGAAAAGTGAAATCGTCATCATTTTTTACAGTTCCCTTGGCTGCAATCACAGCCTGAATTCGATTTCAACCCAATGCTACTGTACATCAACATTGATTTATTTGATCCATACTCCCTCACATCTCACAAGAAGTGTTCACTCTTTGATTTGCTGTAAGGACTACATAGTAAGCCTGTAAATCCAGCTAATTTCAGGCTATGTTTTGCCCCCTTGGACTTGAGTTGCTCTGATGAACAGATGAGCCTAGTCCTGGGGAGTCTGAAAGATGTCCCCTCCTCGCTCTATCAGGCAGCCAAAGCACTGACAGCAATAAATGAGAATAGGAAATCAATGGTGGGCTGAAAAAAGCATTAAAATGGAAGTGTGCCAATGGCCATTTTAAGACACTGATGTTCTGGAACATTTGAGCCATCCACAAGGTGAGGAAGAGGAACATTAGAATATTAAATGAATAAAATATGACACCTCGGGAATGTAGCCAAGCCCGGAATGAAGAAAAATGTGAAGTGCACTCTTGTACCAGAGTGAAAGAGAGAGGCTTGGCAAAGCCAAAACCAGGGACAATTTACTGCCTGGCCTGTTATAGCGTACCTGTGTGTTTTTCGCCTACTCCCCTGTATATTTACAGAATCGTTGTTCCAAAGAATGTCTGAATCACTTGCTTTGTCCTTGAATGTGCAAGCCAGTGCCAGAAAAGTAAAGTTTGCTTGCTGTGAAGAATCAAACAATTGCAGAGAGTTGCAAGAATAGAGGCACTCTAAAATTATTGTTTTACATTATACTAGTGCAGTGTCAGCTAAGCATTCAAAACTGAATATTATATTATAATACATTATAATAAATGTGCAGTGAGCAAAATTTAAGCATGGCTGCATGTGACATTTCAAAATGACGTAAGATTAACAGCTGTTTTGAGTTAAGGCTATATGTTTAGCCTATTGAATAACTTCATGATAGAGAAGACAAACCATTTTGTGGAATGATGCACTATTATGAAATGTGGGACTCAAAATCAGTCTCTGGTAGCCTATAAGTGACATCACATTCTGCCACTCATTGCCTGCAGCTGATATTGCTTTGCATGTGTGGCATTCTGAAACATCCTTACATGTGGGACCATTATCGCTTTTTTCAATTTGTGACCTTGCAGTTGGAATTGTTGATTGTTTATTCAAAGTCTAGTGGCAGTCCAAAGTAGCTGCCCTGGGCTATTTGAAGTGTTGATTTAGCCTATTGCACATCACTTTTCACATCACACTGCAGCCTAGCCTAACCATCTTTGTTGGCGTGTTGTTGCAGATCCGCAAACTGCATACAGAGGCCTTTTTTTATTGTTGACATGATAATCATCCAAACCTCTTGCATTTTGACTACCTGTGCCGTGCATGATTCAGTGTTACCAAAGCTCCAATTCTATCCTCTATGTCTCTATGTCTGCGCTGTACTGTATGTTATGCCATAGTAATGTTGCCCGCCCCTGGCACATGATCACAGTGACTGCTTCCGTTGCATAGTATTCAGTCTGGACCTCAGCCTGTGCTATCAAACCAAGTAGCAAAGAAGTGTTAAATAATGGTGATTCTCTGCTAACTGGTGATTCAGAGCTAAGCTCTGAGTCTGTGTATGACCACATGGCTACATTTCAGCCACATGGATTTGGCTGTCTGGTTATTTTTTCCATTCCCATTAGATCTTATATAAAATCAGTCCCCATGGCTATTGGAAAATGTTAAGGGCAATTTAACTAAGCCAGCCATTTAAAACCCAAACTTCTAAAATGCTAGAATGTCAAGGAATGTTGGCCAAAGCATTGCATTCAGCATTGCAGTGCTTGATGCGATATGCCCACTAACTGTGATATGCGGTACTTATGTAATTGGCCGCAGTAATCATTCTGTCTTTGTCGACGAGTGAGCTGACGCTTTCTTGTAGGACTCTGAGCCTAATCGAAAGTGGAAGAAAAACACCATCTGAGAAACGATGCATGCACGTTCGCTGGTATTATTACAATACAATAAACATTCCAGTGATTCTGGGTATCAAATTGACAGTTTCACCATGAGAAATGTGCAGACTTGAGGAGTGGTTTTAACCATTCCAACCTCATACTGATATCAGATCTGCTCATGTGTCACAGATTTCAAATTAAAGATGGCCCAATACAACACAACATAAAAGTTGAATGGTTGACTTCACCACACTCCTATCTTTTGCATCATTCTTTGGTAAAACATGGGTGAAATGACATTCATTCTCTTCATCATCTATGTTGTTATGTAATAGTTAATGCACATCAAATAGATGTCTATGGCAACATCTGAAACATACACTGGAACAGCCATAAGGTGTTTCATAAATGAGCATCATTGCTGTGACATGCACCAAGACATTCGCCCTGTTAGCACAGAGGCACAGGATAGTTTTACAGATTCTATTTTGAAATGCAAATCCACAGTGAGAACATACAGTGTGAAAATGGCAGAGATGAAGTGTTCTGTCTCACACCCTATCCTCACTTCTTTTGTTGCTGTTATTCACTGACGACCTCACAGTGAGAAAGCTTGTGAATGTAATGCCAGTTCTTTTCTACCCTTTATTCTATGTTTATTTTAACAGACGGTTTTGTTCCGATTAATTTTAATAGAGGGACTACATGCATTTAGGTGAATATGCCAGTCACCCACAGAATTCAAACTACCTGCCAAACACAGTGCATCTTCCCGCATGCTGCCAAAACAGTTCTAACCCGTCGAGGACTCCACAAGACCATGTCCTGTAGTATCTAGCCCTAAGAGGTTAGTAGCAGATTCTTTAAGACCATGTCCTGTAGTATCTAGCCCTAAGAGGTTAGTAGCAGATTCTTTAAGACCATGTCCTGTGGTATCTAGCCCTAAGAGGTTAGTAGCAGATTCTTTAAGACCATGTCCTGTGGTATCTAGCCCTAAGAGGTTAGTAGCAGATTCTTTAAGACCATGTCCTGTGGTATCTAGCCCTAAGAGGTTAGTAGCAGATCCTTTAATCCTGTAAGTTGTGAGGTGAGGCCTCCATGGATCTTCAACACATCCCACATAGTCCTTGAGCCAAAGTCTCATAGTGATTTTTGTAAGGTGTACATTATTATATGTGATAGCATTGCATTCGTGGTAGCTTTTTGTGTTTTATCATCATGTTTATGTCCATTATATGTCTACGCAGGGATACATTACAAAACTCTTTATCATGTTACTCAAACAATTGTGAACATGTTTTCAGGGTGGCAGGACACATTAGGCCACTGCTATGCTTTTGTACCTGGTCAGAGACAATAAATAGGTGGGTGGTATGTCACAGTAACATCCAGATTTATGCTAGGACAGGGCCCAAGGTATCCTGGCACAACACTGCCCCGAGCATCACTGCCTCTGCCAGCTTGCCTTAGTGCTCCCACTGCGCATCCTGCTACTATCTCTTCCCCAAGGACATAACACACTTGCACCCAGATGTCCACATCAGTATTATTTTAAGCACTTTGGGCAGTGGACAGGGGTCAGCACAGGCATTCTAACCAGTCTGCAGTGACACAGCCCCGTACATGGCAATTTAGCTAGTATATCTTCTGTGAGATTGGACCTCACAGGGACAGTCTTTGCCTCCCAGGCACATCAATGAGCCATGACCCTGTTCACCGGTTCCTTCTTTGGAAGATACCACTGCATATCATGAACACCCCACATGAGTTGCTGCTTAGGAAATGCTCTGAGCCAGTAATCGAGCCATCACAATTTGGCCCTTGTCAAAGTCACTCAGATCCTCACGTTTGCTCATTTTTCCATTTTCCAACCTCGAGAACTGGCTGTTCCCTTGCTGCCTAATATATCCTACTCCTTGACAGGGGCCACTGTAACAGGATAATCAATGTTATTCACTTCACCTGTCAGTGGTTTTAATGTTGTGGCTGATCAGAGTATGCATTCAGAACTTGGAACCTAAGACCCTTACATTAATATTGACTAGTTATTAGACAATAAATGATTACATCTTCAACACATTACGCACACTGTGAGTACTGAGTAAGAATATTTGTCCTGTTTATATTCCTGAATGAATAATGAACCTTCTAATGGCTCACTCCTAAACACATTATGCTGTAAAGTTTGAAATTTACTGTTTATTATTAAGTACAGTGCCCGACGCCTTCGATGCAGAATTGTTTTAAAATTTTAGATGTGTGCTAGTATTGTAGCCTACTGTATATGCTACCCTCTGCCACAGTAACATTTTAAATTATAAGTTCACCCTGTTGGCAAAAATGCCGGCCTATAGTCAATACAATTTCAACAATTGACTTTACTCTAGATGACCGATCAACATGAAACGCTGCATATCAATTCTGTCTTATTTTCTTATTATTTTATGTTTTATACATAAAAGCAAGCTCCATTTTGGTCAGCCACTTCAACAAGTTTAGAAAATATATGCTGATTTTTGACAGTATTCATCTTGGCACAACAGAAATTCTACATAGTCTTTCTGTTGGTTGGAATTCACAAATATACTTACATCAAATTATAGATATCCAAAAACACCAAGCTTCTATCAATGCATGCCAACAACTTGTGCTGGTGTTTGCAACATTTTTGCTTATCTTTTTGGTTTTTAGTTCACTGTTATTAAACCAAATCCCTTATTGTTGCTTTTAACCAGCCGTGGTTTTCGTGTGTATGACTAAAATAACTGTCACTAATTTCTCCCACACTGTAAAAAAATATTTCCCTTGGTGTTATCTTAACTTCTATTCTTTTGTCAAGTTGACTGTGATTCACCACTATTGTTCAAATAACTTAGAAATCGGTGTTATTGTCCCATAAACTAGTGACACAGTTGATACAAAGCAGTTAGGTATTATGGGTAAATGCTACTTTCCTGTTTATAATTCTTTTTCGTATGAGGTAGAACAACTGATAAACAAAATCACTGTGTAAGAGTTTAAGAGTATTGTCAGGATTACCATTAAGGAAAAGACCATTATTAAAATATATAGAATATTTTAGAAAGTAGACATACAGTATCTCCTTTCCGGGTTTAATGCTAAATTGATTACTTTCTCAATTAGCTTTGACCTGCCCACTTGGAGGTGTCACGAAGTTGGGCACTCAATGCTTACTTGCATTATGTGTCTGTGTACTTCCTCCTGGGATGGATTTGATCTTTACCGTATGTGGTGGTTCTTGGACCTTATAAGTTTACTATGCATATGTATTTAAACTAACGATCATATTTTGAAACAACATGTAAATGAATCAAGTTAACTTGCATACCTTTTTTGACAAGAGTTTATGTAAACTTTTGTTGACTTGACTAAGTAAGGGAAGTTCATTTAAAATAAATGTTATTGTCAAATTAACTCAAAAACGTAAGGCAGCAGGGTAACAAACCTTTTTAAGTTAAAAGGGCACATTATTTTTTACAGTGCATTTTTTGTGCAAAACTTCTACAATGCAAATGCTCTTAACACCTGGAGGGTTTAATATTGTTTACACATTTTGGGTAGCTAAATGCACGATTTAACCTAAAGGAATTGACAAAAAGCTAAATAAACCTAGCCCCATGTTGTTATTCCACTGGAGTAGAAACTCCTTTGGTCATATGTATTACAGCTTTAACACATACTTGTTATCTAAGCATTGGTTAGTTTTTTTAATCTGGCATTTGGGGAATATTACATTAGTGTCAGTGACTGATGGGGTGTTGACACAGCACAGCACCAGACAAGAGCAAAAGTGTGTGTATACCCTTTTGCTGTTACAGAACATTGATGTCCAGTCCCCCAGACACATGGTGTGTCAGAGCAGAGATTAAACCGTCATACCTCTGGGAGATCTCTCACCGTTAGGACTGAGGAAATGTGTCTACTGATAAAAGCTCTTGTCCTGCGGATTTGCATTGGAGGGGAGATGAATGGTGAATTCCCTCACTGAGGCATCATGGGTAGCTGGGCGTCCAAGCCATGGCATTAGCCCCCTGCTGCGGCGACCCCATCATCCCCAGCCAAGTTTACTTTCTGCAGCCCCTCAGCAGACTGCCAACAGAGCAAATCAACCCAAGTCAGCTTAGCGATGAAATGTTGAAGAAAACAGAACCCCAACTGCACTTGGCGAGACCATTTCATATTTTACATTGTGTGCTTTACCACAGTATGATTTCTTAAACTTCAAAATAAATCGATTTCACTTCTCCTCAAATCTCTTTTATGAACAAAATAGGGACGTATTCCTAAAATGTGATTTCATCTAAAGCATTCTATGAAAAGGCTCTGAACACAAAGCGCTGAATTCCACAGACACAAAGATTAGCTGTCTCCAAGTGCACCATGTTACATTTTCAGGAGTCTTCAAAGTATTTGCTTGGCGGGTGATGGGGTTGGGTGATTCCTGTGAAGCTAATGCAGCAAAGCAAAAAAAAAAAAAAAGAGCAAAGCCAAGAGGCATCCTGCTTGTCTGGATGTCTGTGTTCAGGCATGGAGTGAACTCTGATTTAATTGCATATGACAGATCCAGGCCATAGTTCTGCTATCATAAAAGAGCACTGAGTGCTATTGATCCTGGTATTATTGCAGGAGCTTTGCTGGCTGCCCCTATTAACAGTCAGGCTCTAAAAGCAGTGAGGCAGGAGCCGAGTGCCGGGGGTGGCGGGGGGCGGCACTTGAGCCTGCTGGAGAGCAATGCCTCCAATCTGAGACGCGCTCCAGGAAGAGAAGAGGGGGGAATTCTTACATTTGATTGGATTTTCCACTGCACTCGCTGTGACATCAACGCTGTATGATTACGACGCTGCAACATTGTTGCTAGGGATTCATTCAAATACTTGAGGTATTTATAGAATCCCTTCCTGTCAAAGGACATTTGGATGTAAATACTAAAGAATGCATTAAGCTCTATCTAGGTAAAGTTTATAAAAGAACCATTCCCAGAGCAATAACGCATGTCGGTTCACTACAGCTCTTTACATGACATTTATATTGCCAAGATATAATCTCAATCTGCCAGTATCAACACATGCATAATTTAGTGGCTGTTGCACCAAACAAACTAAAACCAGCATAAAGCAGACCAAGGGATCACCCACTGTGAAATAAATACCAAGGTGCTGCTACTGACTCATCTCACTGCTCTTCAATTCTAATGATTCTGGTTTGCTTTTTTATTTATGGGAACAATTCCTTACCATTATTGTGATGGCTGCGGCCAACAGTTTGTAATAAATCTGGCCAGCAATGGACAAGCCTATGCCTAATGAATACCAAATCACTGCTTATCTAAGAACTGGCTGCTCTGGCAAATGCTATCTTGGCTCTTGCAGCTCATCATTGTAAGTACTAGAACATGTCTGGCATTTCTATCTTGTCTTTAAAATTCCAGATTTCATCCCCAAGAGATGGATCCCTCAACATCTCTGGCTGATTGACCTATGCCTATTTGATTTAAATCTCTCTGGTAATTACCAGCACATAATCTTCTAATCTCAACCTAAGACGTGCTACCATGGCAAGCAGTTATAAATCTCAAAATGTGGCAAAAGCCATCAGCGGCGGTTAACACTGTGTCCCTCAGCGTATAGATTCGCTTTAAGGCTTAGAGGGGTATAATGCAACCCTCTATGCTGTGCTCTTTATTGTGCAGGGCATAAAATTTGACAGAAAAACAGCAGTTGATACTACACTAAAAACCCCCCTCTGGTGTGTTTCAGATCTGCAACTCAGAGGGCTGTTTGGGAATCAGAGGGCTAAGCCGTGTGTAAAGATATGGGGGGAGGGGGACATAACATGAAAAAAGAAAAAATACAGAGAGATCAGGAGTGAACTTCTGTTGGGGAAATTCAAAACCTTCCATTGTCCTGCAGGGCCTCTCCAGATTACTCAGCCATTTAATGCCATTCCTGATGTATGCCCTTACATAACACCCAGCACTGCCCGGCAATGTCGACTAAAAATACTCCACTACAGGGTGGCTCTGACCTGTTACAAAGCATTGTGGGTACTTAGCTGCAGGCTATACACTATCTGTTTACAGTGGAAAATAAATAAACTTTTGCATAAAACATTGTAAACTCTGTAAATGCCATTGTTTCCACTGAAACGGTTGAACACTTGCACATGCAAAGTCATTGTTTAACCATTTGATCATAGTGTTGTTTGTCAGCAGCCATTCTTATATCCTTTAAATCTGACTGATTCTGTCATGCTATGAGGGTTTGTTCGTATGTCATTCCATGACATGGCTGAAGTATCTGCAACTGCTGTGACCAGTTAAACAGAGAGAGAGAGAGTCTCAGTGGAGAGGAGCACAGTGCTGCTCAAAGGCAAGGCGATTAGTAGCTCAGAGGGAAAGGACAGTACCAGAATTCCTCTCCCTCCACACCAGACAGACTATTGTCATGGAAGAGTGCACACACATGGGGGCTAGGCTCTGAGAAGGAATAATAGCCCTTTGCACCATGGGCTAAAATACAACACAGATTGAAGGGTAAAATTGGTTGGCAGTTAACTCACACAACTACATACGCTTGTGTATTAGGATGATTACAACCAGAACAAAACTATGGGCTGTACTGTATGTGAAAAGTTCCTCCGTGCATACTGTGCAAGGTAAGCATCACACTGCATGTATATTATTTTGCTACTGCCCCTCCTCCCTGAAAGAGGATATCTATGTTTGTTATCCAAGTTCGGCAGAAAGTACTTTTTAATTCCGATGTGTATATCAGATGTTTGGTCCGTCTCTACACCACAGCAATTTTTAAATGTAAACACATTATTTAGGGCTTTGCTGATCCCAGGAGCTGTGCCAGACTACATTCTGCCTGTGGACCACATTTCTGAAGTAGACGTGATACTAGTCCTCAGCCAATTATAGACTTCACAGGGCTCCATGGGCTATTCCTAGCAGGTACACTGGAACGTTTCTGGAATTCCAAATTTGCTTTGTTTTTATTTAAACAGATATACAAAGAGCCATTCATTAGGTGTGGTGTTACATTCAATTATTCCACACATTTTCATCAGTAATGTTTTATGGAAATTGTTTAATTTTCACTCCACGATCAGTGGTTTAAAATGCATTTACAAGATTAAAAATAAATGCTACCCTGTCTTACTTCCCTAAACATCAGCACGCCATTTCTCCGTCAGTTACAGCCTTGCCTTTGTGAGGGCTCATGGTCACCACCAGAACAACTCTTCAACCAACTCTCCAACCACTATGCTTTCATAACACATATTTAGCCATTGAGTTGTGCTAATTTCCAGTGACATTTAGATTTAAAGCCCCACCCCATTGGCTTTGGTGTTGTACAGTAAACCTTGACTAGATCCACAGTGACTTCTGTGTCCCCTCTGTCCAGTTTGTTAATTCACAAAAACAATTTGATTCCAGCAGTTATCTGATTAAAATCCAATACAAATTACATGGGAATTTGGTGTCAGGCACAGCCGTCTTAGGATAACAAAGTTGCTCCAAATGTGTGAGAGCAGACTAGCTCTGGCATCATTAACCACCATCTGAGATGGATCTCAGTGTTTGTATCTATAAATAACTGGATTGTATCTATAGATACAGATATGGATATAGCCTAGAAGGGTAAACAGGTGACGTGTGTATGTGTATAAAAGCGTACTGTAAGTCATATTCTTTTCATTTGGAACTGCGACCAATGGTTAGTAATGCAGATGGTTAGTAGTGGACATGGAGGAGGAGGAACATGACTTTTTGGAGCTGTTAAAAGCAATTAACCAATTTTGACATGATGTCGATATTTCAAGCTGGACTGGTGCAATGGGATTTATTCTGGCTCAGCTGAGACAAATAAATAAAGAGTGAAATTTACCTCACTGTCTGGCACAAATCACCCTTAATGGTAAGCTCTAAGTAGGCGTAAGATATACGATAATCATTCTTAATGCGATGTTGTCACATGCTAAACTGAATCGAGTCCAACTCTAGTAAAGGCTAATTGGATCATGCCAACACAGGCATTCCTTCTCCTCCAGGCTCCACACACACAGACATTTCCCTTCAGACAAATCCTAAGATGTTTCCTTCCATGTGCAAATAATTTTGCTGTTAAACTTGAATTATTCCACACACCCAAAACTAATCTATTGAAACTCTACTAAAATACTAACTACTAAAATAATTGCATGAGACTGGGTCAGCATAGAAATTCTATTTATGTATAGTATTTTTGACAATTATTTGAGCCATTGGTTTCTCTTCACACCACATTTTGGAAATTGTTGAGGTGAAAAAAGGAATCAACATGCAACTGCACATATGCAGAGTTCAGCAACTGAAGTGTGCTGGTGTAGGAATATTATTATTAGTAGAAGTAGTAGTAGTGGAAATAGGCACCAACCAGGCCAGCACTAAACTCCGAGCGTGGTAAACAAAATCGGATATTTCAGGCAGTAAAAGCCCCGGTAAGAACCAAACTAGATTTTGTTCAAATCTACACACCTAAGACTACTGAAAAATATAAGGTTAATTTATCAAATGTTATTTTGAAGTATTAAAAAACATTGTTGTTTTAGAATTTTCGAATGAAAGGGTTGTTAATTGGTGGTTTTACGATAGTAGTGGCGGTAGGTAGTAGTAGTGGTAGTAGTAGTAGTAGTAGTAGCAAAGTCCTTTTAGGCAAGTCCCTTCACTCGGCAGCCATATTGCAACTCTTTTTGGGCACTTATCGGGCATCTATTTCGGCAGAAATGCGCGTGAGCAAGGCTTCACGACATCAGTCTTGCTCCAGCGGCGAGATCACAACACATGATTGCCACGATGTCTTCACAACACACCACATTATTGGCTCAATGTATTCAAAACACAGCACATGATTGGCTCAATGTATTCACATGTCGACATTTTGCCGCAGAAGGGGTGTGATATGCGTAGACAACTGCCATATTGGCGTTACCAACTAACCCCATGCATTTCTATGGAGGATTTTTTGAGTGCTGTGTCTCTGGTAGTAGTGGTAGTAGTGATAATAGAAGTAGTAGTGATAGTAGTGGTAGCTGCAGTCTTACAATGTTCAACAAAAAATTGTCATGGGACAATAATACAAAGCATATTCTATAATGTCACTTCAGTTGGATCAAGTAGGCCCATGCCAAGCATTAGATGATGCATACATTTACACTTTCACAGTAAGTCCTTTCGCACTTACACGGATTAGATCATCACCCAAATGATTGTGAACTATTTTGGTCTGAGCAGTGAGAAAAACGAGACAGTCCTAATTGCTCCTTCAGCAGCACCGAAGAAAGTTTAGGGTTTAAATCTCTCATTGCCAAGTTCTATTAATGGTGTCATTTTTTAGCGCTTTCATCAATTAAACACAGATGAGCGCAGTGAGGGTTTGTCAGATCGTGTTTAGTTCTCTCATACTTCCTGTCTTGACAAAGGTGAGAAATCCCAGACATACCACCTCATCTTTAGAGACAGCAAGCAATAGAGCTGGATGGTGTGTACTGGTTACACCTCTCACAGATCCTAGCTTACACCCTGTTCTCCATTCAAATGCATGCCAGCATAAAGTAGTACAGGTCGATGAAAGGTGTTTTGAATATTTATTCAGTCTTTGTTTTTATTTTGTCAAAATGCTCCTAAGAATAGGAGAGATGATGAAAAAGTGTGTGTTTTAATACATTTCTCTGAATCTGTATCTGTTACTTTTGGATATACACTACATGTTCACATAACTACTTTTAACTATTAGTTTACTTAGTATAGATCCAACCTTCCTTCATACCATTTCTTCCAAGTGGCCTCACTGGAAAACAAACTTTGATGTTTTTGGTCATATATCAAACCTAATCCATTCACAACTAAACTCAGTTTTAAGCAAAACTCCACAATGCCCCTGTAAGCCTCACAAGAATACCTGAATATTAAACTCATCTGTCGGATTATGGTTCAGGCCATAGGTGCCAACACTGTACCCTGCACACTGAGTGCCAGAAGCTATATTTCAGGAGTCAATATGGAAATACTTGTCTTGCAGTCGGTTGAGCTCCCCAAAAATGTTATCATGAAAGGAGAAACACTGCTGAGAATTGGCATGCTGTTCTACAGATCCCCTTGTCCTATCTCTGCTCAGTAGATAACAGGACTTCAGAATCCCTAGATGTCAAGGCATACAGAGGCCCTTCTTACAGAGGCAAACAGGTTCAATCGGTGCCCTCATCTACCCTCATTAACTTATTGCACAAACACAAATGAATGACAGTGAGGGACAGCAGACAATGTATCTGTGAAATTTGACGATCTAAAACGTACAGTATGTGCATTATAGGAACACGCCGACACACCGACGTAGCAGTGCTTCGCCTGAATGTGAACATAGTACCAAGTATGGCACACGCTTACAAAATGGCAGTGTCTCATTTGACATTGTTATTTGTACGTACGTTGTAACAATACAAATCACAGCATGTAAATAGGAAAATGTTGGAGTTATTTTGTCAGTGCATGATCTGACGCACATTTTATTTTTAGAACAGCTTTTTCTCGGTCAGTTTCAGTGGCATCAAAATAGCAATGTGTGATCGATGTGCGGGATGATAATGATAACTTTGTTTGCCACAAACTAGCAAAGACAGTAGCTTCGTGCCTGGCACATATAACCCACATATGTACACACACATAAATATAAGTATATATACTCTTTTGATCCCGTGAGGGAAATTTGGTCTCTGCATTTATCCCAATCCGTGAATTAGTGAAACACACTCAGCACACAGTGAACACACAGTGAGGTGAAGCACACACTAATCCCGGCGCAGTGAGCTGCCTGCAACAGCGGCGCTCGGGGAGCAGCCGTGCCTACTGGTCGGGGTTCGAACCAGCAACCCTCCGGTTACAAGTCCAAAGCGCTAACCAGTAGGCCACGGCTGAGATGCAAGAGACACATACACACAGCACAGTCTCATGTGTGCCATAGTTATCGGACAAACAGAATGGTATTAAGTAAAATTAAGCAACCATATGTTCATCTTGAGGTTGCACGGCAACATAATGATTTTACTTTACACATGCAGGCATAGCTGCACACTTGCAGATGATGGCCTGCAGGACTCAGAGGTGCAGGGAGGTGAGAGCGCTAAAGACCTTAAATAGGTTAATGATAAGGGAGTTTAAAGTCAGGCCGAGGGTGGTCATCTATTTTCAGAGGATAGCCTTGACAAATAGCATTACAGAGGCTCTCAGAGGTGGAGAATCTTCAAATAGCTCTGTAAAAGGCACAGCATCTGAAAAGGGATTTGGTTTAATATTGCTTGCAGATTTTATAACACAGATATTGAGAGTAAGAGAAAATACAGGTCACTGTAATTAATGGTTACAGGATGTTCTTTGTTTTTGGAGTTCAACACTTCAAATTCAATCTTTGTATTACTTGGTGGCTACAAAGGACTTCTGTATTTTACAATATGGTGGCATTATTTGATTAATGTCACCGTTCACTACACATATGCATTGCATATGCATTAAGGCAACATAAGAAGTATCCTAAACAATGTCACAATACTACTTATAAAACTCACTCATTTGGATGTAATCAACTGACCCATATGCTATACAGCATTAAGAAGTATAAACACAAAGGTCTATGGTTTCTTTTGTCTTTCCTCTAAAAATCCTCAGTCTATTTGTGCGAGTTTAAATGCTGATCTGCTCTGATGCTGGTGCCGTTAACGGATCAGAGAGGGAAGGGGGTGAAGATTGGGCCTATAATGAATTCTGCAGTGCCCTTGGCCAAGGGAGGTGTCAGCACTCTTCCGTAGTGTTTTATGTGTGTGTGTGTGTGTGTGTGTGTGTGTGGGAGACAGAGAGTAAGTGGGTATGTATAAATGTGTGTGTGTGTGTGTGTGTGTGTGTGTGTGCCTGTATGGGGGACAGTGTCAGAGAGGCAGAGAAGTTACAGTGCACTCCCAATGTGACAGTCCCTGCAGGTCCATTAGAGCATCTCAGGTAACATACTGTGACACAGCTCAGTGACTGGGCTCTCCCAGAAGGCTGGGCGTCAGACTGCTTCTGTTTCGTTTCTTCTTCTCCTACTCTTCCTCCTCCTCCTCCTCCACCCTCACTAACCCTCCCACCCCCACACTCTTCCTCCTCCTCCTCCACCCTCACTAACCCTCCCACCCCACACTCCTCCTCCTCCTCCACCCTCACTAACCCTCCCACCCCCACACTCTTCCTCCTCCTCCACCCTCACTAACCCTCCCACCCCCACACTCTTCCTCCTCCTCCTCCTCCACCCCCACACTCCCACCTTTTTTAACAGCTTGGCCGCCACTGCCACTGTGCATCATAAAAATTGCGGCGCCAACGTGTAGCCGGAGAACATTATCAGTAATTACTGCTTAAATGAGACAGGGATGAAAAGTGCTCTCTCACTGGAACACTGTGTTCTAGGGCAGTTATGGAATAGATAATGGAGCCTCATCATCACAGCAAAAATCACTATTCCAGTCAGCGCAGAGCCCCTGCGTCAGCCCCCAAAGCCCAGAGCAACAACGCTGGTTCCAAACATTTCTTATGGCTAATTGACATGGATTAAACTAACTGTATTATGTTGCCCTTTCCCCTGTTTATTTTGGGGGAAAAAATCACATTTGTTAATGCCCACTTGTAAACAGATTGGTTAAGAAATGTGTAATATTTCTGTGGTAAACCAAGTCCATCATTGTGCCTAAAACAATAGAATGTGCTGCACTTAGCAAGTCATTTTTTCAGTAAAAGCAAGAGGGGCCCAAAGGGTGAACAAAAGATTGTTTTCATACATGATTCACAGACAGCAAGCAGTGCAAGCCAATCCCACAATAGATTATAGAAATGAAAAAAACAAAAAAACAAGCTGAAGGGTGTATGCTTCTTTACCAGAAAATGTTTAGTCGCGGAGTACATTTACAATATGTTCTTTCTAGTAGAACCACTAGTTTTATTTAAAGACGTTCTACACTTGCAGTGAGCCCCTTTGGAGGTTTTATTGGTTTGTGCTGGCAGACTGCACACACACAGCAGTGTGGGCACCACACTCTGGCACCACACTGCCCTTCCGAAACAGCATTAGCGTGGGCGTGCAGAGCATGACGAGGGCCGGGAACACAGGAGTCGGACCACAACCCAGGTGGAGAAAGTACTCTTCTTCACACTAACTCATGAAGCACTATGCCAGGATTGCACACATGGGGAGTGTATATGGCAGGGGTTACTAGGCTACAGCGATGAAAAACAAAACCGCAGCAGTTGCTTTGTCACAGGTCTGAAGGAAAGGCGATCGGGAGCTCTCTTTGCTCGCCTACAGTACGTGACAAGCTATCCTGCCACTGTCATTAAAAGTTAAATACCCCAAGGTCTATTCAGATGTTTGGTAGCGCCGAGGGACACGGAGTCAGCTCTGCATCTCATTTTCAATTTCCTGCGAGAGCGATAAATTAATAATTCATGGGATGATCTTCTCACCTGCGAGGTTCTGCTACACAAACAATGACAACAATGCATGGTAGACAAAAGTGGAAGAGAATAATGTGTTAAGAAGATAGAAGAAAACATCTGATTTGAAGCATGACACATTTTATAATATGGGCATTATTAACTTCCTCTGGCCCAATTTTCCTAAAAGCATTTTTAGCATGACGATCCCATGACTCAAAACGAGATTAAGACAATCAGTCAGGACAGTAATTTCAGGGTGATCGGTTACAATATTCTGTTTCAGAGTCCTGATAATTAACTCAAATTGTTTATTCACATTAAACAATTAGAGCATCACTTTATCTGATTACCAACAATGCTGAAATTCTCAGTATTTTTCCATGATATCAGTTTTCTTCCACCCCCTCTTGCAGTATGCGGCCACATAGGAAATGTTAATGTTTGTGCACTCATCAGCATTGCAAATATTCATGCAAATAGTCTTCATAAGGTCGCAGAAAACTTCCGCAGCAATGAGAATTAGCTTTATGCTTTATGCCCCTCATTGGAGATGGCTGTCCCTGCCTCATTATGTAAACTCGGCATGTATTCCCATCACCGGATCGTTGTGGAGATTGACACTGAAATAATGACAGTGCACATTTTTTAAATCGAGTGCGCGTTCAGAAAATTATTCATCAATTCATGGCCCCCAGTGTCTAGTCAGATAATCACTTCTACACAATTTCACAAATGTGTGGGTAAACATAGAATTGACAGTGCAGGTTGTACATGTCATTTAAAACAAGTGAAGACATCTTTGAGGTAAACAACCTAAATCCATAACATCTGCACTTTTTTACAATTATGGATTAATATGATATCATTTAAATTAACGAACAAGGTTTCAGGGGTTTTAAAGGAAGGAGGACACAGCAGCTAGAACTTGAAGCATAATCACAAAAAGCAGAAGTAGTAGTGGTAATGGTTGTGGTAGTGGTAACAGTAGTTTAAACAGAAGGCTGGGCTACAGAATACCGGTTCACTTTAAATCAACCGGAACCAACTTTCGATACAGGAGGAGACCACTGCAAAACACTACTGATGCCACTTTTGGTGCTGTTTTCTTTTTTTAAAAAACACACATAAAAATGTGTTTAAAAAACAGTGTCTGAGAGTGGCAAACAAACAGAAGAAGAGATTTACAGACAAAGTGAAATGTTTCCATAAACTTGTTATGCTATCTAATATTTTACTGTTCGTTGTTAGTTGAAATGAGAACTGATTGGCTTTTCTCTCTCAAGCAAGTTTGGTAATTACGTGTTAAGTAAGGGATAACGGCTGCCGAGGTCAGGCGCGCCTGCAGGTGTACGTCCGTACGCACTGTGCGTACCATCAGGCTCAACAGCGAGAGAATTCCCTTGTGTGTGTGTGTATTCACACCAAATTGGCCTACCATACCTTCCCAACTATGCACAGTATCCCATTAGCTGCATGCCATCAGGCTATTTAACATTTTCTATTACGTAAAGTTAGTGAACACGTTATCAAAATTAACGTGCACACATTTTGTTTGAGCAGGAGAGAGAATACGCACGCAGGCACGCAATAGGCTACTTGTTTTCTTTTACTCGGCTATCTATATATGGTTATCAGCACACAATGTTGAGCTAATTCACTAACTCAATACTCATCATGGATATCATAAGTTTTAAACAACGAAAACAGAAAGGATGGAGGCAGCAAAGCTAGGAGTTATTCCAGATGGACAAGAACAAGGTAGGCAATCGGTGTGCTTGTCAGAACGTTAGACTGCACTAAAGCCAGACGTCACGTTACGCTAGATTCTAGCGGCTAGAACACAACTAAAGGTAACTTTAGCCTGTATAGGGCTGTATCAAGTTGTCCAAATGAATAGGTAATTGTCGTTGTATTATTGCATGTGGATGTTGTTATGCTATGTAGGCTACTTTTTTGCTGACTGACCAATGCACGGACCAATATTGTTCACGAGTGATTTTTTTTTTTTTTGCGGGGGGTGATGGGTGTGCGTACCATAGCATTAATTCCTGCAGGCGCCCCTGGCCGAGGTGCCCTGCTATACGGAATTAATGGACGGGGGGGGGAGTCAAATAACTCCCCAGCGTCCGGCCGAGTCCATTCATTCCGTATAATAGGGCACCTTATAAGTAAGTATAAGTATATATACTCTTTTGATCCCGTGAGGGAAATTTGGTCTCTGCATTTATCCCAATCCGTGAATTAGTGAAAAACACTCAGCACACAGTGAGGTGAAGCACACACTAATCCCGGCGCAGTGAGCTGCCTGCATCAACAGCGGCGCTCGGGGAGCAGTGAGGGGTTAGGTGCCTTGCTCAAGGGGCACTTTAGCCGTGCCTACTGGTCGGGGTTCGAACCAGCAACCCTCCGGTTACAGGTCCGAAGTGCTAACCAGTACGCCACGGCTGCCTGTAAAAATGTTTATCGTAAATATATTCATGTGTAGGCTTTAGTGTAGGCGACGCGTCCTGATGTTAAAAAATCTTGATCGTTTTTTGTGTGTGTGTGCATTGAATGTGCTTGTTCACAGAGAAGCATGTTCAGAATATAGCCGCAATCGGCAATGGAGAGCCCAACCCCCCTGCTCTTATATTCGTCTTAGGGTGGTCCATATCCCTACCAACGTGTGGGTGAAACTATTTGCTGACCACAAGACTCAATGACATATGGAGTCCCTGGGCCACACTTGGGGCCAAATCTCTGTCCCAGAGTAGAGACTGTGAGGGATGATATGGTTGCCAGATTTCATGATTTGTCACCCGTGGGAACCATTGATTTCAGCCTACTTGCCAAAACAGTTCTGCAGTTATTTACTTTCACTTTTGACTGACAAGGGGTTACAATCGAAAACACGGCCTGAAAAAAGCTTAACTTACCCCAATAATGTCCAAATGACTGAATAAAAATATCCTGAATAACTTGGGTGTATGACTATGACTTGCGTCTGTGACTATGTTGCTCCAGGTGTAAGATAGGGCCCAACACGTTCAAACTTTTCGTTGAGGGCACATTACATTAGTTTTGAGATCGTTGTTTGCATTAGCAACAAAATGGCTTATAGCTTCTAGTAGTGGGCAAGGAGCCACATCAAAATAAATTGCTATTTTCAAACCACTGCCACAATACCCGTACACTTCGGTGGTAGTGTGGAGAGGGTCCCTACAAACAAATTGAAGTATTATAAACTGTACAGAGGTTATAATAAGGGCTGCTAATGAGGTCAGTATATAACCTTCCTTCGTATTCCAGTCGCTTCAAATCAGTGGGCGACTTCAATATTTTGCAACGCTGCACTTATCTGGCGGAATGTAATGCATGTTTACAATACAAACATGCATCACATTCAGCCAGATCTGCCCAATGCTGCAAGAAGTCGAACGTGGCCTCCAGTTTCTCTAATCACTGGCCAACTGCTACTGTTACAGATTCAGACAGAGTTTACCAGTACCAATGTCGGTTCAAATGTGAACAGTGCTCAATAGGGCTGTAACGATATGCAGTTCGAAAACGAAATCGCAACATCCATATCCACGAACCTGTGTCGCGGTGTGAAAAGGCAGAACCGCGACACACCCTTTTTAGTGTTTCATGCAGTGCTTTGCAGCTTACGCGGCCGCATAAGCAACACACATCTCCCGCTTTACTTACCGGTAGTAATTTCATACCTCTCGTTGCTTTCATTGTAGACTATGTGTTCAACTTTACCAAACAGTATAGAAGTAAACCCCCTCTCCTTGCCCTGCTCTTTCTCAGTCTCCCTCCCTCACCCTCTCTCGCTCAATGGACACGTGCGACTCGGCCAACACAATCCAAATAAAACATTCACAATCGTGAAAGCAAGGACGCATAGAAGACGACTAGCTAAATTACTATTAAATCCGCTTAGCATCATTTGCATGCTGCATATATAAAACTATTGCATTAAAGTTGACTGATCATCTCAATACCAATGTTTCCCAAAAGGGCCTGTCCCAAGGAGAACAAGTATTACCTTGAAACTTAAACACACATGGAGAAACTGAACAGTCCAATCAGTAGACTATGATAAGCAGCCAACTGTGCTACTTTGTTTACAATATTTCCAGGCCTCAACCAGACAGCTGAATTAAAGAGGTAGAGTTGTAATAGAAATAGTAGGCCTAGGCTATAGGCTAATCTGCATAAAGTGTGCTGTCATAAATATCAGACATTCAGTATTCTCTCTTTTTATATCAGGATATAAAATAATACAGATATATTATATTGTAATCCTCTGGTGTTCTAAGGTAGGCTATTGAAATGTTATTGTTATTGAAATGTCTAGCACCACACCAAACTACCCCCCCCCCCCTCCAAAAAAAGAAAAATGGATCAAACCGTGGTTCAAAAATTGTGATACAAACCGAACCGTAAGGTTGGTGTATCGTTACAGCCATAGTGCTCAATGATACTAGTAAATAGAATGAAAAAACAAATTGGGTGTCAGAACAATAGGTTTAATTAAATACTTTTGTGAAATAAGTGGAGATAGATAAATGAGTGATGGGTGGGAGTTTGTAATCGAAACATGAGAATGCTTCAAGAATTTCCCTGAGCACTGACACTTCCTCTGAATAAACTGTACCCTGCAGAATGACAATGATACACAGAATATAACTGAACTGCGTACTGCAGTTCTGGTAACCATAGAGACAGAGAAAGAAAGTACATAGAGAAATAAAAGAGGAATTGATGGAAAGGGTGATGGTGATAAGTCGTAACAGCAGCGGGGTCACCTGAGATGAAGCTTGCTATGGTTTTATCTAGAGCTGATACATGTATTTGAGTCATTCAAATAGACCATACAGACTTGCAGTTCAGTACCAGAAGTGAAGAAACAGCCAGCCTTCTAATCAACTTAAAGTACACAATGGAGGCAACCAAGGAGATAAAAAGAGAGATGTATACCCTATTGATGCAGGTTACTATGTGTGTGATACTTGCATGTGTGCATATGCTGAATGCATTTCTTATTGTTGGCTCACATAGTCTGCATGGTGATTGCTGACTGTCCTGCCTTGCGACAGCTGCTGCTACAGTAGCTGCTGCGTGAGGAGCCTGTAAATGCATCTAGTGCATGCACCTTTAAAAGCTTTCAACATCCCCCAGGCTCCTGAGATGAAAGGTCTATCCAGCTGGTGGTATCCAGCGAGGAATACTTATTTGGACCTTAAAAAATAAGGTGGTGTGTGTGTGTGACTTCACTACATATAAACATACTGTACAGTATGTGTGTGTGTTTGTGTGTGTATGTACAGTATCTCTGTGTGTGTGTGTGTGTGTGTGTGTTTGTGTGTATCTGTGTGTGTGTGAGAGTGTGTGTCTGATCTTTTGCTTCCCTAAGACAATCCAGGCAGCGATTTAGGGGGAAAGTAGGTCATCCACGCCAGCCAGAAATTATGCAATACAGGAAAAATGCGGCTTTGGTCACCCAGGAGCTGTGAAAGACGACAGTTCACTGCTCTACAGCAACACACACACACACACACACACACACACACACACACACACACACACACACAGGCACACACAGACACACACACTCCAAGAAGCAAGCACAAGGCTGAAACAACAGCGAGACCCTGGCAAGGAGACCCAGAAAGCCTAAAGACCACAGGAGTATTTATGTGACAAGGCCATCCGTCCCCATGCTGCCAGAGAGCTCTGTGGCCAGACTGTGCTCTCTTCAGACAGCACACAAAATGAAGGACTGGGGGTGGGAACAGGGTAGCGGTTGGGGAGGGAGGGAGGGGGGGTGGTGATCTGTGCCATGCAATAGGAAGCCAGCGTCTCAGGGGTGACTGTAATTCTTGAGCCAAGATTGCAACAGCACAATGATAAGTGAAGTGGGTCTATGCGCCGTTCCCATGGCAACCAGTCACATGGCTTCTGGGAAATGCCAGCGTGGACCCAGCGTTATTACATTAGTAGCAAGCAGCCCTCCCACCCGCTCTCTCTCTTTCTTTCTCTTCCACTCCATTTTCTCGCTCCCTCCCACCATCCCTTTCTCAGTGTCTCTCTCTCTCTCTCTCTCTCTCTCTCTCACATAAAACACATCCCAAATCTGTCTCTCTCTCACTATTGCTCTCTCACACTACCCATCTTCCTCTCTCCTTTGCAGTCCTGTCAAATTTATTGTTGGCCATGCCCATGGAAAAATGCCCAGCACACGAGTAGTATCGTCTGGTAATCAAAACTGACACAATCTATTACAGGGATAAAAATGCATTTACACTGAAGAAACACACGCAACACCCTTCCTAACACAAATTTATTTTCATGTGGCGACTGAATATTATTATATGCAACTAGATTCATATCAATGCTAATCCAAAGTGTTTGGAGGATTTAATTGAGAGGGCTTGTAGGGTGAAGAAAGGAGAGTAAATGCCCACAATTAATACATGTTTTGTTGCTGTGAGTGATTTCATTTTATTTTTCTATTACATTTTATTTATCTTTCAATTTATTTACATATTTATTTACATGTTTTTGTTTTGTTTTCCATTATTATTTTGTTTTTGTAATGTTTATATATTGTCTTATTGTCATCATTGATTGACCTAGTGTCCAATGCATAAATAAGCACATTGAATGATAATGACAATGATAATGCTATATTAAAACTTGAACTTTGAACTTGAATACACACAATTACACACACACAGAGAGAGAGAGAGAGCAAAAGAGAGAGAGAGAGAGAGCAAAAGAGAGAGAGAGAGAGCTCACCAGCCTGAGTGTACACTTCACCAAAATAAACTCTTCAATTAATAAATCATTGTCTAATTATGTCACCCTGAAAACTAATGGATGGTGCCTGTCTGTGGAGGTTAGAGAGAGGGCCACTGAGCTGGGAGGATAAATTGCGTAAGTGGTCATCCCACTTAACAAATGGCAGTGATTATTGCTCTCTACAGAGTCTGCCTTGATAAAGTCCCTTTAATAAGACAGTTGTTGTCATCATGATGCTGTGGTTTGTTTGTGGTCACAGTAATCTAAAGCCAAGTCAAATGGTTTTGCATGGACTGGCTTGCTTTGGACTGTGCTGCTGCTCTTGGATGGATGTACACCTTTCATACCCATGGTAAGAAGGAGAAAATAATAGCCTACGTTTAGAGATATATCATTATGCAAATATCAGAATTCCATTGCAATTACTATGAAATGTGTTTTGTTGCTAAATAAATCGCTTTCTTGGAATGTTGCCAGCAATCCCAACAACCCTTATGAACAGGGAGACCAGTCAACTGGCATGGTTAGAAATAATATACCTCAAGGGCTAAGCACATAACTGTCAACAGTAAAATGGCGTTGCCTTTGTTTACAGAGCTGGAACATCCATGATATATTTTGTGTTCTATGGCGGTCGAGAGTCTGTTTAAGTGAGTAGCACAGACCCCGGGCTTTTCTCTCACTGAAGGTGGCTATCTGTGATCTGTGAATATGCGGGTTAAGGAGCCCCCGGCCCCACTGCACTCTGCCTGCAAGGACTGGGCCTCTCCTCGTCCCTCACTATGTTTTACAGCGGGATGGCAAAAGTGATAGGGAGGCAAAATCCATCTTGCTGTCATGGAGCCTACAGCTGTGTGAGCAGCTTTAACACTGCAGCAAAACACATGCATGTACACACACACACACACACACACACACACACACACTCAGACACATACACTCACACTGTCTTAGTAGGCTTTTGGCAATAGGCTTTTTCACGCGTGACTGGGTTGCCATGCCAACAGGACAGAACAAAGACTAACAGCATAATGCCAGCACTAGTGCAAGATATTCCACCTACAGCTGCTTCTAAGCCACAGGAGACAGTCGATCCCTTACTGTGCTATTGCACAATGAATGAAAGATAAGGACACCCTTACTGGTTTGAGGAACATCTCCCTCCCAAAAAACTGAATATATTTCATCCTGCCTTAATCGATAAATGGAAAAATGATCCAAAAATCATTTGCAAATCCAAAATCTTACAAATGTAGCCTACCAACTGAATGACACTTTTCCAAACACTAGGCCTATTCCCTTATTTTTCCCACATGCATGCTGAAGATGTAAACTTGCTGTCCAAAACAAATGGTTTTAGCTTTTCGTATGCTTCTGTGCTCAAAGGAGGCTTCCTCCTCTGTCTAAATCACTATTTAGGTCATCCCTTTTGGCTGTGTCCAGGGAGACATGGCAGAGAGAGAGAGAGAGAGAGAGAGAGAGTCCAGCTGTAACCCTCACAGCAGGCTGGCTTTCTGGCCACTGCCAGGACTCCTACCACTCCTGATGCTCTGCTTCCCATTGTCAACTCATCCTTCTCACTGGCGGCTTGGCATGCCTGCATCTCCTTACCACCACCCCCCATCACTGCCAACCACCATGGCCAAGAGCACCTGCCAGTCCCCAGCCATGGCTGGTGCCACTGGTGCCACCTGCTGCAGCCCAGCGAGTGCCAGATCAGCACTCAACGCCCTGGTCTCGTGGGACCCTGTGCTGTCTCAGCGGCTCCTTTGTTATTTAACAGGTGACAGGCGTTGCCCGCCGACGATGGAGCCTTGGGGAGCGGCTGACGAGTGATGTGCTGGGTGAGGTGTACGGACAGCAGAGAGAAAGGACTTCCAGCTACAAGCTGCGTTGATGGAGGAGATACTGCTAACATCCCTATTGCTTTGATCAAGCTCTTTAACATCCTCTGACACAGGGGTGGCACACACACACACTCGCACACACACACACACACCAACACATGCACACATACACCAACACACACACACATACACCAACACACACACACACACACACACACACACACACACACACACACACACACACACACAGGTGAATTATACACATCCTTCTCACTGTTCTTTTCTTGACAAACTGTCTGTATCAGATAGCCAGGCTATTTTTATCACTGTCTCTGTCTTCTTCCCCAGTAGATTCACTCCAGGGGGACTCGCAAGGCTTTTTTTTGCTCTCCCCTTCCTTTATTCTTTAAGGGATGCAGAGGCAATGCTTGTCGGTCTGATTGTGTCATCCTCCTTCCGTCTCCCTCTCTCCGTCTCTGCTGGATGGAAAGACGCACTGGATCCTGATGAAAGTGGCCAGTAAGTAGGGCGTTGTTGATGTTTTCTCTATTTATTCCTCTCAGCTGCTCTAAAAATGTTCTGTTGTCACACTGGTGGCTTTCCAAGTATTCTTCAAAGCACAAGATAATTATCCAGTCCCATGATTTAGCATTTCCTCCAGTCACACACACACACACAGAGAGAGAGAGAGAACTGCTGAACTAGTTGCTATCATGTGATTTATTCTAAGCGAATGGGTAACAGTAGAAGTTGTTAAGTGCAGGGCAAACCCATGGCGGTTCGTGCTGTATACAATGGGACAAACCACAAGAGGGTATAGAGTTTGCCACATACGGGGCAGGAGGGCCCCTTCAGGGAGCTGCATAGTACGGCCCCCTCCCCTGCCTCCTGCACAGAAGACTGCCTGGCCACCCCCATCAGCCCCCATGCCTCTTAACTCAGGCCAAAAGATCCCTTTTGCTGAAAACCAAGCCTGGCCATATAAGGCTCGGATAAAAGCCTTGCCAAGAAAGAAGAGGTGAAAAAAAGGAAAAGAAAAGAGTGTTTGCGTCTCTAATGCTGGCCTACTCATTTCTTCTTTCATGCTCTGTATCTCTCTGTATACATACAGTCTGTAGGTCTCCATTTTCTTCCCTCTTTCTCACTCCCCCCGTTTCCCTTTTTCAGGCATGCGTTTTGGTTTCGCTGCTAGTAGTCAGATGGCTCGCTTGTACATGTACACCTCACACACGTAAACACTGCAGCTCCCTGGGCTCCTCATCTGTCTTGAGATTCCAGACACTTCCTCGAGCAGGCGTGTAAACAACACTGAGATGGAGAGCTCTGGACTCCTGGGGCCGCATGGCTTGTAGTAGTGCAGTAGCAGTGCCCATAACCCGGCACTTCTCTGACCCTTATACACACATACACACACCTCACACACCTCACAAACGCACACACACTCACACGCACACGCACACACACTCCTCTCTTCAATGCTCATAAAACAGCTTCATTATTTGCTTTTCGTTTGCTATTTAAAGCTGAATGGTTTACATAGAACATAGGAGTAAAGGTGCTTCAGAGTTGAAAACGCTTTTTAGGATGACAGAGAATCAAAACTTAGCCTTAGCATAGCTGTTGACAGTACAGCTAAGAACATTTTTCTGCACATGGATGCAGAAAAGGTTTTAATAAGCAGAATAATGTCCAGTCGAGGAGGATTCTCTTCTACAAAGCTCAAAGGACATCACAAGGATAGAATACTTAATCGGGTGGATCTAAGTAGCACCTTTTACAGCGTATCTGGTAAAACAGGCCAATAACTCTCTACTTCCTGCGTGCTGCAACAGTGTCCAGAAATAACTTTGCAGACTGATTTAGTGGACAATATTATTCACTGTCAAGCCTATGATGCTGGTTTTACCACATGTATCTATGATTAGTCAAGCTCATCAATGATTGGCTATTATGTAAGGGATAACGGCCGCCGAGGTGTCGTGTTATACGGAATTAATGGACGAGGGCGAGGGGCAAAAAACTCCCCGACGCGAAGCGGAGTCCATTAATTCTGTATAACTGGACACACCTCGAAGGCCGTTATCCTGCTTATCACCCGGTTGCCATTGTAAGTTAAAGCAAAGGAAACACGCGGTTCCGTTTAAAAAGAAGCTCACTAGTTCAGCTTGTTGTACAACTTTCGTTGGCCCTACAGTATAACAGCGATAGCATGGCTTGTTTACAGTTGATTCCATTGTTGCGAAGCCTGCAACTGTCATGGTTGTTATAGTTACCATTCATAAGCATTGATATGGAACGGTGTCCTGTTATTCAGAATTAATAGCCACCCCACCAGCCAATCAGAAAAGAGTATTTCTTCTCTCCGGGTAATAATAGAAACTACAGTAGATCATTGTGCCACAAACAATGTATCTTTCCACACCACCATTGTAATGTCAACAACACTCCACTACAATGACATTTTCCAGAGACAAACACGTATGATACATTCCTAAAGGTAAACACAAAGCTTAGAAGGTACAAAGGTATCAAATGAGTCCTTTCAGTGGAATGTAAATGAATTACAAGCAACTATGTAACTAGTAGTAGTAGTATGCCATGGTATGAAATAAGACACCAAAGTAGATTAGTAAAGGCTGGACTGTGACATGTGTTATCACACAATGATGTCCCTTTTCACCATTTCAATCTTATACTCCACTCCTTCCTATGAATTTGAATGCATCCGTGGTCAAAACCTTCATTTCAGAGTAACCACAGGAATAGAATTTTCCATTAAGTCGATTTCTCAACTGCCCTGTTTTGATCATATATGGGGACATTGTAAATCAATGTTAAAGCCATGTTTTTTGAGAGTAGAAGGCCAAACCAAAGCGAGTATATGTGAAAAGGGGGGAAGGGCGATGAAAGAAGAGAGAGAGAGAGTGAGTGAGTGAGTGTGTGTGCGGTGTGTGTCTTTGAGTGGGAGAGGGAAGTAAACACAAGGGCTCCATCCACTGTCTTTTTATGGAAACAGAGACCCCAAATGGTAATCCGCAGAAGTACAGGTTGCTCTGTTCTAAAAGGACTAATAAAGATGATAGAGAGCACTATGCATACTGATATATCTTCCCACGTTATATAAAAATAACCCATGACTGCACATGTCTGATGTTTGCTGTAATTAAAGACAACCACTGCTTACCTTCAAAACGACGTTCATTTCCAAATGGGCACTTTTAGGTGATCTTACATGAAATGTGTTGATCCATTCATGGTGATAGCAGATAGTGGGAAACAGGGACGCTGAGTGTTGAATGGTCAGTTTTAATCATGTCACACACAACAGGGGCCAGCAGTCTGATTCACGTCTCAACTGGTACACCTAGTGGTGGAACAGGCGCAGGGAAAAGAGAAGACTCAGTGCCACCAAGTGGTGAAAAGGTGACATGTCAAGACGTCACATTAAGACTGCACTGCTCTAGGAGAAACGGAAGCTCATTCTTCCAGATCATTTCAGGACCCCCTTGCCTATGCATAAACATGTGGAGTGTTCAGTACCTTCAGCGGGCCAATTGCTGAACTGAAGGATACACAAATGTGGTCACATTATCAATCCCTTTCACATGTATAACGTTACTCCACTGTGGCTGTCTGAATCACAATTCCTTCCACATCCACAGTCCTTGTGTAGGTTCAGTATATGCATTTAGTGTCATTTTGGACAGAATAAGTGTCCAACATCTTATATTAACTAACAGTGTGTTAAAGCAGTAGTACCCTGAGTGCGTTAAAGCAGTAGTACCCTGAGTGCGTTAAAGCAGTAGTACCCTGAGTGCGTTAAAGCAGTAGTACCCTGAGTGTAGTACCCTGAGTGTAGTACCCTGAGTGCATTAAAGCAGTAGTACCCTGAGTGTGTTAAAGCAGTAGTACCCTGAATGTGTTAAAGCAGTAGTACCCTGAGTGTGTTAAAGCAGTAGTACCCTGAGTGTGTTAAAGCAGTAGTACCCTGAGTGTAGTACCCTGAGTGCATTAAAGCAGTAGTACCCTGAGTGTGTTAAAGCAGTAGTACCCTGAGTGTGTTAAAGCAGTAGTACCCTGAGTGTAGTACCCTGAGTGTAGTATCCTGAGTGTGTTAAAGCAGTAGTACCCTGAGTGTGTTAAAGCAGTAGTACCCTGAGCAGTGTATCCTGTCAGTGTTGGCCGTCACTCTCACTGAGACAGGATACTGGGAGGAAATGAGTGGTGGGACGGAGCTGCTGAGGTTCCCACTGGAGTGGTGGCGCAGTGGGCACTGCTCCCTCCAAACAAATGGGCTGCTGCTTCCTTCTGGAAAGGAAAGGAAAAAGCCCTGCGACAGACATGCTCCCCGAGACACGAGATGTACAGCAGACACACGCGAGACACGTTGAGACAGGGGTAAGGAGATGATCTTTTCACTTGGAGAAACTCTTGATTCTCTCCTCTGTGACCCTCCAAGTTGGTTTCATTTTACTTTGTTAAACAATCGAGTTCTTTTGTCTGTTTGTGTCTCCCACTTGACTGAACACGCCAAACCTGTGCTTCGCAACCAAATGAGAAGGATATGATTCAAAGCCATTTAAAACAGACTACATGATAAGGATCTTACTATATTAATTCAAACGATGAATACAAAAACAAATCAAAAGGAGATAGCCAATTCTATGTGGGATTTTATACTTTAGGACCTGATACTTTTGGCCATAGCAGTACATGATCTATTACTAAATACTATATTATAGAGTAGGCTTCTACTTGTAGTGTACTTTTGAGTTCTAATTTTCTGTTCAATGAAGGGGTGCTTAACAAAGGCAAAAATGTTTAATGTCATTTTTATTTCTAAATCAAAGCCTGCTTTTCTGAATAGGCCTGCAGTACCAATAGCTCACCTCTAGATGTCTAAGCCAACCACACCATTGAACTGAAGTTCAAAGCAGGTTATCAGAAAAAAATATATCATGTTCAGGTTTTCAAGGAAAACAAGTTCAAAGCTGTTCAGAGACATTCTCGCTCAGTGCTATGTTCTGTACAAACAGTAGATTAGACTATTTAGCTCATACAATATGATACAGTATTTCTTTCATAAAATAAACTGCATTATTCATATTCATCACTTACCAACGTTCGTTTCCCATTAATTCTTATGATTGAATCTTTTATTCATGATCACAATTGTATGTATTTTCATACAATATAGCCTATAACCTTTGTTTATAGCACTTTGCAACAATTTGCTTCTAATCTACTCTGATTAGATGAGAATTCTGCTTCGTTGTGCTTCATTGAGTACTGTTCTGTAGTGACAATAAAGTTGAATGTACTGAAATCTGATCTAAATTCAGACAACACTAGTAAAACTCATCTTTCCTGGGTTTTTTCACAACAAATATCTTTAAAATAATCTAACAATTAGCCTAGTTCTGGAGCCCAGGTATTTGGTTTTTCTCATGTCTCCAAAATATTTACACAAATACACATACAGACAAGCACACGCCCCCAACATAGGCTACAAATGCACACAGCCTGACTAATTTTAAGCATGAGGGAGCGAGTGCCTATGTCTATTGTGCCTGTCACTCTTATTGCACCACAAGCTATGTGAAACATTTTGAGCACAGTGGCTTAAGTGAGGAGTTAGCAAGGCTGTGCCACCATTAGGTTCTCTCAGAAACAGGCTTAACCAACTAAGGCAACAGAACATCTACAGGCAAGTTAAAACAACTGCTGACAGCCATACTCTTCATCTGGCGATGGGATTATCAAGCAGCAAATCTTAGGCAGAATAACGAGACAGCCAAAGGTAGGACAATCACAGAGGCTTTAACTTGCATTCGCTGTTTCAACACCAGGTTTAGCTAAATCAATGAAAATGTACACAGCATGAACTCTACATGGCAGCAGCCTTTTGTCATGTTCAGGCTACTGGATGTATTGTATTGTTGTGGACCGACTTGGCTTGCTGGCTGTTCTAGAACTATTGTTTCTGGTCTGCCAGGATCTTCCGTTACCAACGTGCCCATTTACTTTGACAGCAGTAGGTAGGAATTTGGAACACTATTGCTGCAGTCTACTGTGAGTGTGTGTGTGTGTTGTGTGTGTGTTTGTCTGAACCAAAGAAATAGAGAGCAATGGAGGCAGAAAAACAGAGGTAGAGACTATGCTAAAGAAATTATGATTGCCATGCAAAAACAATATGTTTCATTTCAAATGTTACAGTGAAAGTTTACATTTTTCTCCATTGCATCTTATTTGAATGATGGGAAAAGTGCAAAGTGCCTAGCTAAAGCTAATTTAGGTTGGGCCCCATCAAGACCTTAAGCACAAATATTGATGAATCATCTCAATACTCCAACATACCACATGATAGCTATAATTCATGCACAATAATTTCACTATTTGACAGACATTATTACACACACCCACCATTTTAGATAGGGCCCTCTGTGTATTTCCATACTGACTGACCTTCACTCTGTCTCGTGACACACACTGAGGATGGACAAGCCACCTCTGACTTGGTGACCAACACGGGATATGACCCTTGCCCTTTGACCTCTCTAAACAACAGACTCTGATCCCTCTGATGCCATACTCTAATTTTGGCCTCGTGAGTATGGTCCACACAAGCACAGCGGGCAGTATCACTAGCACTCACCCATTAGCGCTTTGCACACTAGGGACTCAATGGGACTCCAGCCGGTGAGGATATTAGCGTTCCATCCAGGCACACGCATGGTGTGAATGAATGGGTGTGTAAATTTAGCTGGTGTGTAAGGTTTGCCGCCCATCGGCTGGCAATTAGGAGATTGCCTGTTCATCCTATGAGGATGAAACATTTAGATGACCTCTGAAAACTGATATTATTTTGATGTCTCTCCTTTATACTCTCAAAGAAGAGAAGAACCTTGAGTTGAATCACATTACAGATGCTGTAAATTCTTAACTCTGTTTAATCCTTCAATCACATTGTGGAAATTTCTAAGGACATACTTTAGGGTAGACTGTCTCCAGATATTGTTTGGATTAGATCTGATCCAACATCAGTTTACAAACTACCTGAGGCCTAGTCCACACTATCTGACATCTTTCTCTACTGTACATCTGGTCCCTGACGTTATCATACAGGCTTGCTCTGGCAGTGAGCCCAAGGCTTTGTGGAATGGTTTCATTGAATGCTCCATGGCAACGTGCCTTGATATATCATCTAAATTCCTTTCCAGAGTTACTGTGAATGACTGTACAATGACAGACAAGCTAAAAGCACACGTCAAAAGGTAGTGTCATTGCTTGCTTGACAGGCTCAATCATAGGAGGGGGACATGACAGTAGAGTCTGACCGATAAATTGGTGTGCCAATATTAGATATTTGCCAATCTAATATCCGATACTGAAATGAAATAAAGGAAAGCCTAAATCTGATCCTTAATTTAAATGACCAGTATTGTCTTTCCAGCTTAAAATTATGTCCAACAGTAAAATAATGCTGCGTGATGGAGGCGAACTTTATTTATTGTAGGCATATAAGCAGAAATTGGGAAGTATCCTCATTTTGGAAAAATTGTCCCCACTTTTAGACACAACTTGTCCTCCTTTTCAGAATCTGGTCGATGGTCACCATATTTCTCCTACAGTACTTTATAGTACACGTGGCCTCCACTTCCCCTTTTAAACACAAATTATGACCATCATCTGGTCTTTTTAATGTATTTCTGCACAGAACCACTTACGTCAAGCGGAACAAAATAGGCATCCCCTCAATTCTCTAGCTAGGTCGCAGTTGCAGCATGGTTCGAGGCAGAGTGGCTGCTGTAACCTGTTAACATGGGAACCGGAATGAAAATCAACACGCAACAGAGCCATTCCAGAGACGCGACGCAGGCAATAAGTTCAAGCGTCATATTCGACTATGGACATTATCTCACATTATGTCATTTTCATTCCCAATCACGCAAAGTATCACACTATTTATTACAGGTAAGTGTTTAGTTATAGTGTATAGAGAATAGGTTATTGTATAAGAACCTTTCATTAGAATACCAGATAGTTAGGCCTATTTAAAAGCAATGTCTGACCTTGATTATTTGTCACCTTGTACATTTTTACATTGTATTTGTTAAAAATGAATACCGCCGATTTGTCGTTCATCGATTTTTGAAATCAAATATTGAAATCGGTAATAATCGGTAAAATCTCATATCGGTCGGGCTCTACATGACAGACAGATGGAATAGTCGTATCTTCATCTGTTAGATGAGTCTTGAGACAACAGGAACAGGAGTGTTCTATGAAGACTATGCTTCCGCTATGCACCTATTAAATGTATATCCATAGCAAGCCCTGAAAAAGCACCTAAACAATCACTGACAAAACTTGTAACTTCCTGCCGCTATTCCTGTCGTTCAATATCAATCATTATTGGCCTTACTTAACATACTCAACACCATCAATGATGAGGATAAATAGCCTAATAAATGATATCATGAAAGTTGACCACACATGAAATATTTTCAAAATTGTAAGACCTGGTGTACAATATTATATGTAAGACCATGGTAATACAATATTAAAAGCTACTTGTGCAATAAAAACTTTTACAGGTCTATACTCTTACATAATCTAGTGTTATATTCATAGATTATGTTTCCACAGCCTTGTTCTACTGCCATTTTAGTCCAATGCTGAATGGCAAGCATGTAACCTCAAACATTTCCAAATGACCTGCCCGAGACCTGCCTATAAAGTCCCAAGAAGTGATGACATGTGTTTTTTGTTGTGGCGCTATATTGGGAAGGGTGTGTAAATAACCAGCGCGCCCTTCGCTGCTAATCAAGTTTTTAGATCACAATGGCACCAGGGGGGCCTACTGGATGCCACCTGATGGACCAGGCCAGACCATGCCTTCTCAGAAATCCCTGTTTTTTATATAACAGTGGGAACAAGTGCAGCCCATCATTTGACAGTCTTATGTTACATTGCACTGCCAGGGGGGGTTGGATTCTTCAGGCTCTCAAGACCACAGAACTGGCAGATGAGCGCATGCTCTCTCACCCTGTTTGGTGCCAGCTTGCTGGCTGTCATCCACCAGACTAGCATCGCCATTGGGGGAATCCTCCTCCGCGTCCGCAAGCATAACAGGAATGGACTGGTAACCACAAAGTCATAATCATGCTACACAGCTCGAATGAGAGGACATCAAGTGACCTTTTAGAAAAGCTGAATGAATGGACTACTAAAAATAACTTGCCAGCCACTTGAAATTAAAGTATATGTGGTCATCATGGTTTTCATTGCAAGGACATGCAATGTGTTTGCAACAGTATGGTGACAAAAATGGTTTCTTGTCGTTGTCGTTGCTGATCTGAACTGTATGTAATTAGGGGGCAATCATGCTTCATGTTCTGCAACAGCACATGAAACTAACCATATTAATACAAATATAATGTGACCATTATGTCTAAATATGTGTATAAAAAATATTATGATTTAATCATAATGACCCAAACCGATTAACCAATTACCAAAATAGTTGATAATCAATTTAATAGTTGACTTATTAATTGATTAATTGTTGCAGCCCTACTACAGAGTTAAATTATTATCATCCCTACAAAACTATCAGTAATGGGGATCATTTTGTTGGCGATATCAGCAGTATTCAGACAACAGCTGTGTTTTAACCATGTTCTGTGTTTAACCTCTGCCAACCTACAACCACTGCAGAGTGGGGTTAAACACCTGAGCAAAATCATATCTCAGAAATCAAGCTTGGCAATCAAGGATAGACAACAACTTGCTCTGCCCGACACCACTACTCTGTGATTGAAACAAGAGAAACACCACATGTGATCACCCACTGCAATTTCATCTGCTAGGGGGGTTGCTGTTACCGCAATAACTACAAATCGTCGGTAGCCACTAGCTTGTAATAGCTTTGCAGTGAGCTCAGAGGAGACAGAAAGGACAGGGAGGGCATCTGTGGTGCTTCAAGGGGATTAGGGAGCCATTTAGCAACATTGGTTTAACACTTGGCTTCGCAGTGTTCCCTGAATGTCACCTCACACAGGTATGCCTCTCTTTTTATGTCAGTGATGCCTTTTTACATTGTGAATTTCCAAATCATCCCATTATTTTGACTTGTAAGCTTATTAATTTGTCAGCCTGGTGCTGCCAATGCCTTCTCGTTTGAAAGTATCTCTCTTAAATTATCTCGGTAAAACTTTTCATTGATGTTATCCTAAAGATCATGCCTACTAGGCTATTACTCATAAAATACTCACAATATGGATATGGATATGAAAATGCAATGACGAAATTACCTCTGTAAACCTTCTTCTACCTTCTGTAGCTTCTACTAGCTAAACTAGATCATGCCAACTCAATTTTACTACAATCAGCCAAAACATACTGAACCCAAGAATTCACTGCATGAATAATGAACACAACAAACTAAAAGAAAATGCAATGGCTATGCTCTCTAATATGCACAACCAGATGTGCCTCACCAGTATTTGCAATCATCCCATCATACTGTTTCAGGAGTGGCATAGCCTGTCTGCAACATGAAGCTTTTGTCAGCTGCATAAACTAGCTGTTGCATATTGGCTCCTTGCCCTGATTTATCACTGTTGTTTGAGGCCCATTACACGGCTGCAGCAGCGCCCTTCCTGAACAGGCCCGAGTGTTGACTGTGATTAACAGTCTGCTGAGTGGATGCCTGACCAGAGGCTGGGCCACAGGAGCAAAGAAACAGACTTCACATTTACCAATTGATGGCTGCTGTCGAAAAGCATACACCTACAACAAATGAACATACTCTGATGCTCTCTCAAAAAACAATGCAAACCGGTAGATTGTGCAGACAGAAGTGGTATGTGGTATCAACCTTCTCTGGTCGTTTTGTTGGATTTTATATGACTGTACAGAGTGGGATTTAGTTATACTCAATCCTATCAACTCAATACAATCTTTGGAGAGTCATCAGCACCATTATAAAAATATGTTATATTACAATATGATGACATGACCATGACCAGTAAGTAAACAACTTCCAAATATTTTTTAAAGATAATCTGAGTGACAGAAAATCAAGACCAGGAAGTAGACAATAGAGCCTGACCTTAAACAGCCAAAAGCTAAGTAGTGGTTGTTAGCCTTTGCAACAGTTTTGACACCTTTGGTCAAGTAATGCGTTTAAGCTAAACATTAGTAGACATTCTCTGATAGGCAGCTGTCTTGAAGCTGTCTACATAGGAGCAGCAACTATCTATGTTAGGCAAGTTATAGCTACATGTAACTCAGCTAACATAGTAGTAGGCCTATATTATTAGCAAAGCGCCAATCATTAGCAGTAAACACTTTGTGCTTGGATAGATGTTGCTAACAATTGTTAGTTAAACGTTGTGATTATAAAATTATAAAATGTGAGGGGAATGATTTTACATTACCGGCTGTCGACAGACAGCTTTGATAAATAAACCTAGATAGTTTATTGATTAAAGATAGTTTAGCTAGCATTTATTAGCTAAAATAGTCCAGAATAGATTTGTCTCGATGCACTAACAAATAATTACTAATGGCCTTATCTGCTTACAGTCGTAAGTTATCCATTAAGGTTACGTAACATATAGGGTAGGCCTACTGTAATTGTATTGTATGGCACTTTACCAGTCACTCCAAAAAGGTAGCATGCTTCTCTTGCACATTGCCGAATGGTATGTTGCCAGCTGTAAACCAGAACCACCTGCTGCCTAAACAAACAACAGGTAGCACGCACTAGCCTCTAGGTCTGGTTCTTTGAATTTGCAGTATAGTCAGAGAATGTGGTATAGTCTAGTTGCATCTCCCATAGGCCCAATAGTGAACCCAGAAATGTTGAGTAAAGGTTTATTGCAGAAAGCTATCAACATGAAACTTTCTCAGTTGATTACTTATGTGAAGATGAGAAAAAATGTATTGCATGTTTTTTTTTTTCAATTTTAATGTTTAAATATGCAAATATATATCTCTCATTAAATATGCACTTATTTGCTTACAAACAAAATCAGATCGTTTGATAAAGCCAGGCTCAAAATGATTTTTCCAAGGGAAAACATGTATACTTGGTGGTCTGAGTTGGTGAAATTTCATGGTGATAGCAATATTTTTTTTTTTTTACCCTATTCACGCTTTAATTATCTTATTTTGCTAATTATGCAAATTGCCCAAGGTGCAACTTTTAGCCACCAAGTTGAAATCCATCCACTAGGCCTATAGATGACATTTCTGCAATAAAACTTTAGGGTACTCAACATTTCTGGGTTCAAGAAAATACACTAGTATGGAATTTACAGTATGGAATTTGCAGTGGAACTTTTTGGCCTACAGTCCATCAACACAGCTAGGCTAGGCCTGTCTTGAGATACGACTACAAAGTACTGCTGAACTCCTACAGATATGCATCCTCAGGATTTTGGGTTGTATTTGGTTTTGTTCATTTTTAAGTATTTAGAGTTATTCTGAATATAACACTCAGATATTGAAAAAAAATATTTTCAGTAGCCTATACTGTAGATGTAGAAACTTGCTCACAGCATGTTTTCAAGATGGCATATTGTGGCCATCTTCACCATAGTTTGAAAAAAAGCCCTTAGTATTTGGAGCGGAATTTTCTTATTTTGTGTCATTAGTCTTACTTAACTGATTGATAGTCCCAGACTAACCGTATAATTTACCAGATGAGGACCAATCTGGAAGGTGTATTTTTAGCAATCTGATCTTTAGCTTTCAATGTCTGATGGTAAAATTAGAGGTTACAGTCAGAAGGAAAAAGGGCTTAAACAATTGCAATTACCCTAATGTAACAGTGTGGGCTCCAAAGAAGTCAGTAATTCAAACAAATATGTAAGTGCCTATGGTGGTCTTTTAGTGCACTGTGACATACGTCATGACAAGATGATAAGATCTGGTCTGGGGGGGAGAACATGGCTATGTGGTCCAACTGCAAGCTTCAACCCTGCTATTTATGGCACACAAATAACTCAGGACACTTGTCAAGAACACCCATGGATGCAAGATTCCTCCTACTCCCCCCAACCCCTCCCCTTGCACACACTGCTCAGAATACCCCTGCTGTCCCAATGGTCTCTATCACACGTTCAAAGGAGACAACGTGGTGTCTGGTTGTAAATTACATGTTTTGAAATCCTTGGAATGTTTCTTATGCTCGCCGCAGAGCTTTGGCTAACACAGTGGGTATGGATACATGGGCAGTTGGCTTTCCTTAACAAGGCTGTTTCAAAATTAATCCCATCAAGACTATGTCTGATTTGAAGTAATAATTTCATACTTGTGTAGCTGTGGCAAGTGAGAACGATAATAAAAGCAGGATAAAAACAGCATAAAAATGAGATCTAAATACTATAAATAATATTGCTATAAAACTAAAACTTTTACATCTTGCAATTATACTCATTGTATAACAGTCATGTTTACATTTGGTACAATGATAAACACCAACCACAGAAAAAAAAATAGATGTGCAACACCAACAACACTGTTCCCCCTAAATACAGTAAACTGCTTCTTTAAGGGAGTGCTTAGACAGTTTGTGCTTTATTAAAAATTGAATAGAATGGATTTGTTCATATTAATGTGACAGTGAATGGGCCCATTTGTAGTAGTTAATGTTCAATTAACTTGAAATTACTGGAGCCATAAAGTTAAAAGCACCACTTTGAGCCATTCTAAAAACAGAAAAAGCTTTGAAATCCTGGCAATTTGTTAGACAGTTTGTTGAAATATTTCTACAACCTGCAGTTTAATTTGCTGACAGCTTAACGTGCTAACCCCCCCCCAGTCTAAAACTTTAATTACGTTACAAAATGTTCCTTTTTGTGCGGTGATTTTATTATAATAATAATATTTATTATTATATTTATAATGAGATGGATCCCTTGTTTAACAAAACTGGCATGAAGGGATTCAAACACACCATTCTGGATCCCTTTAAATGAATTCAGTATCCTCACACTCTTCAACTATAACTGATGCATTTGACAGGTCCTCAGTGAGGTCTACTATATGTTGAAGGACACATGCCTATCCTCACCATAAACACCTTGTTTGCCTCCAGGTTTATGTTAAGATTGGTGAACACTTTGCCCCCGCTTTAAACAGCTCTAAAATGGCAGCTCCCATATATGCCAGGGTCTACTATGCCCTCTTAAATCAAGGTGGTAACAATGTTAAGGCCTGTGAAGGCCTCTCTTTGTCACCACCCACTGCTTTTGCTAACTGTGTATTCCATGCTGTCTCGTGAGCATGTGTTTAAGTTTCACAAGCATGCCTGTCTGACCACCAGAGGAGAAAGTTTCCATAATAAAATCTCATTAGAGTAATAGACCTGAAAGTGCTTTCATTAAAAGATAATTTGCTTGATAATGACAGAACATAGTTGTACTTCGTACAACTTGGGCTTCGTGACATTTCAAAACAAACCCCACACACATCCAAGTCTGTTTTAATGCAAATTGATGGAAAAGAGCCTACATCTGTCCAAGTGCATTTGACTACAAATCTCAATCTATAGTCTCTCTGAAGCCCATTTACAAAAAAAAAAAAAAAATGAAACAGGCTAGCTCAGAATTGCTCATGAGGAACTAATCGCTAAATATTTCAACTCATTAATTATCAGCATCATTGAATCAGGTTCTGGAAATAATATCTCATTAATCTCCAGCTATTTCCCAAAGTATGAAAACACTCTGGTACAGTAATTGTCATAAGGTGTTTAATAGACTCGTCTATATGAGTGCCAGGGGTCATGATAGTTTTCTTGGCAGGTATGCCTGTTAGCAAAACAACAGGACCTATCATCATTAATCTACTTAACCAGATAGTATTAAAAAGGAATGGAAAAATCAATGTAAAAAGCCAATTATGCATCTCAGGTAGCATTTTACAATGACTTTATCTTGTATGTGATATATTGATCCATCAATAGCTGATTGGTACATAATGAAGCTTTGTGTTTATCTGCTCTTTCTCTTATCTGCTCCTAGAGGTGCAGGGTTCAGTAGTCATGCTGCCAAAACTGAGGATGCATTTATTGCAGCTTATTTCATCCTTGTGGACACATTTTTGTTTGGTAAAAAAAAAAGCATTTATTTAGACCATATTTAACCTCTTTAGCATATGCTGTCCTCTGGAGTTTACCTTCCTTGCAATTAGTGAAATAATTTCATGCAAGATTAGGCATGTAATTATGTGTTAAATAAAAGGGGTTGGGGGATTGCTCGGCTAATGAACATCACATTACTAATGCAACTCAATGGATTCTGCACTGTATAACCTAGGCTATTTAGTGAGACTTGCTAACAGTCAACTTACCAATAAATGAAAGCGACCATGTTAGCTGACACATGCTCATCTAGAGACCTTTATGTGGATGTTATGGACATTGTGGCTTTTTGCCAATGCTCCTCATCCATCGTCAGCAGTCTTCCCAAAAACCACCAAGCTTTTTTAATTAACTGAAGTACATTGCACATGAAAGGCCTATTAATTACCGTCTTTATATAGAGAACAGCTACATTCAGTGGAGAGATTTCCTTTTTTCAGTTACAGTTGTAGCAATTTTCCTGATTGCGGATCCTTAGTTTGAGTTACTGTTTAAGATAAACATGAACATTTCATTAAGATCCTCTTCAGTTGCCAGGGCACATTCAATAGTCAGTGGTGGCAGAGATGAACTAATATGCCCTCATTTCCATAATTAAACAGTCCATTGAGCTTAACACCTGCAAACATACTGAGGTCCCTTGTTAAATAGAAACACTGTTTGCAAAAAAGGACATTGTCTCAATGAGAAAAAACATTTAATTTGAATCACTTTGGCATACCTATGGCCTACACCTCCAAGTAGGCTGTCCCCTGATGGAAGGTGCTCATCACTGATCATATCCTAATGTTTCAGTAGGCTTCGTTGTTTGTTTGTTTGTTGCTTGATGTTTGGAAATAGCAGTCTAGAGACTTGCCACTTAAGATGATAAAGGATTGCCCCCCAAATAATGTGCTTCCAGATGAGTAATGATTGTTGAGGAACCTCTGCAATTAAATGTCAGTGAGGATTAGTGGCCAAGGTGATAATTTGCATCAACTGAGGCTGACCTGTCCAGATGTTTTCAAGACCTCTCCAGGTGCCACTGTCTGTTGGAATACTGATAAATAAACAGCCTATTTGTTTCCAACAAGGTCATTACAAGGGTAGAAATGTGGTAGTAAATGCAATCCACCCCCCATGCCCACCCCCTCCATATTTCCATCATACTGCATCATACTATTGGGATATGTCTGCACACATGACCCACAGATGAAAAAGGAAGAGAAATGACAACTACAGCTTTAGCTCCACAGACATACAAGGATCCGAGAGTCTCCCCTGTCAGTCATCACAGCAGACGCTGTCAGGCCGACGTCTGCTGAGACATTATGAAGATGTGGCCAGAAAGAGCCTCATGTCTTATCTGTGACATCCAATGTGCTCTACAGCAGGCAAAAGCAATCTGTGCTTTTACTGGGGGTTATCGAAAGCACTTTATCCTCAGTGAAAAGTGGCAAAATGACAGCTTCCTCCGGCACAATGGTGAGGAGCAGGCTGTCATACGTAAACAAATAACTCTGTCAGGAAAGCAGACAGTTGGTAAATGGAATTACATTGCCACAAAGCCAAAAGCATTATTCTGAGTAGAGAAACAGTTATCTCTTGAATATGTACATGCAATGCACAAATGTTTGCTCTTATCTAAGTGGCAAGGAAAGGCTTTTAGAGCAGCAGGGGCTAATTAAATGTTTGCCAATAGTCACTCATGCACAATGCACAAGTTTTTCCAAGCTGGCCCACCCATGAACACAAGCGAACACGTGTGCACACAAAAACTCTCAATTAAAACAAGGAGGCCGAATGGAAAACATTATCCAGCCAGTGAGCGCTGCCTTGGCACATTGCCTGCATACACACAATACACAAAGATACTGTTAATCACACCCCACCTCCTCTTCCCAAACACCTGTGTCACCACAATGTTATAGGCTCTTTGGGAAGACCAATCAGCAGGGCAGGGGTGGAGGAGTGGTGGCTTTGAACAGCACCCGCCTCACACCATTTGAAACGTTGGAAGGGATCAATGTTGTGGCGAGGGTCTGTTCTGCCGGCAGACCTCATCATTATTCCATAGTCCCCGCAACCCCGCCGCCTATGAATAGGCAGTGGCAAATGAGAAGGGGCAGGAAATGAGGATGCATGTGATGTGAAGCGTGCGGGCTCAGAGACTGCCACTCATTCCATTCAGGTGGTGGGGGCACCGCTGCTTTCTGCCCCTCCTCCTCTCTCTCTCTCTCTCTCTCTCTGTTTTAGTCTCCCTCTCAGCATCCCTCACTTACTCTCCCCATCTCTCTTAACTCACACGTGGAAATGGCACTGGCACTGCTTGCTCTCAGTCGGAAACAATAGGATGACCAGTCTGTCCAACACTTCTCAAGAGCCCTAACTTGCCTCGTTCTGGTAGTGCTTCTTGTCGGCAACTTAGGAACATTGTCTTGGAAAACCTGAGCTCGAACCCCATGTCTTAGAGACTCCAGTGGTCTTCAATGTTGTCCACCTGTGTGCATGTGTGTGTGAGAGGGGAAGAGCACTGGACGGCACAAAGGGAGGAGCAGGATCGGGGGAGTTAAAGCTCACGGATGCCTGACTGACCGATCGTGCTCTCCTCTCAGGACCTTCCAGCAGCACCAGCAGCCTTATCCGAAGCCTTCACTGAGCCATAGCCACTCTGGAGCAGCAGGGAGGATGTTCCTATGGGCTGGAGCCAAAGGCGGCGCTCAAAGAACAGGACATGAGGGAAGGTATGGTGGTGATATGCTCATCTTTCAGATAGAAGTGCATGCAGACAGGATGGAACAAATGGTGGTGATGTTGTATCCATGCTATGATGTGTAAGAATAGAATAGCAACCACAGTGGAGGCATCATGACAGTGATGCAGTGATTTAGGAATGGCTTTAGAGGTGAGGAGAGGGCAGGTGATGAAAGAGGGTGGTTTCATAACTAATCATGCTCATCATGGGAATATGAGACTGCATTTTCATACTGTATTCTTATTGAAGCCAAACTTTTAAATAAACTTTAAGTGGTGCATAACATGGCAAATTTGTTGTATACAAATGTGTACATTTATAGTTATAAGGCACATAAAAAATCTTTCCTGGAGTCATGTACAGTTATTCTCGCACATTTGGTTTTTAAAAAGAAATAAGCAATTGATGAGAGTTTTAAAACACCTACAGTGCCCAACTGTAATGAGTTATGTACTCATTTGTTGTTGATAGTGATCAAACAACTTTGTGTTAATCAGTGTTCATCAGTCTGTCACATATTTACTGATGTCTTTTTCCTGAGGAGTGTTTACATACATCATTACTTCTAAGGAAACATTTTGTTCTGTTTAAGGGACAAATGCATGATAAACTTTATATTGTATCCATAACCATAACCAGTGGGAGTTATCTAGGTTTATCTTTGTTGTCATTTTCACATCAGACACAATTACAATACATTGATCCTATAATTATCACTATCAAATGTGTGTCTATATAATATGCAGGTATGTGCATATAAGGTGGTTTTGAGTTGGTGTGTGCAAGCTGGTGTGTGGTGAGCATTCTGGCACTTAATGGCTGCTGTGCATCATCTAGGTGGGTGCTCCACATTGGTGGTGGCTAGTGAGGTTCCCCCTTCAATGTGAAGCGCTTTGAGTGTCGTGAAAAGCGTTATATAAATGTAATGTGTTGCTATGTTCCTAAAACATAATGTCATATGTCAGGACAATTTACCAAAAGATCCGTGAGTATGACATCTTGGACAAGAGGAAGACGGTGACGGCTCTGAAGGCAGGAGAGGACCGAGCCATTCTGCTGGGCCTGAGCATGATCCTATTCTCCGTCATGATGTACTTTGTCTTGGGCATTACTATGGTGCGCTCCTACTCAGACAGGTATGCCAGACCCCCCCACCCCACTCCGCTGTGTCAAAACACAGGTGTGTGAAATCAGCCGATTGCTGTACTTCACAGCGTGCCAGCGTGCCAATTCCCCACTCATGCCCTGCCAGAACACTATTAATATAAATAGCCTAATTTGTTGCCCACATTCTGTCGATCTGTAATAGAAAGCGGACACACTTGGCTTCAGAACCTCTCTCCTGCTGCACCCAAAACATATCGCTGTGCCAGGAGCTGAAATTGGGAATTGTTGAGCATGCCCAAATGATGCTGACCTCTGGCACACTGGAGCAGGTTGTGTTCTTGCACCAAATTGTCTTCAGTGGTAATTAAAAAGCCAGCTGAGCATGGGAAACTCTGAGCTAAACAAGAAGGGTGACATTAATGTACCAATGAGGGTGTACAAGAAGGGTGACATTAATGTCCCAATGAGGGTGTACAAGAAGGGTGACATTAATGTCCCAATGAGGGTGTACATGAAAAAGAAGTACCTTAAGCCATAAACTTAGCCACCCCAACACTGCTTGTGTGCTGCTCTAGAGTTCATTTCAGGAGTTAATTTACTAAAAGAGATAAGCTCCATTTTAATGAATTTTCATTAATCATTTTTATTGGGAATTTCAGGTAATATCAGTCAAACTGAAGTTGGGTTGTTTTGATTATTTCTACTTAATAAAAGCAAGTCAAAAGCAAAATAAAAGCACAATTTTTTAAATATCATTAATATGGGGAATTTATTGGACATGTTTTTGGAAACAAATCTCTTAATTTACAAACATTGGTATTGTAAAATATGCGGTGATAAAACTCCTTGGAGTGGAATATTATGTTGTCACTGGGCAATGGGCAACTAGTTATTATAAAAAAAATATGTAACATGAAATTGTGGCTGAGGGAGTTCATGAGGTAGCAATTGAAACTATGTGATCACTGATTCAGCCGACAATAACTGACCTAGTCTCTATTTCCCATGAACATCATAGAGTCTCTAATACACAGCATCTGTGTATGAGAGACTCTATGATGTTCATGGGAAATTTGGGATTTCACTTTGGGATTGGATGTGAACAATGATAACAGCAACATAAAACAAACCTTTGGCCTTGTTATCATTTCATGTCATTTACTCGAGTCTGTAAAATATACAAGAGTGTCATCTGGCTAAGCAGGTCAGTGACTTTCCCTCCTGTCTGCCCAATGCATGCTCAGCGTGTGGACGGAGGAGTCCAGCTGCACCGTGCTCAACTCTACTGTCGTGGCCGAGATTAACTGCACCTACAGCTGCGGCTCCGAGTGCTGGAAGAGTTCCAGGTATCCATGCTTACAGGTGTTTGTCAGTCTCAACACATCCGGCCGAGTGCTCCGGCTCTCCTACAACGAGGAGGCACAGGACTCCAACCCTGAGGTGAGCAGGAGCCTGTGGCTGACAGGTCTTTCTAGAACTATCTAGATCAAATTAAGGTGCTGCTGTAAATCTCAAAATCCTCAGCAAGCTTATAAATAGTGTTTTGTATCCGTAGTTTCTGTTGCGCACACCTGCATGTGTCTAACAGTTGTGGTGAACAAGTGATGGGGATGTTCAATCTGAAATGCAAGGTATTTTGAGATTTATAGCTATGCTTTATAGCTGTCTCCACTCAAGACCTTTTCATGTGTCAGCCATAACAAAACAGCTAATAGGATTGTAGGATTGCTGCCGTTACATCTTGGTTTCTGTAAGTGGCGTCAGAGGTTATTTATTGTCATGGCTCTGTCTGTCCCTGCAGTGTTTCTATGTTCCCAAGTGCCGCAAGGATCACACTACCATGCACTCAATGGTCCTGAACATCTCTGAGAGACTGAAGATGCACCAGCAGGTGCCTTGCTACTACGACCCAGGCGAGCAGCAGGACTCCGTGCTGCTGACCAGACTCTACGGCCGCGGCGCCGTCTTCCACTCCCTCTTCTGGCCCACGTGCATGTTCGTCGGGGGCACGCTCATCATCGCCATGGTGAAACTCACACAGTACCTGTCCATTCTGTGTGAGCAAATCAGTCGGATTAAAAGGTGAGAGACAGACGTGATGACCGTGACTGCAGACTAGATGGTCCCTTATTTCCTCATCTCAGGAAAGAGCTGGTGTGTGCTTTTTTATTTGGACTCATGACGACTCGCTCAATGAGAGGAGGATAAGAGCAAGAGAGATGTCTCTGACTGATGTGTTTCTCACAGGCTTGGTCTCTCCCTCTTCGAGGCTGCACGCCACAGAGAGACAGTTGCTTCCGTTTCCAGGCAGAGACGCAGTACACCGGTCCTGGATACAGTGTGACAACTGCTTGCAGTGTCCAGGGCAGAGTTGACCTTCCAAATCAGCACTCTTCAGAGAAACATGCCCCCCTCCCCCAACATGCCCCCCGCTCCCAAAACATCCAAGCACCTCTATCCAGCCAGTTTTGATTTGAACACTTCCATAAACACTACATTCACATCAGTTGATACATACACAATGTGTGTGTGTGTGTGTGTGTGTGTGTGTGTGTATGTGTGTGTGTGTGTGTGTGTTTGTCTGTGTATATGTGTGTTTGTATATGTTTGTTTGTCCACGTGGCAAAACTCACCCATCTATTCAGGTTGTGTTGACATAGTGAAGATCTTTTGTCCAAGACACAGTACATGAAAGGGCACCCAGAAAAATACCTTTCCAATCTCGTCCCTTTGACTTGTCCCTAGGAAACGTGTGGGTGGGTTGAAGAGGGGAGAGGGATTGTCACAACACAGATTGGATGGAGTCCAATTGTACACCAAAGAGCAAAGGTCGACACAAGTGGCCAAATTGTGCCACTCTGTTGACATATGTTCCCTGTCTGGATGCACAGAAACCTCATTCCAAGCCAACACTGTGGGATACCGCCTAAAGTGGAATCATGCTTCCTTCTAGACAATGTGGTGTAACTGTGAGCAATTGTAGTTGTCTGGGTGGCAATTCTAGACAAATTCCAGTGATTCCGTGCTGTGTGCTCTTTTTTCTCTCTTTTCTGAGTGGCAGGGGGTTGCAACATGACACATATCTTGTGCTCATAAGCATGCATTTCCTTAAAAGTAATCTGTAGTTGAAAAGAGTTGCCTAACTGATGCATATTTTATTAAAACAACTCCTGTGCATCCTGACCAAAGCACTGCATATCTTTAAGTTAACCATTGGTTGCATTATTGCTTCCATAGTAGCAATCATCAGTTGCAGTCAGTCTTTCGAAATGGATGCTGAATCACCTGGTTATCTGTTTTACATGAAACAGTTATTGCCCTCCTTAATAAAAAACAACTTCTACAAATAAAATAGACTACTATTCATCAGTTTTACACAGCCAGTGTTAACATGTTTGGGTTTGTTAGAGTTTGGTTTGTGTGGTGTTGATGAGATCTAATGGTATAGCATGGCGTTGTTCGTAGACATATGAATTTTTATGTTTCTGTCAACGAAGCACCAAAAAGGGGCTGTAGCTTTACTGCTGAGAAAGCAAATGTGAGAACCTGTGAACATGTCCCGTTCTCTCTTTACTGGTCTCTCACGGTCATATGTAACTTAGGCACAACATGACAAGAGTTCACAGTCTGGGGACAACTTGTAAGAACTGTAATTAGAAACGTGTTGAAAACCAAACTAATGACGCTCGTCTGCAGGCTTTTCCACTAGGACAGTGACTTGTTCTGCATGTCCCTGTGCTGTAAACCCCACATTTTCAGTTACACTTTGAGCTCTGTCTATCCCACCCATATTAAGTCCACATTTTACTGTGGGTGTCTCCCTTTTTTATACAGTCTATGTCTCCTAGAAAGACTAGCCTATACCAGTGATGGGGTTGTTGGTTCCATGGCCAAATGGGCTCCAGGTCTTGTGTGATATTGTCCCAGAGGTATTTGTTATCTGGATAAAGCAGTCAATATACTCGCGAGCCATAACAGTCTTGTTCATGCTACTTCACATTTGATGCATATCTGAATGAATGGCAATGATATGATTCCTTTGTGTGTGATGGAAACGGTGGTTCTCTCTTTTCTGTTACGGATGTGTAATTAACGTGCATTTATGTAATGTGACAGCTGGAAACCAAGGCACATCTGGACCAGCCATTTTGATTTTACAGAAACCTAAAATAACATCATTGAGATAGAACAGTTGTACTTGTACAAAACCCATTCTGATTACAAAAGCATCTCCAGGAGGAGTCTGTTTCCACGGTTGCGGTGAGGTGGGTTTGCTCAGGAGGACTTTTCTGCAAGGGCATCTTTCAAAGCTCAATCAGCTGACTTTTATGTCATAGTGATTCTGCTGAAGCAGAGATCTAATCAGTCGCCACCCTGTCATCATATCAATCAAAAAAAGGCCATTTTGACCATGCACCGTCTTTTTATGTGATAGATGTGATTGATTGATTGATTGATTGATTGATTGAAAATCTTTATTGACATGATGTTTTTTGTACAAAGGATGATTCTTATATGATTAAATAAATAAATAAAATGACTTTGTACAATTATCAGTCAAAAGGATAAACACAATAAAGCCACAGGGCTTATTTCCATTGTGGTCCTTAAGATGTGTGCATTTGGTGGTGTGTTTGCAGGTGTAGGCATGTGGTGATGAAGGCATATGTCTTAAAGTGAATGTAATTATGTTGGTGGTATGTGAAGGAATAAAACAAAAATAAAACAAGGTAACAGAGAGGACCAGGTATCCCCAGACATACAACATAAAACAGAGAAGGAAGTACAGTACATACAGTGCATGTAACTCTAATAACCATACTACTGTCTACTGCTCAGTACATACAGTGCATGTAATTCTAATAACCATACTACTGCCCACTGCTCAGTATATACAGTGCATGTAACTCTAATAACCATACTACTGCCTACTGCTCAGTACATACAGTGCATGTAACTCTAATAACCATACTACTGTCTATTGCTCAGCCAGCTCTTTAGGGATGATTTAAAATGATCAGTATTATCTGTTGACTTTAATGCTGCTGGTAACCCATTCCATATGATGACTGCTGAATACAGAAAAGAGCCCTTGTCCATGCAACTTTTAAATCTACATAGAACAAAGTCAGTGGTACTACCCTTGTTGAGTAACTGTGAACAGCATTTACCCGAGAAAAATAATTACAAAGATATGTTGGTACTTTATTTTTAATTATTCTATGTACCATACTCATTTTTATATATGTTACTCTATCCTCTACTTTGAGCCACTTAAGGCTACTAAAATGAGCCGGGTTGAGGTGTGTGTATGGGTGTAGTTTAAGAATAAGTCTCACTAATTTGTTTTGTGATGTCTGCAGCTTCTGTTTGAAAATCTTAGGAATGGTTGTGTACCATGAAGTGCAGGCATAATCAAAGTGGCATTGTATTAGGGCCCCAGCAAGAATCTCGAGAGCTTGTCTATCTATTAAAGCAACACCAAAGAACTTTTTCTCTGTCGCACGCACGCTATTTGTTTATCCAGCAACGGCTTTGCAAATAACGATGTCCATAGACAAGGTAGGCCTAGCCTAGAATATGTTGCATGATTTTATGAAAGTATGATGTATTGCGACATCATGCAAGTCAAATTTGTAGTTTCTTATGTCTCATTCCATCGAACTACAGATCCGCTACCCGATCTGGCAAACTTACATAGTGCGGTTATAGCCGATAGAGGGCCGCGAAGCGAATGCAGAAGTGCCGTTCACCCTGTTACGAGTTGATGAACCACTGAAACGATTTTGGAAACATTATTTTAAGGTACAAAAAACTCTTTGGTGTTGCTTTAATGTGGATACTCTAGCTAGAAATTTTATTTTCTGATTTACTTTAGACAGAACTTTTAGAGCCATGCACTCCCCAGATAATTTATTATCAAGTATGCAGCCTAAGTAAGTTACTGATTCCTTAGTTATTATTTCAGAATCACCAACTACCACACTGAATCCAGGTGACTTCCTTAGCTTATCATTTGATCCAAATAGTATTGATTCAGTTTTACCAAGAAGAAGAGACAGTTTATTTTCAGATAACCAAATGCTGACTTTCTGAAGTTCTGAACTAAGTAATTTCTCTACCTCTGCTTTATTGCGATGAGACACTAAAAGAGCTGAATCATCCGCGTAAAGATACAGATTGCAATCACATGCTGACTTCATGTCGTTTATGTACAGCAGAAAAAATAACGGACCTAGGATGCTTCCCTGGGGGACCCCACATGTAAGTGGAAGAGGAGTTGATATAGTACCACTCACATCTACCACTTGTTCCCTATCCCCCAAATAAGATTGGATCCAATGTAGAGATACAGAATTAAAACCCAAGGCTCTAAGTTTGACTATTCGTACAAAAGATTGTGTGATGATAAGTAGTTATCTATTTGCTCATGAACAACCCTTTCAATGACTTTGGACAGACAACATAAAATGGATACGGGACGATAGTTTCCATGATCTACTTTGCTTCCCTTTTTATATAAAGGAATTACTCTCGCCCTTTTGAATTCAATTGGAAATTTACTTAGTTCTATGGACAGGTTGGTAATATGTGTTATGCAAGGAGAAATAGTTTCTGCAGCATCTCGTATGAATCTTGTGGGAATATTATCAAGACCTGTTGCTTTGCTAGGATTGAGATTTTTAAGCTTACTTAGAATGTTTTCATTTGTTACTTTTACAAGGGAAAACATATCTGCTTGGACTCCCTTCTTTTGATAAAAATCCTGCACATGACTTTCCCCATAGAGCCCTGATTGACTGGGCAACATATTTACCAAAGTGTTGGCTATGGTTGTAAAATATTTGTTTAAACTATTTGCTACTTTTAATTTGTCAGATATAACAGTACCTCCTATTTCCAAACTCAGGTTGAACGATTTTGTCTTCACTCTGTTGCTGTATCCTAATAGTTTTAGTGCCTTCCATAACTTTCTAGGGTTCCTATTCTCCTCTATCTTGTCATTGAAAAATCCTGTCTTGGCTTTCTTAATCATTCGGTTCACCTCATTTCTTTGTTTCTTATACTTACTAAATATCTGCTCATCTTTAGCCTTCCTAAATTTGTTAAAAAAATCATTTCTTATCTTTATAGCTTTCAATATGTCAGAATTCATCCACAATCAGAGAGACAGAGACTGCTGGATGCTGTCACAAAGTTACACTATTGGAGCCTGAGAATACAATCTGCTGTGATTTTTTTATTGATGGAGGATAAATGTGCATTCTTATGGAGCGAGATGCACTCAGTAACCGAGGGATGGGGGATGGGGGGGGGGGTGGAGAGGAGTGGACGGTGGTGGTGACCATGTAATTTTCTCTCTTTATCTCACCATTTGCAATGACACACCATTTGTCCACAGCTGCTGATAAGACACAAGACAATAGTAAATGCTCTAGCAAAATGATCCAGTTTGTCACTTTTAAGTTAAAATCCAATAACAACATTCCCAAGCTTGAGCTTTTTAACTGACCAAAATGATAAAAATGACCACTTGAAAGTGGAACATGGAAATTATATATATTTTTTTAAAGAATATTTTTGCCTTTATGTGGATAGGACAGAGAAGATTGACAGGAAGTGAGTGAAAGAGAGATGGGGTGGGATCAGGAAATGACTGCAGGTCGGATTCAAACCTGGAACTCCGTGGGCACTTGGACCCGTACATGGTATGGGTGCTGTAGCCTGCTGCGCCACAGCACACCCCATCATTTTTTTTTATGATCACCTTAATATGTAGCTTCCACTGAAGTTCACATGCTGTACCATAAAGACTATTGTTACTGATTTTGATCAAGCAAAATTTTGATTTACTTATGCATTGTCTCGCTGAAAGTAGATAAAAGGTATTTCTCATTGAAATGGCCTGTCATGTCGGGGTGACAGTAAGTGGAACTTTATGGATGTCTCTCAATCAGCAGCAGTGATGGCACATATTGTCCCTGCGCCTCTCTCACCTGCTCCTGTGCTGAAGACATATCTGAGAAAGCCTTGTTTGATGAGTTTGGTGGATTTCACTGATGTCATCACATCTAAACAAGATTGATCAGCTTCAGATGATGGACAGTTTCAGTATTCTAAGGAAACAAAACAGTAGATTAGTGTTCTGCTTACAACATTTTGAGTTTCAAGGAAGGGAGCTAGTGTACAGATAAGCATTAGTGATGGATCTTGCAGTCAGCTTTCTAGAGGAATAAGTGCACCATTCAAGAAAGCCAAAAAAACAGTTTCCATTTATGCAGTCTTTTGTTGGGTATGGGTAAAGGCCTTGCCACACTTAACAAAGCCCCTAAACAAATAAGGATAGATAAGTGGTTGAACAGAGGCAGGAATGATGGTGTAAATTCTAATAACATGTATTAATTTTCTTTAACCTCCAACGTGTGCAAAATAATACAAATCACCTCATTATGCATCCATGTAAGAAGAGTAACTGTGACCGGGATCTCTACCAGATCAATGCCAGATCTGTGCTAGATCTGGCCATGGAGTCAACAGGACACGAGCAGAGAGCACAACAAGCCACGTAGAAGCCCAAAACAACCGAGAGCAGAATAACAGTCATTTGTGTGTGTGTGACCACAGAGCCAGGTGGCCATTCATTTACACCCGAATGAGCAGCCTCGGCAGTAGCAGCACTGACAACCGGCATCTCTGTGTGTAGGAAACTCTCACTTCCTGCTGTTCCCTAGCAACAGAAGAAAGCCCTGGCCTGGCGACTACTTGATGAATGTGGACTTCCTGTGCTTTTAAAGCGCAGCTGTGCTGTTTGTTTACCAGGAACATCTGCAGAGCATGGGCGGAAGGGCTGTAGAAATGGACACAAGTGGGCTGAATTGAAACACTTGAGAAATCCTAGGGGGAATAAGTCTATGTGTCATGTACTAAAACTGTAGATGTGTATTTATGGTTTATATCTGTGGCCTCTTAGGCTATGGTGAACATTTTTCAATTTCACAATCCTGCTAAATCTTACAATAGTCTTTTATCCTCAACAACAGAAAAAGTCTGTCACAATATCAGCCAAAGCAAAACAATCCCAAATATGTAGTGAAGAGCATGATACCTGTTGTAAAAATCTCTTAATGAACTGCTGCTTAGATACCAGAGGACTCTGGGTCAGTGGCAGGCTTTCACTGGATTTGTTTGTTGACTACTTACCAATCTCTGTTGCCATGATCTGAGGGCTAAAGCGGGTAGTTTTAGAGATGGGGGGAGGGACTCTCATATTGACGTCCAGAGATTATGTGGTGGTGAGTGGCGACAGAAAACATTTGAATAGAAACATAAGTGATTGCAAAATCAAGGTAAGGTAGGTAGGTGCCAGGAATTCAGACTGCTATTTGAATGTACAGTGCAACAGAATATGACTCTTAATCGATAACAGCAGGTAACAGACAATAATAGATAAAAGTTTGACACCTTAAATGGTCTTGTATGAGGACTGAACAACAAAACTGCGTCATTAAAGATATCTGACAGACTTGGTGTGCTGGACCATGAGTACCTTCATGAGAGCATTTCACTGATGGTCTAGCTCCCTCTGGTGTCTACTGTTAGATAAAGCACACATTAGTGTTGAGTCTAAGTTGAACCCATATATTACGGTGGGTTGTAGAGTTTAAGTTGGAGCTGAAACCTGTGCCTATTGTATGTCCCTATACCATGTTTCCACATTAAGTATACAGTGCATTTGTTGACGCTTTAAACTTCATGTGAAATTTTTCTCAGAACTTTTTGTTGTATTTCTCCAAGCATTAATCAACATGCAAGATAAAGTAGGACAGTATCATGAATAATAAGGCTGTTTGTATGGCAAATGTCCTAGCAGGTCAGTTTTCACAATGAGATGCTTCTCAGATGACTTCATTTTCTCAGAGCGTTTCCAGTCAATTCTCATAAGATCTTAACCTTACGTGAAATTACCAGTGGACCATACCTGAAATTATGTAAGTTAAGATGAACCAATTCCAGTAAGTGTTATTGTCCAATAAGCTTTCTTATGAGCCCTGATAATTCCTTCCCTGGCCAGCTGCAGGAAAGCGGCATAGTACAATTGAGAGGTGAATATTACAAGCAGATGGTAGATTACAAAGTGCTGACAGTCTGGATCAAGCGGCTGGGATCAAACAGCCACCCCAGCCTGCCTATACCACAGCCATCCACGCGGGCCTGATGCTTTACTATATCGACCCAGGAACTCAGAGAGGCGAGAAGTGAGGGTGTCACATTGCATGTTTGCACTTTATATTGTTGTAGTGGACTCATTGTCAGTTTATGTTGTCAATTATGTTGGTATTCTTTTGTCCCTGTAGGATTTAGGGAGGGGGTGGTCACACCCAGTTGTGCTGTTGATATTGTTCAATTGAATTCCTGTAATACACAACACTTTTTATGATGAGGAAGCATGAGGGTGATACTGGATATTATGACTACACAACACAGCCTTGCATGAGCTCACACTCACCAGAAGAGGGAGCTAGAGCTAAGGAAGAGACTCTAACCCTAGGGAGCAGCTGTCACACTCTACACTAGGCTCTCTCTTTCTAAGACTTGGCCCTCAAGTTTTGTTGCTGTTTGTAAAACAAAAATCTCCCATGTCCTCTTTAGGCCTGCGGGTGGACGACGTTGATAAACAGGGAGGAACACCGGTCTGTCAGCTGACCCCCTGTGCTCACAATGCAGCCCACACACTCCCGCTCCCTAGAAGCCTTGCTGCTCCAGGAGGGGTGCGGGTGGGTGGGTGGGGGGTGGGTGGAGAGTGTCCTCGCCACGGGCAGATGATCCCTCAGCATGATAACACAGTGATGAAAACATGCATTCTTTCCCCCTTTCAGACTGTTCTCGTGATAACGCCAGCCCCTCCTCTCCCAACCCAAACACACACTCAAAAACACAGTCCTGTACGCTGCTTCCCTAAGTGTATCCACATCTGCTGATACTGTGACATCATTACTCTCAGCAGGAATAAGCAAACAGGATGCCGCAGACAGGCGGCTTGTTCTCGTGAGTCAGTGAAAACATAAACGCACAGCAGACAGACAAGAGCACTGACATTAAAATATAGACACTATCAGAGCCAGGCTTGAGGAAAGAACAGAGAACTGACACAACTGACACTACCCACATCATTATATCCCATTAGCAGACACACAGTTATTAGATTATCATTTTTTTATTGAAATATTCATTAGATATTACATATTTCATTTATTTAGTTTTCAAAATAAGTCTTCCGATACTCTCCAATAAAGTAATCATTATTATTTTGTAAATATACATTTAAGACAGTACCTTATAAGTTTTTATTATTTTTCTCTAAAAGAAAGATTTAGCTAGCTGAGTCAATAATCCCTTTGTTCCAGCCACTGTATTTCACATCATCTATATTGCACCATGAACACTTCTGCCTTCCATGGGCACAATTCAGTGTTTTATATATGGAATCATCTTGTCCCCACGGCATCCATGAAATGACATGTGGGCTGAGAAGGCACTACAGCTATCTTATTTCAATGTCTCTCAAAAGAAAGAAAAAAAGCAACATTTTAATACTGCTTTGAAAAGAGAGGGAAAAAAACAAGAATGATAGAAAAACACTCTGTGTTCCAAATGACGACGCAGAAGAAGTTTTCCTGGAAATAGCTATTATTCATCCTAGAAATCCTCACTGCAATACCAGATCAACGCTGGGGCTGTTCTAGTGGCAATCTCTTGGGGCTGTGCACGGTAGCCATCACAGCACCCTCTCACCTCAATTCCAGGCGTGATGTAATGGCCAATTGATTGAACGCATTGTGAACACATAAAAATGGATGAAAAAACAGTAACTGGAAAAAACAACAAAATCTCATATGGCTTATGGAGCAGGCTTATTGGTCTGCTTAAATCAGCTCCACTAAAAATTACAAGGACGGCAGAGGGGGGAGCACTGTCCTGTGGGTGACCAGTGGGAGCTGGTCTGTTTCCATGCGGGGTCACCACTTCCTGACCGCGTGCTCCACAGATGTGCTGGTGACCATCTCACAACAGGAAGTGCCTCCTCCGTTCCGTAAACCAGACCGCTTGTAACCAAGCGCCTGAAACAGCCCCCGGCACAGGAACAAAGACAAATCTCTTTCAGTGTTGAGCTTACTGGACAGTTGACATGCGGTTAAATAAATAAAGGTGCTAAGGGTGGCTACGGCAATGCATTCTGGGACCTTGGGGGGGGGGGGGTGGGGGGGGTCACTGTGGACGTATGAGTCAACACATTCCTTTTGCCTGGGGCTAGATGTGGACAGGAGCCTCAAGTCCAAGGATAACAAGTTAATCATGCTTTATGTCATTTACTGCAGGGGGGAGCAACCCTGATTCTCGCAACAATGCCTCTGCAATGCCACAGCAAACGCACTTGCTTTGGGAAAACAATCTGTACCACAAAACACACAGGGGAACAAAACAACACAAGTGAACACTGCGTAGCACATACACATCATACTGCAAATTACTTCTGTGGTTTGACTTCCCAGAAATGTGCAAACAAATGTCACAAACATGTAAAAGTGGAAACGGCTGGCATGCTCTAGGTTGAGGCATATTTCTTGAGCATTTCAGAAATAGAGTTAGGCATGCAGAAGAAATAGCTCATCAAAAAGTCATTGCGAAATACCCCCAAAATGCTTGACCTCAAGGGATACAGTCCTTGGCCAACAATAGGGGCAGTGACACAGTGAGTGGACAAATATGTCAGGGACTCTACTTTGGCAGAGTGATACGGTGGCACAGTTGTTAAAACATACAAAACTACAAGAAGTGACCAACGCTGTACACACATTTTTCAAAATCCTTAGCCACCTGTCTAACATCTACACATATGTATAGAAACTCTTAAAAGTGTTAGGATGAAAAAGATCCATATGGCTGTTCAATACATGACACCACTGTGTCACGATTACATTCCAAAACCTTGTAAAAACTGCACAAAGCTATTAGCCTACTCATAGTAATATAAATGCCATAGGGTTAGGATTATGGAAAAAAAGTTTAGCATTGTCATTCATATCATTCATTTTAACCAATATGATTGTTCATGGTATCAAATGACGGAGCTAAAAACCTTCTAGAACCATCTGCCACGTCTTGATTACTGTCTGGCACATTTTGACCAGGGGTTCCTCCAGAGCTCCCTTTGTAAACATTTTATCGACATATTTACAAGACATTTAGATACAAACACCTCCATTTCATAAATAAAGGTAAAGTGTCAATGATTCATTACCAACTACCTCGTTGGTTCTTAGTACAGCACAACTACCTAGCCACCACCTCAACCAGTAGGGCACTCTTCAACATCCTATGGATATCACAAATACTCAGTAGGCAGCTACACTAACACACCATGCAGACAAATCTAAACTCACATACTTAACAGTACACTTAAACAAAACATTTCCTTTAAATATATATATATATATATATATATATATATATATATATATATATATATATATATATATATGTGTGTGTGTATTTATAGATATATTAAATTAAGATGATTAGCCTGATCAGGTTTTTCAGATATTGCACAATGAACCTGGGGGTGGAGGAGAAACTACACAGACAGCTAAAAGCCCTCTGACCTATCAAAACTGAAATGTCCCTAAGTAGTGTCTAACTACTCTAGATGGCATCTTATCAATTGATAATGCCTGG